>NC_141877.1:521194209-521506481 GCF_056163025.1 Triticum urartu
CAAGAAGATCCTAAAGGCTTTACTTGGCACAAACACTAATTAAAACATAAAAAAACACAATCATAACAGTAGCATAATTGTTCTAACACTCAAAAACAGGAAGCAAATAGTGGAATAAATTTTATTCATTGGGTTGCCTCCCAACAAGCGCTATAGTTTTACGCCCTTAGCTAGGCATAAAGCAAGGATCTAAGTTTTGTCATCCTTCTTCTTAACCTTCTTAGAGGTGTTTTCATCATGGAGTTTTGCAAACACAACATAAAACATGTTATCCACAGAAACCTTAGCGTTCCTAAGTTGATGTTCATCATAACCTTTTTGATTCCCTGCAACAATCCAAGAGTAATGTTGATTAACATTATTGAAAACTTGTTGGATTATATCTAAAACTGGGACTTCCTTTTTAAGATTCTCATCAAAGATTTTATTATCCCCAAGCAAATGCCTTAGCGCATAATCACTATTGTAAAGAATTTCATCTATCACAGGTTTTTCATGATTCATACCATAACAATAAAAGATTTCCCTAGCTTCCCGTATTATGTAATCAAATTCATTCATAAGGACAAGGGTGGCCAACTTTTTAGCTCTAGGACTCTTTATAATAGGAAGCTCAAAAACAATCTTTGCAAAGTAGGACGGGTATGAATAAATTTACTTTCAATTTTCACAACTAGTGCTGAAATAACATCTGCATAAGATCTAGTAGTTTTAAGTATAGGAGCATCATCAAGACTTAGATTCCCAACACAATTGAAGAATTCTTGGATACGTTCTTTCCCCATAACGTTCCCTTGCCCCAAGATAAAAGTTTTAGCATCCATATTACTCGTACGTCCAATCTTAGGAGTAAAGCCATCATATGTTGGTGCTATACCAAAATCACTCATGATTGCAAGCAAAGGATATATCTGACGAGAAAACGACGAACAGAAAAGAGGGGCGAATAAAACGACAAATTTTTGTGAAGTGGGGGAGAGGAAAATGAGAGGCAAATGGAAAATAAAGTAAATTGCGAGGAGATGAGATTTGTGATTAGGAAACTGGTATATGTTGAAGATCCTCCTCGGCAACGGTGCCAGAAATTCCTTTTGATGTCACTTGAAGCTACGTCGGTATTTCCCCAAAGAGGAAGGGATGATGCAGCACAACAGTGGTAGGTATTTCCCTCAGATGTGAAACCAAGGTTATCGAACCAGTAGGAGAACCAAGCAACACAACATAAACAACACCTGCACACAAATAACAACTTCTCGCAACCCGACGTGTTAAAGAGGTTGTCAATCCTTTCAGGGGTACGGTGCCTCAAGATAGGCAAACGAACGTGAGATAATTTTTTAGTAGATTGATAGATCAAACGCCAAATAAATAAATAAGAATAAATTGCAACAAAGTATTTTTTTGGTTTTTGGTTTAGTAGATCTAAAAATAAAAGCAAAGGAAAATAGATCGCAAAGGAAAATAATTATGAGAAAGAGACACGGGGGCCGTAGGTTTCACTAGTGGATTCTCTCTCGAAAAATAGCAAACCGTGGGTGCACAAATTATTGTTGGGCAATTGATAGAACTTAAAATACTCATGAAGATATCCAGACAATGATCATTACATAGGCATCACGTCTAAGAATAGTATACCGACTCCTGCCTGCATCTAGTACTATTACTCGACACATCGACCGCTATCCAGCATGCATCTAGTGTATTAAGTTCATGGAGAAACGGAGTAATGCAATAAGAACAATGAAATTATGTAGACAAGATCTATCTATGTAGAGATATACCCCATCGTTTTGTCCTTAGTAGCAACAATACATACGTGCCAGTTCCCCTTCTGTCACTGGGATCAAGCACCGTAAGATCGAACCCACTACAAAGCACCTCTTCCCATGGCAAGATAAATAGATCAAGTTGGCCAAACAAAACCCAAATATCGGAGAAGAAATACGAGGCTATAAGCAATCATGCATAAAAGAGATCAAAGAAACTCAGATACCTTCATGGATATAAAAAGATAGATCTGATCATAAACTGAAAGGTCATCGATCCCAATAAACACATCGCAAAAGAGTTTTATCATATGGATCTCCAAGAGACCATTGTATTGAGAATCAAGAGAGAGAGAGGAAGCCATCTAGACACTAACTACGGACCTGAAGGTCTACAAAGAACTACCCACGCATCATCGGAGAGGCACCAATGGAGGTTGTGAACCCCATCCGAGATGGTCTCTAGATTGGATCTGGTGGTTTTGGACTCTGCGGTGACTGGATAAATATTTCGTCGACTCCCCTAGGTTTTTGGGAATATTGGGGTATTTATAGAGCAAAGAGGCGGTCCGGGGGCACCCGAGGTGGGCACAACCCACCAGGGTGCGCTTGGGCCTCCTGGCGCGCCCTGGTGGGTTGTGCCCCCCTCGGGGTACCCCTCAGGCACAGCCAGGGCCCGTTGTGTTCCTACTAGCCCATAAAAATTCTCCATAAAGTTTCGTAGCATTTGGACTCTGTTTGATATTGATTTTCTGCGATGTAAAAAACATGAAAAAACATCATCTGGCACTTGGCACTATGTCAATAGGTTAGTCCAAAAAAAATGATACCAAATGACTATAAAATGATTATAAAACATCCAAGGTTGATAATAGAACATCATGGAACAATCAAACATTATAGATACGTTGGAGACGTATCAGAGACAATAACACTCCGGACAATGCCGAAGATCCCGAAGACCCCGCCGAGCCTGCGTCCGAGCAGGATGAGTGGTAGGAGGGACAAGTTAACCCCGACGAGCCTGTCGGGAATGAGGATTCGGAGGATGGTAACTTTCTACCGGTCTACGAGGAGGTTGTCATCCTCAACAACGTAGACTTCATCGTGCCAGAAGGATGACGAGGCCCTTGAGCCAATACTATCATGATATAACCATGTTGATGAAACAGACCGACCACCACGTGGGCGAGACAAAGCGGCTGCTTATGCCGAACACCAACCCGCACCACCCTGCTGTTGAGGCAAAGTGGTAGCGGCTCCGGGCTACACCTACGACTTACACCAGGACCTGGACAATAGAGCCGGTCTGGCCAGATCAATCTATGGATCAAGGGGGCGTGCTCCAGCACTAGATGACGGCCATCAAGCCTGGTGTGATAAGCATAAAATCACCCAGGTTGAAAACCGAACACGGATGTCATCCGAACTCCGTCGTGACGTTTCCCGATATAGAGGCGCCGCACACCCCTTATGCTTTACCGATGAGGTAATGCAGCACCAGTTCCCAGAAGGGATTAAACCCGTGAACATTGAAGCATACGATGGAACGACAGATTCCGTGGTATGGTTTGAATATTTTCTTCTCCATATACGCATGGCTCGTGTGACGATCTCCACGCCATTAAATACCTCCCCCTAAAGCTAAAAGGACCAACATGACACTGGTTAAATAGCCTGCCAGAGAACTCTATTGGCAACTGGGAAGATTTGGAGGATGCATTTTGATACAACTTCCAAGGTACTTATGTCCAGCTACCAGATGCCGATGACCTCAGTCACATATTCCAGCAACCCGGAGAGTCAGCCCGCAAACTCTGGACTCGGTTCTTAATTAAAAAGAACCAAATCGTCGACTGTCCGGACGCTGAAGCCCTAGCAGCCTTCAAACATAGCGTCCGCGATGAATGGCTTGATCGACACCTCAGCCAAGAAAAGCCGAAGTCTATGGCAGCCCTTACCGCACTCATGACCCACTTCTATGTGGGAGAAGACAACTGGTTAGCTCGTAGAAGCAACCCTGGCACCTCCGACGCCAGGGATGGCAACGGATGGCCGTGGTGTAAGAAGCACAAGCGTCGAAACAACAATGAAGAAACTGAAGACACAGCGATCAACGCCTGATTCAGTGGCTCTACACCCGGTCAACGGAACAAGCCATTCAAAGGAAACAGGGAGGACCCATCCAATTTAGACAAGATACTCGATCGGCCTTGCCAGATTCATGGTACCCCCAATAAGCCTGCAAATCATTCCAAGAGAAATTGTTGGGTCTTCAAACAGGTCGGTAAGTTAAATACCAAACATAAGGGGAAAGGGCCGCCAAGTAAGGACGATGATGAGCCCCACCCACCAAACACAGGGGGACAGAAAAATTTTCCCCCTGAGGTAGAAACAATGAATATGATATACATCACTCATATCCCAAGAGGGAGCACAAGCGCGCACTAAGGGACGTGTACTCCGTAGAGCCGGTCGCCCCAAAATTCAATCTTTGGTCGGCTTGTCCGATCAACTTCGATCATCGGGACCACCCGACCAGTATCTGTCATGGAGGTTCGGCAGCCCTGGTCCTCGACCCAATTATCGATGGATTACATTTCACTTGAGTCCTTATGGATGGCGGCAGCAGTCTTAACTTGATTTATCAAGACACTGTCCGCAAAATGGGTATTGACCCATCGAGAATCAGGCCTAGTAACACCACCTTTAAAGGAGTGATACCCGGCGTAGAGGCATGCTGCATGGGTTCCTTAACATTGGAAGTAGTCTTCAGTTCACCGGATAACTTTTGAAGCGAAGACTTGATCTTCGACATTGTCCCCTTTGGCAGTGGTTATCACACACTGCTCGGACGAACCGCCTTCGCCCACTTCAATGCAGTCCCGCACTATGCTTACTTAAAGCTTAAGATGCCCGGACCGCGCGGAGTTATCACAGTCAATGGAAACATGGAGCGCTCCCTCCGTACTGAGGAACATACCGCGGCCCTTGCGGCTGAGGTACAGACACGGCCTCATCAAGCCGAATACTGCATCGGCCATCAAGCACCCGGACATGGTCAAACGAGTCCGGCCTACCCCGCAGAACAACGGCTCAGTGAATTCCGAGCTGGACTAGCAATTCCGCCTCTGTCACTCGCCCCATCTAACTGCGGCATATGTACCACATGTGCATAACTACACACTTAAAATACCTTGGGCAACGACGGAGGCAAAATGCGGGTGGGGTCTATAGCGCGGTTTATCCCTATTTTGACCTCAACCCCTTCCTTTTCCTTCCCTTTTTTCCATCCCATTATAGGTTCGTTAAAACCTCATCGCCTGATGGTCGCACAAGGGCTCCTTCACAGGCCCCTTCTATACATATGATCGTCGATTTTTCCTCTCAAAGGTTGCGGCACCAAGGCGATAGCGGCGCAGACATGCGGCAGTGCATCAAGGGAATCTTCAAAGAATACCTTTTGTTTTTTTGGCCCTATATACAGCTTGCCCTTGTGTACAAACTCTCGGCATGTAAAATAGCCTTGATCTTTATGGCATTATCTGTAATACCAACCCTTGTTCGATATTGGTTTATTTCATAAAATCTGTATTCCTTCTTTGTCGTTAGATTGCCATATATACTTTGTTATGACTTAAAGGCCAGGGGCTCTATTCGGCCACACATATTTCCAAAAAAGTCCGAACACTTCTACAGTATACTTCGGCGTCCCGAATATTGCATTATATGCATTAGCTCTGAATCATGTCTTTGGTCAATAGTTGGGTTGCCCGGCTCCTGTGATTACTACCTTACGTTCCGCTTGTTCGGCTAAGGTAGTAATGGGAGAACTACTGCGATTGTGTTTCTGGTTTGTCCGGTCAAACGCATCAGTAGAGAAAGCCGAAAACTGACTATCATGATACGGCAGAGCTGGTCGGCGATTCGGCGACTCGCTATAAATCTCTTGCGATTTCTTTCGTATTATACGAAGGACTGGCCTTAGTCCAGTCACGCACCTATGGCATCCTAGTTCGGATAGCCACATACGCACCAGGGGCTAGTACTTAGTCTCACCGTCAAACTCCTATGGCTAAGTGAAAGTGATAAAGCCGCATAGTCCGATTGCCTGGTTCGCTGCGCAAACACCTCCTTTCCGGACCAAGACATTGGTTCAAGTGTGATCGTGCGCTACCCCGAACACCCCCTTAGTATCTACGTGGGGGCTAAAGCCAACGACTGGCAAACTTTCAGAATTAAAACAGCCGCACGGGAGGAAAATAATTTCAGATAAAGGAATAAATATATTACAAAGCCTTGGTTCATAAAATAAAGTCTGGACAACCTGGATAGATTCACTCAAACATGATATCCTTTGAGCATTGGCCCTCTACTATTCGGGCACCCTCCAGGACATCGTCAAAATATCGCTCCGGCTTGCGGTGGTCCTTGCCTTCGGGTGGGCCCTCGGTCGCCATGATGGTGGCCTTCATCTTCGCCCAGTGCATCTTGACACGGGCAAAGGCCATCCACACACCCTCTATGCACGCCGAGTGCTTTACAGCTTCGACTCGGGCCAAATTAGGCCAAATTAGCTGCTAGGAATGGGTTCGGTTGGCCACAGTCGGACTATGACATCCTTCATGGCCAAGCTGAACATCCTATGCAGCTCCGCCAGCTGCATCATCTAGTTGTTCAATAGCTCCGGACGCTCCGGCGCCGGGTACTGTGACCAGAAGAGCTTCTTTGTTGTGTTCCCCTCCTAGGCCCGGAAGAACTGCGTGGCGTCGGCATCACTCTTCCGAAGATCCGCAAAGGCGTTTGGAGAACTCCACAGTCGAGTGAGCAAGGCATATTGATACGTTTCCAACGTATCTACCTTTTCTCATGCTTTTCCTCTTGTTTTGGACTCTAATTTGCATGATTTGAATGAAACTAACCCCCGAGAGGGGCCCCTTGGTGTTGTTTTTGTGCAGAAATAAAAGTTCTCGGAATGGAACAAAACTTTGAGAGGGTTTTTTATATCAATAATAAGAATTTCTGGAGGCAAGACCCACCAGAGAGGGGCCCCTTGGTGATCACAACCCACCACGGCGCACACCCCTCTCCTAGCGTGCCCAGGTGGGTTGTACCCACCTGGTGGCCCCGCTGACGACCCCCCTGATACTATAAAATCACATATTTCCAGGAAAAAATTAGGGAGAAAGAATTATCATGATCAACGAGACGGAGCCGCCACCAGGCCCTGTTCTTCCACGGGACGGCAGATCTGGAGTCCGTTTGGGGCTCCGAAGAGGGGGATCTTCGTTCTTTGTCATCACCAACCCTTCTCCATCGCCAATTCCATAATGCTCCCCACCGGGAGTGAGTAATTCCTTCGTAGGCTCGCTGGTCGGTGAGGAGTTGGATGAGATTCTTCATGTAATCAAGTTAGTTTTGTTAGGGCCTGATTCCTAATATCCACCATGTTCTTAGATTGATGTTGCTATGACTTTGCCATGCTTAATGCTTGACACTTTGGGCCCGGGTGCCATGATTTCAGATCTGAACCGTTTATGAAATCATCATTATATCCATGTTCTAGATCCGATCTTGCAAGTTATAGTCACCTACTATGATTATGATCCGGCAACCCCGGAGTGAAAACAACCGGGCCCACTCCCGGTGATGACTGTAGTTTGAGGAGTTCATGTATTCACTATGTGTTAATGCTTTGTTTTGGTTCTCTATTAAAAGGAGGCCTTAATATCCCTTAGTTTCCAATATGGACCCCGCTGCCACAGGATGGTAGGACAAAAGATGTCATTCAAGTTCTTTTAATAAAGCACATATGACTATTTACAGAATACATGTTTACATTATATTGACGAACTGGAGCTAGTGCCATATCGCCCTAGTTTATAACTGTCTCATGATGAATATCATCCAACAATTCACTGATCCAATGCCTGTGAACTTTTCATTATTGTTTCTGCCAAGTTAGTATAGCTATCATCACTGTTACACTTGCTACAAAATTATTGCTATCACTGTTACTGTTACCGTTGCTGGTGTCACTACTATCAAAACTATCAAACTGCTTTGCTACTGATCACTTTGCTGCAGATAATTAATCTCTAGTTGTGGTTGAATTGACAACTCAGCCGCTAATACCTTCAAATATTCTTTGGCTCCCCTTGTGTCGAATCTATAAATTTGGGTTGAATATTTGCCCTCGAACACTGTTGCGATCCCCTATACTTGTGGGTTATCAAGACCTTTTTCTGGCGCCGTTGCCGGGAAGGATAGCTATATTTGTTGAGTCACTTGGGATTATTATCATATTATTACTATAAAGAATCTGAAGGATGCAAATACTAAGATATTTCCCTCAAGGACGAGGGGAGGTATGGAACTGCCATCCAGTTCTGCTTTAGATTCACCCTCTGTTATGAGTAAACTTGCACCACCACCACATGCTATTAATTCCGATATGTCGCAAGTTATTGATGATGCTACTTCTACTATGAATGATGCTAGTACCTTGCTTGATAATGATGATGTACCACTTGGTGAATTTCTTGATAAACAAATTGCTAGAGTTATACAACATGATGTTGTTGAATCTGATGATGAGCTTGAAACTGAATCTCCTAAAACACCTGCTAGAGCTAGCCCTCCTAGATATGAATTGCCTAAGATACCAGAAGGTTATGTTATGAGTCAAGAAGCAACTAGAAATATTCTTGCTTGCAATGATAGAGATGATCCAGAGAAACTACTACACAAGTATAAATAAAAATCATTGAATGCTAGAATGAAATGTGATCCTAAGTTTGCTACTTTACCTATCTTTACCGATGACAAGGATTATGAATTCTCTGTCAACCCAGAGTTAATTACTCTGGTTGAATCTAGTCCTTTCCATGGTTATGAAACTGAAACTGTTGTGCCACATCTTACTAAGTTGAATGATATAGCCACCCTTTTTACTCATGATGAGAAAACTCGCTATTACTTCATTCTCAAATTATTTCCTTTCTCATTAAAGGGTGATGCTAAAGCTTGGTACAACACTCTTGCTCCTGGTTGTGTGTGTAGTCCCCAGGATATGGTTTATTACTTCTCTAAAAAACATTTTCCCGCTCATATGAAACAAGCTGCCTTATAGGAAATATTTAACTTTGTGGAAACTAAAGAAGAGAGTCTCCCACAAGCTTGGGGGAGGCTTTGCCAGTTAGTTAATGCTTTGCTTGATCATCCTCTTAAGAAAAATGAAATACTTGATATCTTCTATAATGGACTAACCGATGCTTGTAGGGACTTCCTAGATAGTTGTGCTGGTTGTGTTTTCAGGGAACAAACTGTTGGACAAGCTGAAGAATTATTGAATAACATATTGAAAAATTATGATGATTGGACTATTCTTGAACCACCGCCTAAACCCACTCCGAAGAACAGGGGTATATTATATCTTAGTCCTGAAGATATGCAAGAGGCAAAGAAATCTATGAACGAAAAAGGTATTAAAGCCAAGGATGTTAAAAGTTTACCTCCTATTGAAGAAATACATGGGCTTAATACACCACCACTACCTAAGGTGGTAGAGGTAAATTCTCTTATGAAATTCAATGATAATGATAATCCTCACAATATGCATCCTAGTCAATGCCTTTATGAGTTTGAAAACTACATTAGAAAACAAGATCACTTCAATGCAAATGTTATGAAACAATTGAAATATAATTCCAATATGATTGCTCACTTGAGTGACTTGTTATTTAGAATCTCAAATGATGTTAGAGGTGTTGGAAAGCATGCTTCTATGGTTCAACCTCAATTAGAACAAGTTGCTAAATCTCAAAGAGAATTGCTTGATGAAATGAATCATAATATGCATGACTTTGCTGTTAGAGTTGCAACTAGAGGAGGTAAAATGACTCAGGAACCACTTTATCCTGAGGGACACCCTAAAATAATTGAACAAGATTCACAAAGAGCTAACACTAGTGCACCTAGTCCTTCTAGAAAGAAAAAGAAAAAAATGATAGGACTTTGCACACTTCTAGTGAACCTGAAATAGAGAAACCTCCTGATAATGATAATGAAATTTCTATCTCTGATGCTGAAACTCAATCTGGTAATGAACACTCACCTAATGATAATGAAAAAGATAATGATGAGGTTCATGAAGACTCTCAACCAAGTAATGAAAAAGAACCAGATAGTGATGTTGAGATAGGACCACCTGTTGATCTTGATAACCCACAACCTAAAAAATAAAAGATATGACAAAAGAGACATTGTTGCTAGAAAACACAGTAAAGAAAGAGAACCGTGGGTTCAAAAACCTATGCCTTTTCCACCCAAGTCAACTAAAAATAAAGATGATGACGAATTTGAACGCTTTGCTGAGATGCCGAGGCCAGTCTTTTTGCGTACTCGCTTGACTGATATCTTGAAAATGCCTCCTTATGCAAAATATATGAAAGAAATCATCACAAATAAAAGAAAAATACCGGAAGATGAAATCTCCTCTATGCTTGCTAATTATACTTTTAAAGATGGAGTACCTAAAAAACTTGGAGATCCGGGAATACCAACTATGCTCTATCAAAAAGAATTATGTAAAAACTGCTTTGTGTGATTTAGGAGCTGGTGTTAGTGTTATGCCTTTCTCTTTACATAAAAGACTTGACTTTAATAAACTCACACCTACTGAAATATCTGTGCAAATGGCTGACAAATCAACTGCCATACCTATCGGTATCTGTGAGGATGTGCCCGTTGTTGTTGCTAATGTTACTATTTTGACTGACTTTGTTATACTTGAGATGCCCGAGGATGACAAAACATCGATTATCCTTGGTAGACCCTTCTTGAATACTGCAGGGGCTGTTATTGATTGCAATAAAAGCAAGGTCACTTTTCATAGTAATGGTAATGAGCATACGATGCACTTTCTGAAGAAGCAATTCCAAGTGAATGGTATTAATGTTATTGAAAAATATCTGACACTCACTATTGGAAGTTTTCAAATACCTATACCTACTGTCAAAAATAAATATGAAATACTTATTGTTGGGGAAATGCATATCCCCATTGAGGTAACTTAGTGATTTATGAGAGTTCTTCGATTTCATGCTAATCGAAAGTGGTTGTTAATAAGACTTGATCAACCTTATTAATTGATCATTTTTGAACGGTATGAATTTGATGAATTTAGTAAGCACTACTTTCTGTCCCTACTTTTTATTCTTTGTTTTTATTAGTTAAATAAAATAATGTCATTGTCGGTGTACTAGAGTAGGGATACCCTAGTATCCCGAACTTGTGCACGGGCAGTCGCAGCATCCCACGGCAAGGCTTGCCGGGTGACCGCCAAAGTCCTCCGTGGTTCCTTTGGAGCCATTCAAGAACAAAGTGTCCAAGCCAAGAAGACAAGACCCCGGCAAGAGGAGCTTGCCGGGAAGGCTAACAAAAGCACCCCAAGACCCCGGCAAGAGGAGCTTGCCGGGAAGGCCACCCAAGGCATTTCAAGGAACTTGCCGCGGCGCACCACGCGTCCCGACAAGGCCCGGTGAGCGACAAGCTCCCGGACGCGGCAAGACAACGACAGCGGCAAGGCGCTTGCCGCGGCAAGCCACCTCTCTGGGCCCGCGCTCCAGCACATCCACCAACGTGTCGCTCTGGGGCCCTTCCAGGCGTACGTGGCGGGAGGTTGTGCAGCCAGCGACTTGCGGTGGCAAGCGACGCTGACAAGATCGCCATCGTGGCGAACGGTGGCGTCCCTGGCGGTCCCTTTTCGCACTGTTTAGGCGACACAGACGGGCATTTACTGCCCTTGTCCCCTGCCGTCAGGGTTAGGTATGATACACTGTAACAGGTAGCTGTACCTACCGCGGCACCTTTTACATTTTACCCTTTGCCTCCGTTGCCACCTGTTGGTGACCCCTTGAGCATATAACAGGAGGCCCGTGTGCAACGTAGAGGGGGGTTCGAAAAACACTCACGCTCGCTCTCGCTAGCTGCTGGTGTGTACTGTAGCACTCCGCGCTCCCGAGCAAGAAACCAATACAAACAACAAAGCAGGAGTAGGGTTTTACGCATCCGTGCGGCCCGAACCTGGGTAAACCGCTCGCGTGCTTCGCCTCGATCCGCTCTTTGCACGATCTCCGCCCCCGCCGAACCGAAAGGGACCCGGTCCGCTGGTCCCATAGGTGCCCGTGGATCAGTGCCCCGGCATCTTTGGCGCGCCAGGTAGGGGGCGTCGAGGTTGTGTGAACCAGATCCGGCGTTCTCGCGAGCTAGATCTTCATCATCTTCATCAACATGCCGCCGAAGAAGAAGGTTTCGGAGGCGGCTGCTCCGTCCGCGCTGAACCCACCATCGCCGGAGCAAACGGCTGATGGGGCAGGCGCCGGCGGAAGAACGCGCGTCGACGAGGGAGCTGACGGTGCTGCCAGGTCCAAGGACAAGGCTGCGCTGCCCATCGGCGGCGTAGCCGGCTCCCACAACGACCGGGCGCACTCCAAGACCTCGGCGTCCGTACATGCACCACGCCCATCTCAGGAGGCGCGGGACCGGCAGCGTCATGGTACTCACGGTACCATGCGTTTGCTAGACCAAGATTGAGCTGGTGGATCTCGGAGCGCTCAGGACCGCCATGCACGCCAACATGCTGGCGCGAGCGAGACACGGTCGCCTGGATGGGATAATGCTCCTTCTAACGTGGTTAGGAGTCCGAGCATATCCCGCTCCTTGCACCGTTCGCCACCACCACCACCCGCCACTACGGCAGAAGCTTTGGCGCGAGCTCAATTGCTCCTAGACTACCCTCCAACGGCAGACAAGATCGACGACTGGAGGGCTACCATTCAGAGTCTCATCGGCTTCGCCAACGGTGACACTCAACGGCAGCCGAGCACGTCGCAGCCGCAGCCAGTCAGCCAGGCACGAGCCGGTGGCGACAAGACCGGTGGGGGTGCAACATCTGTGCACTCTCCACCCCGAAGGCCAAGATCGCCGACTCGCCGGATCCACCTCGACAGCGACTCCACCGCGTCATCAGATCCGCGAGCTCGTCGCGATCAGCGCCAAGTTCTTCAAGAACGACAACAAGAGGACGCTTGTACTCGCATCGAGCGCCGAAGAGAAGCGCGGCGTCAATCAGACCAGCGCGCTGGGCCCTCTGTCGACATGCATGCGCCAGGGGAACCAGGTGACTTGCCGTATGCGGTAGGTTGCCTTGCGTTCACTCGTGAGCTGCGGCAAGTCCAGTGGCCTAGCACGAAGAATTTCAAACCAGATGTACCAAAGAAGTACGACGGCAAGACGCATCCGTCTGAGTTCCTCAGCATCTACACCATCGCGGTGCAGGCTGCCGGGGGGCGGGACGACAAGATCCTTGCCAACTACTTCCCGCTGGTGCTCAAGCCCAACGTCAGGTCCTGGCTCATGCACTTGCCGGACAACTCCATATCCTCCTGGGCAGACCTATGCCATCAGTTTGTCGGCGCCTTTACAGGCGGCCACAAACCTCATGGCCAAGAGAGTGACCTTCATCTGCTCGCCCAGAAGGAAGGAGAGCCCCTGCGCAAGTACATCCAGAGGTTCAGCCGTGTATAGTACAACATCCCAGACGTCCACCCCGCCGCGGTCATCAGCGCGTTCCATCAGAACGTGCGTAACTGCAGGATGCGGGAGGAGATGGCGATGTGCAGGATCAGAGACGTCAGTGAGCTGTATGCCCTGGCCGACAAGTGTGCACGCGCTGAGGAAGGAAGGAAACTCCCCGGAGAGAAGACCGGAGCAGAAGGATCTGACAGCGAGGATGCTGCCCCGACAAAGAGAAACTGGCGGCGGAACAGGAAGAAGAAAGGCAAAGACGTGCTAGTCGTTGAGCAGTCCGGCAACGAAGGTGGCGCCCAGAAAGCCAAAGTTGGTAGCTCCGGCAAGGAGATCGCCGCGTGCGCCAACTGTCAGGCTGTGGCGGTCGCCGACAAGCAGGAAGGCACCGACAAGCAATACTGCAAGATTCACCACACCAAGGGCCATGACCTCCAGAGTTGCAAGAAAGTCGAGCAGCTTGTCCAGCAGCAAAAGGCTGAGTACGAGCGATGCGACAAGGAGAGGGCCCAAGGAGGTGCCGGAGAATCCGGCAAGAAGCGCGCCGGCCGGGGAGGACGCCGCGGCAAGGCCAAGCAGCGGCAAGGAGATAGACCTCCCCGCGGCCGCGACAACGATGAAGACGACGACGACGAAGACATGGATGATGTCGAGACCAGTGAGCAAGAGTTCCAGAAAGCCACAAAGGTCTTGTGTGTTGACGGTGGTGCTTCTCTGCATACTTCGCACCGCCAGCTCAAGCAGTGGGTGTGGGAAGTCAATGCAGCAGAACCACCCATCGAATCACGCAAGCTTCTGAAATGGTCCAGCACGCCTATCATCTTTGATATTGAGGACCACCCTGATCGCACAACTGCGGTCGGGTGTTTGCCGATGTTGGTTTCACCAACTATCCACAACCTCAAGGTCACCAAGATGTTAGTTGACGGCGGGGCCGGCTTGAACCTGATCTCCTCCGCTGTACTCCAGAAACTCCAGATCCCTGACAGCGAGCTCGAAGAGACCGGCACATTCCAAGGAATCAACCCGGGAAGGAGCAAGCTGAAGGGGAAGGTCACATTGCCGGTAACATTTGGCAGCGAACTGAACTTCAGGACTGAGAGGGTCACTTTTGACGTTGCCGATATTCCATTGCCTTACAATGGGATACTTGGCCGTCCAGCACTCGCCAAGTTCATGGCAGCCTCTCACTACGCATATAACATGCTGAAGATGCCAGGCCCGATAAGCGTCATCTCTGTCCCCGACGACAAGAAGGATGCTCTTATCTGTGCCAACAAGATCTACCGGGAAGCAGCAGCGCAGCAGATCGCGAGTCACTTGCCGCTGAAGCTCCCGAGGGGAAGAAGACCAAGTCCGGCAAGAGTTCTGATGCCCACTCCGGCAAGCGCACCTCTTCGGAGTGCTGCGCTGCCGTCGAGGACGCACCATCGAGCTCCACCGGCAAGTGTAAGAAGACGATGGCAGCTCCGCCAGAGACGAAAAAGGTGTCCGCCAAGGAGGACGGCACTGGTGGTACCTTCACCATCAGCGCCACTCTCGACCCTAAATAGGAAAGCGCGCTTATTGCTTTCCTGCGGGCGAATGTCGACGTGTTTGCGTGGCAACCGTCTGACATCCCTGGTGTTCCCAGGAAAGTAATTGAGCACCACCTTGCCGTTTGTCCTCATGCGCGGCCCGTCAAGCAGAAGGTCAGGAAGCAGGCAGTGGAGCGCCAAGAATTCATTGCAGAAGAGATCAAGAAGTTGGAAGCAGCAGGCCTTGTCAGGGGAGTGCTCCATCCTACGTGGTTGGCCAATCCTGTAGTCGTGCGCAAGGCAAACGGGAAATGGGGACTTTGTATCGATTTTACCGATGTTAACAAAGCTTGTCCCAAAGGCCCATTTCCTTTGTCGCGCATTGACCAGATTGTTGACTCCACAGCCGGATGTGATTTGCTTTCATTTCTTGACGCATACTCAGGATATCATCAGATCTTCATGGCAGAAGAGGATGAGGAGAAGACCGCATTTATTACTCCATGTGGCACGTACTGTTTCGTACGGATGCCTTTCGGATTAAAAAATGCTGGTTCTACATTTGCAAGAGTAGTCCATATCGCTCTTGAGCCACAAATACACAGAAATGTGGAGGCCTACATGGATGACATAGTGGTTAAGAGCAAGGACAGAGCAACTCTGATTCAAGATTGAGACGAGACCTTTGCAAATCTGCGCAAGATCAGCCTCAAGCTCAACCCAGAGAAGTGTGTGTTTGGAGTTCCCTCCGGCAAGCTTCTCGGGTTCTTCGTGTCTCAGCGGGGAATTGAAGCCAATCCCGACAAGATTAAGGCCATTGAGCAGATTGAAGCACCCAAGCGCGTCAAGGATGTACAAAGACTTGCCGATTGCGTGGCTGCTCTCAGCAGGTTTATCTCTAGGTCTGCTGAGCGTGCCCTGCCGTTATTCAAATTATTGAAAAAGGCAGGTCCAATGAAATGGACTCCGGAAGCGGAGGCTGCGCTGCAAGACTTGAAGAGATACCTGTCCTCCCCTCCAATACTTGTCGCACCTAAGCCACAAGAGAAGTTGCTGCTGTATATAGCGGCAACCAATCAAGTGGTCAGTGCTGCGTTAGTAGCGGAGAGGGAGGCAGATGACGAGCCAGCAACCACGGCAAGCACATCCAGCGACAAGCAGGGGGCTTCCCCGACAAGCTCTGGTCCCGACAAGGATGGATCTGCGCAGATGCGCGAGGAAGTACAGAAGAAGATGGTGCAGCGCCCAGTTTACTTTGTCAGTTCCCTTCTGCAGGGGGCTAGGTTAAGGTACTCTGGTGTGCAGAAGTTGCTTTTCGGCCTTCTCATGGCCTCGAGAAAGCTGCGCCATTATTTCCAAGCACATGAGATCACAGTTGTGACTCGCTTTCCGCTGAAGAGGATACTGCAGAATCCAGAAGCGACAGGCAGGATTGTTGAGTGGGCACTGGAACTGTCAAGCTTTGGCCTCAAGTTTGAAAGTACTTCAACTATCCAGAGCAGAGCATTGGCAGAATTTATAGAAGAATGGACGCCAACACCAGATGAAGAAATTCCAGAAACGAGCATCCCCGTCAAGGAAGTAAGCAAAGAGTGGCTGATGTACTTTGATGTTGCCTTTTCGCTGCAAGGCGCTGGTGCTGGCGTGCTGCTTGTCACACCCACTGGAGAGCACCTCAAGTACGTAGTCCAGATGCACTTTCCCAAGGAGCAAGCAACAAACAATACTGCAGAGTATGAAGGCTTGCTTGCCGGTCTCAGGATCGCGGCAGACCTTGGGATCAAGAAGCTCATTGTCAGGAGTGACTCGCAGCTTGTCGTCCGTCAAGTAAACAAGAATTATCAGAGTCCGTTGATGGAAGCTTACGTCGACGAAGTGAGAAAGCTAGAAGAGCACTTTGACGGCCTGCAGATGGAGCATGTTCCAAGAGCTCAGAACGCCATTGCTGATGGCCTGTCAAAGTGCGCCGCACTTAAGTTACCTGTGGAACCAGGGATCTTTGTGCTCAAGCTGACTCAGCCGTCCGTAACGCCATCAACTGGACAGAGCAAGAAGAGGAAGTTGATTTCTGGTGACTATTTGCCGGCAGAGCTTCCCGAAGCCGCCGCCAAGAAAGTCCCCAAAATCAACACCAAGAGCGCTGAGGAGCAGTCTGCTCCGGCAAGCCCTAGGGTTTGTTCCGTTGAAGCAGAAGCTCCCGGCAAGTTTTGCTCCGGCAAGCTTGCCGGGGAACGTCACGCTCCGGCAGAGCCGCAGGTTCTTGCCGTAGAAGCGGATGTTCCCGCAGCAGTCCCCAAAATCAACGCCAAGAGTGCTGAGGAGCAGTCTGCTCCGGCAAACCCCAGGGTTTGTTCTGTTGAAGCAGAAGCTCCCGGCAAGATTTGCTCCGGCAAGCTTGCCGGGCAACGTCAAGCTCCGGCAGATCCGCAGGTTCTCGCCGTAGAAGCGGATATTCCCGCAGCGGCAGATTTGCCTTTAGTCCTTGTTGTCGAGCCACAAGCTCCAGCATGGGCGCATCAGATTGTCCGTTTCCTTCAGACAGGAGAACTTCCCGAAGAGCAAGAAGAAGCGGAAAGAGTAGCCTGGCAGTCAAGTATGTACCAGTTTGTCGACAAGACACTGTATAGAAAAAGATTCAACGGTGTGAAATTGAAGTGTATTCACCGGGAAGACGGACAAAAGCTGTTGGCAGAGATACATGGAGGCATATGTGGTCACCACATTGGCGCAAGAGCACTTGTCGGCAAAGCATTCCGGCAAGGATTCTTTTGGCCGACAGCCCTCCAAGATGCAACTGCACAAGTAACCAAGTGTGAAGCATGCCAGTTCCATTCCAAGCAGATACACCAACCAGCTCAAGCTCTCCAGACGATCCCTTTATCCTGGCCATTTTCGGTCTGGGGGCTCGACATCCTCGGCCCCTTTCCCCGAGCAGTCGGGGGCTTTGAGTACTTGTACGTAGCAATCGACAAGTTCACAAAGTGGCCGGAAGTGGAACCAGTGAGGAAGGTGACAGCACAGTCAGCAGTCAAGTTCTTCAGGTCGATTGTTTGCCGCTTCGGGATCCCTAACAGGATAATCACCGACAACAGTACACAATTTACGAGCCGCACCTTCATGCAGTACGTCCAAGATCTTGGCGCCAAGGTCTGCTTCGCTTCTGTTGCTCACCCGAGAAGCAACGGTCAAGCGGAGAGGGCAAATGCTGAAGTGCTGCGCGGGCTCAAGACCAGAACTTTCGACAGGCTGCACAAGTGCGGAAGAAACTGGATCGAGGAGCTGTCGGTGGTTCTTTGGTCGATCAGAATGACGCCAAATCGAGCCACTGGCCAGACACCTTTCGCTCTAGTCTATGGAGCACAGGCAGTTATCCCCACAGAACTCGTATACGGGTCACCTCGAGTGCTCGCTTATGATGAGCTCGAGCAAGAGCAGCTGCGACAAGATGACGCGCTGCTCCTTGAGGAAGACCGTCTTCAGGCTGCTGTGTGAGCTGCTCGCTACCAGCAAGCTTTGTGCCGCTACCATAGCCGCAAAGTTAATGCCAGAAGTCTCGAGGAAGGCGACCTTGTTCTTCGGCGTGTTCACTCCGCCAAGAATTCCAACAAGTTGACGCCGAAGTGGGAAGGCCCTTACCGGGTGAAACGAGTCACTAGGCCTGGCACTGTCCGCCTTGAGACCGAGGATGGCATTCCGGTGAGCAACTCCTGGAACATTGAGCATCTTCGTAAGTTTTACCCGTAAGGCGCGGTTGCCGGAACCTGTTCCGGCAACCACTTTTTGTACAAGTCTTGCCGTTGTTGCATGTAATCCTTTGTACAAAGCCGGGCGCAGACCCCGTGCATAAGTAAAGCTCATGTGCTCCGCACATTTTGTCGATTTCATGCTTCTTATTTTTTGGCATATATGATCTGACACTTTGTGCAGCACCTACTCCCCGGTAAGCAGTAACGAGCCGTAAGGCTCCATATTTTTATTTTCTCTTCTTTCTTTTTTCTCAAGGAAAGGAAGGTTCCCTCGCCCACAAGTTTTCCGGGGGGAAAGGAGAAGATAATGATATGGGCCAGGTGTCGTTCAAGAAAGGGGCCAGGCGTCGTTCAAGAAAGTTTCACCTTGCCGGGAAGCAAACAACAGAAAAGCTAAGTTGCCAAAGTTTGAGCAGTCAGATTTTTAAATTTTTTTAAGTTATTTCCCTTGAACGACCGCACTTTGTATGGAAAACCTGTGCGCGGAGGAACCAACTCGTAGCTAGTTGCGCCCTTACTTTGTTTCGAGTCCGCTCAACAACTTAAGTGAGCTGCTAGCGCCCTTACTTTGTTTCGAGTCCGCTCAACAAATTAAGTGAGCTACTAGCGCCCTTACTTTGTTTCGAGTCCGCTCGACAACTTAAGTGAGCTGCAACTAGTTGCGACAAGGTTTCTTGCTGGTAGCGGCACCGCCAGCAGGCTGCTGACGTCCCGCACTCAGCGCTCGCGGCTCGGGTGCCTGCACCGGCAAGTTCCCTAAAAGCGTAGGGTAAAAGCATATAAAGCAAGGAGTCAAGTAAAGGGAATAACATCGCAATGGCTACCCAAAATAAAGTTATATTACAAAATAGCTTGTCGCAATTCTAACAGATAGTTTTCATAACTTGATCGACAGCGACAATAAAAAGGAGGAAACGGGCGGCCTAGTCTGCGCGATCGCCCTCAATCCTCTTGATTCCGCTCACCTTGTCCACAATGGGTGCGACAAGGGCCTTGAGCTCCTCCGGATCGGCATCCGGCGGCAAGGTCCTGAGGACATTGGTGAGGCGGAGGCCCGGGTTGCGGAAGGCCACCTTCATCAACACCTTCTGAAGGGCTCCCGCGCAGATCTTGCGCGACTCATCGGCCAGCTGCTTTGGGATCCTCTCCCGGAGTCGCTGGAGGGCCGTCGCCACGCCTTTGAAGAACAGGGTGAGCTTGGCGCTGGGCTGGAGGCTCTCGTCAGAGGGATACCCGAGATCCGCCATCCCCAGCTGCGCTAGCTCCCTGTCGATATCCGCGGCAGCATCCACAAGACTCTCCGTCCAGTGCTCCACATTTTTCCTGAAGGCATTTTGGGTGGCGGCAATGCTGTCCAGCAGCGCCTTGTCGGCCTTGATCTCCTCCTTCAAGGCCGCCTCCCGCTTGTTGGCGCCATCCAGCGTCTTGGTCAAAGCAGCCAACTTCGACTCAAGACCCGCACTGGAGTCCTTGGCGGCGCTGAGCTCTTTGCCCTTCTCGGCAAGATCGGCTTCTAACTGCGCCACCTTCGTCTCCAACTCCTTCTTGGCGGCCTCGGCAGCGGCGGCAGCGTCCTCTGCTTGCTTGAGGGCTCCGCCGAGTTTTTCCTCGCGCGCGGCAAGCTCCTCCTCGTGGGCGTCGAGATTGACCTTCCGCTGCGCCAGCTCGCCCTCCTCCGCAGCTAGCTTCACAGCGGCAAGTCGCTGCTGCTCTTCGACTTCAGCCTTCTCGAGGAGGAAGGCCTTCTGCGCTTCAGCGAGCTGCTCTCGCTCCTCCGCCAGGGACCGGAGGGCTTCCCGGTGGAAACCCCCGAGCTCTTCCGCACGCTTGTCGATATCAGCTCCCGCCTTCGCGACAAGCGCCTCACGGGATTCCAGCTTGGCTTGCCGTGCGCGGTAGAGCGACAGGAACTTCTGCAGTAGCCGCTCTTCCTCAGGCTCGTTGCTGCTGCTGCTCGGCGCGTCGACCAGCGTCGGCCCCGCGGAGGCGAGCACTTCCCCGTCGAAGATCTCTCCCTCGACCGGCGCCCTGGAGCTTGACGCCCAGGGGAGGTTGATGAAGACGCCTTCGCCGGCCTTCAAGTAGACGCCCGGCTGGGGCTCCTCAGAGCTTGGCGCTGCGGCTTCGGCGGACGGTTCGGCGGTCGGCGTAGCGCCTGGCGCTCCTGCGGCCTTTGGGCCGTCAGTACGATCGCCAGACCCCTCGCCAGTTGCTGCGGCGGCAGCCTTGGCGGCCTCGGCGCCCGCGGGATTGCCAGCGCCGGCTGCTTCTTCGGCGGCGACCTCGGTCTCCATCTGCTCCGTAGCAAATGGGTCTGACAGCCGGCAAGGGGAGAAGAGTCAAGCAAGATCCAGCAAGAATCCAGAAAGATCAAGAGAAGAAGAGCCCAAGGGAAGTTTTGAAGCAAGAGGAGTACCTGTGCCAGTTTCTGCAGTCAGGTTCTCCGCCGTCGGAGGGCCGCTGGCGCTGTCCCTTGCCGGAGAACCCTCCCTTGCCGGAGACTTCTCCCTTACCGGGAAGCCCTCCCTTGCCGGAGAGTTCTCCCTTGTCGGGGGATTCTCCCTTGACTCCTGGTGGGGCTGCTCGGCTCCTACACAAATCAACAAGCAGATATCAGCAAAGACAAGTACCCATGCGCGCCTCGCAGCGGAAAGTAAATCATACACTTACGCTGGGGGCTGCTCTGGAGAAAAGTCGCCGGATCCGGCAAGGTTGTCTCGGGCGCGCCACCTGCCGTCGCAGTGGGCTCGTCCTCGATGACGATCACCGGGACCTTGGCCCTCTTTGCTGCTCTCTAGGCCAGAGTCCTAAAGAGGAACTAGTTCAGAGAAAAGCAAGTGAGAAACAAGACAAACAGCAAGGATTGAAGAATTGCAAGTACAGCAAGAGAAGCTTACTCTTCTTCTTCTTCCTCGTCGGAGCTGAACGCGGAGAAGTCGAAGTCTGGCTCACGTCCGGCGCGAGGAGGCGGAGGAGTAGCTTCCCTTGGCCGCTTGGCGGGAGCAGTGGCTGCGGTTTGAGACGACCCCGCTCCGGCTGTCGCCGCGGCGTGAGAAGCGGCAGGAGCAGAAGCGGTGGTCCGGCTAGACTCCGCTCCAGTTGCCGTCGCAGCATGAGGCGCTCCCGCGGCAACGGTGTTTGCCGCGGTGGAGCGTGTCACGCGGCGTGGCGATTGTTGACCCGCTTGCCGCTCCGCCACGTCCCCGGCCTTGCGGAGACGCCTTCTTGGTGGAGATGGAGGCTCTACCTGCGGCGAGCTGTCTGAAGACGAGGTGGAAGAGGAGTTGATTTCCAACGAGCCGCTCGTGTCCTTGGCGGGCTCGCTCGGCTCGGCGTCACGCCCGGCAAGCTCCTTCTTGCCGGCGGGCCCCCCTCGCTCGGCGCGGCTTGCCGCCTCTGCTGCATCCGCCTCCTCCACGGTGTATCCAAATTCGCCCGCGGCTGCGGCTGCCACTGCCTCTTCCAGCCTAGTGGCGATGAGCGCCATCTCCGCATCGGTGGTATCGCGAGTGAGGCCGTCCTTCTCGTCGGGGCGGATCGCCACTTCCACCAAGTCATCGAAGAACTGCTGCACGACGTCGTCTGCAGGCTCCTACCAAGTTGGCACAATTCCATGCGAGTCGCACTCCGGCATCGTTGCGCGGATGCGGTCGAGCGAGGAATTGTTGCACAGCGGAACAACGCCCCCCGGCAACCTGAAAACTTCGGGATGTTGGGGGTCATACTTGAAGAGCTCCTGAAGCATCGCGTTGAGCTCCAGGACAGTGAAGTTGTAGTTGAGGCCCGGCCGCAGCCTCATGATGTCTGCCGCGTTCTTGAACTCCCAAGTGGGCCTCCCCCGTTCCTGCAATGGGGCGATGCGGCGGCGAAGAAAATCTGCACCAACAGCACCTACAGTAAGCCCGGCAAGCCTGAGGCGCAGGATCCTGGTGACGGCAATCTTCAGCCTGTCGTCTTCCGGGGCCACGTCACTCCAATCGCTGCCGCGTGCTACTGGGGTTTTGCACCGGGTGGTGAATGGCTGCGGGTTCTCCTCGTCAATCCAGCACCAGTCTGCTCTCCACTCCTCCCACTTGCCGCAGAATTCTCCCTCCAGATACGTTTCCTTCTTGCCGGTCCTTGAGATCCAGGCGATCCCGCCGGATAGAGGCTCTCCTCTCTCTACTCAGGGTATGAAGAAGTGGCGAAAGAGGGCTACGTTGGGATGGATTCCGACAAAGTTTTCGCAGAGATGTGCGAAAATTGCCATGGTCAGAACGACATTGGGGGTGAGGTCAAGGAGGTGGAATCCGTAGGTATTCATGATGTCGCAGAAGAATTCAGAGAAAGGCAGGCAGAGCCCGCAGTAGAAGAACAATGCGAAGAAAGGGTATCCATTTGGGGCTTTCTTCCAAGCAGCGGCGTGGAGTACCTTCGTGCGCGGATGCGCTCGCATCTCCGCCGACCAGAAAAGGTAGTAGTTCTCCCTCACCTCCTTCGCGCCAAGCTTGGGGGGGAAGACGGCCCGCTCCTTCCGCAGTGCCGCGAGCCGCTGCGCCTCGGTCGACTTCACGGCCTTCCCCTTGTCGGCTTTTGGAGCCATGGCGGAAGCAGTGGAGGAGGTTGACGGCGTTGGTGGCGCTGGTGGCGATGGGGGGCGGAGCGCTGCTCTCTCTCTCTCTCTCAGCTTTGGGAAGACGAGGGAGCGGCGGAGATTTCTGAGATTGGAACAGCAACGGGCGAGTGGGCGAACTGCCCCTGTTTCCTCTGCTTATAAAGAGGGAGGGGGCGGACGTTCCGCATTTCCGAATAAAGAAACCACCCACAACCTCTCCCACGATGCCACATTCAACGCATGCCATTCGGGGAGGGCGCGGTGGATACAGAGTGAGATACGGCGTAACCTAGGCCGCACGTGCCCGTGCCCTGTTTTGGGCCTGGCCCAACAGCGCTCGGCACCGTGTATGGCCCAGGCCCGGGGGCTCCTGTCGGTGTACTAGAGTAGGGATACCCTAGTATCCCGAACTTGTGCACGGGCAGTCGCAGCATCCCGCGGCAAGGCTTGCCGGGTGACCGCCAAGGTCCTCCATGGTTCCTTTGGAGCCATTCAAGAACAAAGTGTCCAAGCCAAGAAGACAAGACCCCGGCAAGAGGAGCTTTCCGGGAAGGCTAACAAAAGCACCCCAAGACCCCGGCAAGAGGAGCTTGCTGGGAAGGCCACCCAAGGCATTTCAAGGAACTTGCCGCGGCGCACCACGCGTCCCGGCAAGGCCCGGTGAGCGACAAGCTCCCGATCGCGGCAAGACAACGACAGCGGCAAGGCGCTTGCCACGGCAAGCCACCTCTCTGGGCCCACGCTCCAGCACATCCACCAACGTGTCGCTCTGGGGCCCTTCCAGGCGTACGTGGCGGGAGGCTGTGCAGCCAGCGACGTGCGGTGGCAAGCGGCGCTGACAAGATCGCCATCGTGGTGAACGGTGGCGTCCCTGGCGGTCCCTTTTCGCACTGTTTAGGCAACACAGACGGGCATTTACTGCCCTTGTCCCCTGCCGTCAGGGTTAGGTATGATACACTGTAACAGGTAGCTATACCTACCGCGGCACCTTTTACATGTTTACCCTTTGCCTCCGTTGCCACCTGTTGGTGACCCCTTGAGCATATAAAAGGAGGCCCGTGTGCAACGTAGAGGGGGCTTCGAAAAACACTCACGCTCGGTCTCGCTAGCTGCTGGTGTGTACTGTAGCACTCCGCGCTCCCGAGCAAGAAACCAATACAAACCACAAAGCAGGAGTAGGGTTTTACGCATCCGTGCGGCCCGAACCTGGGTAAACCGCTCGCGTGCTTCGCCTCGATCCGCTCTTTGCACGATCTCCGCCCCCGCCGAACCAAAAGGGACCCGGTCCGCCGGTCCCATAGGTGCCCATGGATCAGTGCCCCGGCAGTCATGTTTTGTCTGTTTTTTGAATTTCCCGTTCAATAAAAAATGACCCAAAATAGAAGTTCTCAGAATGCCCTGAAAATTTTAAAGGATTTTTTTCTGAATATTTAAGAATTTTTGGTGCAAATAACATCAGAGGGAGGTGCACCAGGTGGGCACAACCCACCTGGGCGCGCCAGCACCCCCAGGAACGCCCTGGTGGGTTGTGGTCCCCACATGGGCCCCCTAACTTATATCTTTATACCACATCATCACCTACTTCCAGCAAAAATCCCCATTACTCTCTCTCCCGTGTTCTTGAGCTCAAACCTGCGGATTTCGATCTCTTTGCTCGAAGCTCCATTTCTGAAACTGTTTCGGGTGATTGTTGCTTGGTATGTGACTCCACCATTTGTCCAATTAGTTTTTGTTTTAGTTGCTTATACTATGAATAATTAGCTACTCTTGGTACTGCTGTAGATGTGCTTGCATGTTCAATTCTTAGTGTTGTAAGTAGTTTAAGTGCTTGCTATGGCCTCTATGTATCCCTAGGAGTAGTTGCTATCAATCTTACAAAGTTTTGTTGACAAATTTTTGTCACTCAAAATTTTTTATTTTCAGAAAATTGTACGCGGACATGAATATCTTTAGGAAGTTTGGCTCTAAGAAGAACTCCAAGGGTGTTATTGGGGAGTCTTCTGACAATGATCTCCACCCTCGGAGGTTGGTGGAAGTACGGTCGTGCGAATGGCCGCACACCCCGTTCCTGTAAGAGGCTGGAATTCTTGAGGAGTTCATGCAATATATTGTTAATGCCGGCCTCACCGACTTCATCGTAGATGAGTGTGACCAGCACCAAATCCTGACAAACAACTTTTGTTCAGAGCTTTACTTTCTTGCCTAGAAATAATCCCCCTGAAGTGAGCTTTGATTTATATGCTGAAAACCACCAGATACCACTTACCGAGTTTTGTGACATATGCATGATCCCTTCTAATTGGAACTTGGCTGAGCCTAGGCCGGCCGAGTTTGAGGACTTTTACCATACTCTGGCAGTGGGTGATGAGAGAGGAGTGTCAGCCATCACGGCTGCTGGCTTACATTTACCTGCCTGTTCGTTACTTTGCAGTTTTTATTGCTAAATGCTAGCTTGCTAGGGAGAAGGTGGGTGCACTTAGTTCACCAGACCTTATTGTTTTACGTCGTGCATTAGAGGGCGAGAACACTTATAGCCTGGGAGCTATTGTGGCTCGTCGCGTCCATCTTAATAAATCTAAGGGCAAAATACATGGTGGGATTTTTTTCACTCGTTTGGCAGCTCATTTCGAGGTTAAGATACACCCTCACAATTACCCTTTGACTAAGGTTTACCTAGATCGTGCAACCATGGAACACCATCACCTTCTTGCACGTGATCGTCCTGACATTGCCATTCCCTACAACTTGGACTATAGTGTTGAAGCTCGCGATGTTATTCCATTGTCTGCTCCTGCTTTGTTTGATTTTGTTGCCAGGGGAGGCTAGCGGATTATGCCTATAGAGATCATTGCCTACTGGGACGCTCACGCTGCTGTAGAGGCTGTAGAGGAATCTCCATAGTGGGACGAGTGGATGCCCGCTCCTCAGCACCCCTACTACCCTCCAGTCTAGTGATTCACTACCAAGTTTGGCCAAAAGCCTGAGCTTGGGGGAGTATGAGTTTCCACCGACATTACATTCATGCATATTATTCCATTTTTTGGTGCTCACACTTTTTCATTGTATCATCCATGCTTAGATTTATTTTCTTGCTTTCTTCTTGTGTGTTTGAAAAACTTTCGAAAAAATAAAAAAATTAGTTGTAGTTAATTTACTTTCTATGCATGTTTAGTAGTAGTACTAAAAAGAAAATCCAAAAAGATTCCCTAGTTCTTGTTTTTCTTGTTGGGAGCTTTCCCGTGTAAATAGTTTTTCTCGTTTTTGATTTTCCCTTTTATTTGCTTGTTGAAGAAAACCAAAAACTCCAAAAATATTTTAGTGTGTTTCTCTGAATTTCTTTTCTTTTATCCAAGTTGTACCGAGGATAAGATCGTGATGAAAATTTTGAGTGCCTCTCATATGAATAATTGTTGAACTAATAAAGAGCCCATTTTACCTTGTATTCTCCTGTTGAATAAAATGTTTGCAGATTCTAGCTTAGTCCATGGCACTCTTGCACTATTATTATTTTCATATCATTCGGTCGTGCAAGTGAAAGGCAATAATGACGACACTCGATGAACTGGCCGTGGCAAAGAGAAACTGGTATGAACTTGACTTGTCTTGTGTGTGGAAATATCTTTAACCTAGCATCCATGATTCAGCCCATTATGATTAAACATGTTTGCAATGACAATTAGAGATTATAGTTTCTCACACTAGTAGAAAACAGAGCTTTAGCGCCGGTTCGTAAGGGCCTTTAGTGCCGGTTCCATAACCGGCACTAAAGGCTGGGCACTAAAGGCCCCCCCCTTTAGTACCGGTTCGGCACGAACCAGCGCTAAAGTGCCACCATGTGGCGTGAGCTCGCACCCTGGTATGGGGGACCTTTAGTACCGGCTGGTGTTACCAACCGATACTAAAGTTTTCTTTTTGAATTTTTTGGAATTTTTTTTGATTTTTTTTTATTTTTAATTTTTCTGAATTATTTGATGATTTAGTCTCTAATCACCTCTCTTAACCTCTCAAGTGTGGATCACTCATTCCAAATCGCCTGACTTCCCGGCCGGTCACCCATCCTCTCATTCCCCCAGCCTGAGCATGCTTAACTTCGGAGTTCTATTCCCCCTACATTCCAAGTCTGCACTTGTTGTTTTCCTGACAAATGTAAGCTGTCAATCCTATTAACCGTCAGCAGTTTAGCTTGAGCATTAGGTCACACATTTCACCGTTTGAGTTTGAAACTATTATTCTAAAAAACAGTAATTATTTAGTAACAATAACATTTCTTGAATAAGTTTGACCATAGTTTGATCACAGTTCGACCAGATTTGACCAAAATTTAAAAAATTGAAATAATTATTTAGTAACACTAATATTCTTGAATAATTATGTAGTAACATTAATACTTCTTGAATAAGTAGTTTGACCAGATTTAACCAATTTTTTTAAAAAACTGAAATTTGACCATATCTTTTTTTCCTTTTGGAATTTGAGGATTCTAAAAAATTGCAAACAGGCCATAGGCAGTCTCCATCGGACGCGGATTTTCGTGCTAAATTTTTTGATATATTATACGTTTTTTTCCGACATCGTATGCAAAAGTTATAGCCGTTTTACATTTTCCCTACACTTTTTGCAAAACATGTCCAAATTTAAGTTTTCAAATTTTCCTAACTAGTAGATGTAGTAATATAACTACCTCTCGAAGGATTTTATTTTTTAAAGTTTTTATCATTTTCTTTTGATTTTTTCAGAACTGAAATGGCGACACACGGGGGGGGGGGGGGGGGGGTAGAGTTTGAAAATTGCCCTATAGTGCCAGTTTGTGTCACAAACCGGTACTATAGGTCAGACCCCTTTAGTACCGGTTCGTGGCACAAACCGGTACTAAAGGTTAGCTCTTTAGTACCGGTTTGTGACACGAACCGGTACTAAAGGTGATCGTGGGGCCCCGGCCTCACGCCAGCCTGCCATCACCACTTTAGTACCGGTTCGTGGCACGAACCGGTACTAAAGGTTCAACACGAACCGGCATTAATGCATAGCCGTTCGAACCGGCACTAATGGTACCATTAGTACCGGGCTAAAATCAAACCGGCACTAATGTGTCTCACATTAGGTCCTTTTTCTACTAGTGTCATGTCATGCATAAGTAGCTGAGAGTTAATAATGATTTATCTTGGATATCAACATAGCTTTAAGATGATTGTGATGTAGTATGATGATATGGTATCCTCCTCTGAATGTTCAAGTGGCTTGACTTGGTACATCTCCATGCATGTAGTTGAATCAAAACCAACATAGCCTCTATAATGTTTATGTTCATGGTGTTCATATCCTACTCATGCTAGTGTCCAATGTTACTTACGCATAATGCATGGTTATGATCGTTGTTGCTCTCTAGCCGGCCGCTTCTCAATCTAAATTGCTAGCCTTCGTCTATTCTAAGTGGGGATTCTCCTTGTACATCAAAAACCTTGAACCCAAAGTTATTCCAGATGAGTCCAGCATACCTACCTATATATGGTATTACCCTACCATCCTAAGTAAATTTGCATGTGCCACCTCTAAAAACTTCTAAAAAATAATCCGTTTTGTGTGCCTGGATCGTTCATGGAATGACAGGAGGTGGTCGATATCTTCCGTGCTAAGTGGGTTATTCTCAGGTCGAGTGTTTATTCACTCGCCATCTCACGAGAAAATGGGTGGTAATAGGGATGCCCAGTCCCAAACTACAAACATGAGAAAGAGTTCATCTCTGAAATAATTAAACAAGAACTCCTAATGGAGTCAAAACCTTTACTTTTACCGCTTGGGAACCGCCACTAGCGTGCTTAGCATGGAGATGTTGATAACTGATGGTCGTGAAGTGAATAAGATGGGTGCATGTCTCAAAATATCATTTATCTTTGTTTTAAAACTGAGCTCTGGCACCTCTGCAAATCACTACTTCCCTCTGCGAAGGGACGTTCTATTCCCTTCTATTTACTCTTATGTTGTGTCACCACCTTCTAAAACAAGCGCCAGAAACTGAGTAGAGCCCAACGGTCATGATTTATGCATTGTGTGTAGCTAATGTTGGGTGCATCATGACTGGATCTTTTCTACCATGAAGTACAATGTTTAGTCGCTGCTTGTACTTTGGAGATGCTCTGCATTTATGTTTTGCGGTCTCAGAAAGGGCTAGCGAGATACCACTATTATCATATTATATCATGGTTGTTTTGACAACGTGTTGCTGTTTAAGATATCTTATTATTGCTCGTTAGCTAATTATGTCATTGATATGAGTCATTATAATCTTTAAGAGTTATTGTTGACATGGTTAGTTATAATGCTAGCTAAAAACTTGGGTGCTGTTTAAGCTTATTTATGCAAACAAGAGCAAAAGAGTTCGTAAAAGTTTTTCTTTCTCACTTTCAGTTTATCAACTGAATTGCTTAAGGGCAAGCAAAGGTTTAAGCTTGGGGGATTTGATACGTCTCCAACGTATCTACTTTTTCTCACGCTTTTCCTCTTGTTTTGGACCCTAATTTGCATGATTTGAATGAAACTAACCCGGACTGACACTGTTTTCAGCAGAACTGCCATGGTGTTGTTTTTGTGGAGAAATAAAAGTTCTCGTAATGGAACGAAACTTTGCGAGGATTTTTTATATCAATAATAAGAATTTCTGGAGCCAAGACCCACCAAAGAGGGGCCCCTAGGTGGGCGCAACCCACCAGGGCACGCCCCCTCTCCTGGCGCGCCCAGGTGGGTTGTACCTACCTAGTGGCCGCGCTGACGACCCCCTCTATAAAATCACATATTTCCGAAAAAATCAGGGAGAAAGAATTATCGTGATCCACGAGACGTAGCCGCCGTCAGGCCCTGTTCTTCCTCGGGAGGGTAGATCTGGAGTCCGTTTGGGGCTCTGGAGAGGGGGATCTTCATTCTTCGTCATCACCAACCCTTCTCCATTGCTAATTCCGTGATGCTTCCCATCGGGAGTGAGTAATTCCTTCGTAGGCTCGCTGGTCGGTGAGGAGTTGGATGAGATTCATCATGTAATCGAGTTAGTTTTGTTAGGGCCGGATTCCTAGTGTCCACTATGTTCTTAGATTGATGTTGCTATGACTTTGCCATGGTTAATGCTTGACACTTTGGGCCCGGGTGCCATGATTTTGAGATCTAAACCGCTTATGAAATCATCATTATATCCATGTTCTAGATCCGATCTTGCAAGTTATAGTCACCTACTACGGTTATGATCCGGAAACCCCGGAGTGACAACAACCAGGCCCACTCCCGGTGATGACTGTAGTTTGAGGAGTTCATGTATTCACTATGTGTTAATGCTTTGTTCCGGTTCTCTATTAAAAGGAGGCCTTAATATTCCTTAGTTTCTAATATGGACCCCGCTGCCACGGGAGGGTAGGACAAAAGATGTCATGCGTATGACTATTTACGGAATACATGCCTACATTAATCGACGAACTAGAGCTAGTGCAGTATCGCCCTAGGTTATAACTGTCTCATGATGAATATCATCCAACATGTCACCGATCCAATGTCTACGCACTTTTCATTATTGTTTCTACCAAGTTACTATTGCTATCATCATCACTGTTACTATCGGTGTCAAAACCGGCGGATCTTGGGTAGGGGGTCCCGAACTGTGCGTCTAAGGCATATGGTAATAGGAAGCAGGGGACACGATGTTTACCCAGGTTTGGGCCCTCTTGATGGAGGTAATACCCTATGTCCTGCTTGATTGTTCTTGATGATATGAGTATTACAAGAGTCAATCTTCCACGAGATTGTAGAGGCTAAACCCTAGAAGCTAGCCTATGGTATGATTGTATGTTGTCCTACGGACTAAACCCTCCAGTTTATAAAGACACCGGAGGGGGCTAGGGTTACACAAGGTCAGTTACAAGGGAGGAGATATACACATCCGTATTGCCTAGCTTGCCTTCCACGCCAAGGAGAGTCCCATCCGGACATGGGATGAAGTCTTCAATCTTGTATCTTCATAGTCCAACACTCCGGCCAAAGGATATAGTCCGGCTGTCCGGAGACCCCCTAATCCAGGACTCCCTCAGTAGCCCCTGAACCAGGCTTCAATGACGATGAGTCCGGCGCGCAGTATTGTCTTCGGCATTGCAAGGCGGGTTCTTCTCCAAATACTCCCTGGAAGATTTTTGAACACAAGGATAGTGTCCGGCTCCGCAAAACAAGTTCCACACCCCATCGTAGAGAGAATAATATTTCCACAAATCTAATCTGCTGACACGTTTAGCAACATCACATCATGTCGTGGCTCGGTCATTATTCGAACCGTTTTCCTCAACCAGCACCGCACATATCGCGAGGTGGTTTTCTTGACACGTCTAGTCGAAGCAGAGATCGTGTCCCCTTATCACGGGATTCTCATCAATACGGGTATGGGTAACCCAACCGCGTCATCAATTACGGCGCTCGGGGAGTAAGCGATTTTAACAGGTAAGTGGGGAGGCGCATCGCCTCCTCCGCCCTTATAAAGGGACAAAGATTCACCCTTTTTACCCACGCGTTCTTCTTCCTTGCTTACCCATTCTCGCGCACTCGAGCTCTAGCGCCCAAGCTCGCGTTCTCCTTCTCAAACCACTCCAAGCATGTCCGGAGCAGGAGGCAAGTGGATGGTCTCTTCCGTCACGGAGGAGAACATCAAAAAGTTACGGGAAGCCGGATATCTGGCCGCCGATATCGCGCACCGGCTGCCAGATGCGGGGCAGATCATCCCAACGCCCGAACCCCATGAGAGGGTAGTTTTTCTTACCCATTTTGTCCGCGGACTGGGATTTCCCCTCCACCTGTTTGTCCGCGGGCTCATGTTCTACTATGGGCTGGATTTTCATGATCTGGCCCCCAATTTCATCCTCAACATCTCGGCGTTTATCGTCGTGTGCGAGGCCTTCCTCCGCATCAGGCCCCACTTTGGCCTATGGCTGAAAACCTTCAATGCTAAACCGAAGGTGGTGGGTGGCCAGCAAGCAGAGTGCAGAGGTGGCATGGTGGGCAAGATGCCTAACGTCACCTGGCTTGAGGGCACCTATGTGGATACCATAAAGGGGTGGCAATCGGGGTTGTTCTACATCATCGAGCCGCGCGAATCCAACTGGGTGGCGGCCCCCAAATTTCGATTCGGAATCCCCACGCGGCTCACCTCCTGGAAAGAGAAGGGCATGTCCTGGGGTTCTTCGGTAGAGTTGACCGGACTCCAGACCTGCATCCGGAACATGACGAGCAACAAAATCAAGCTCGTCAACGTGGTCCAGGTCATGCTCTTCCGCCGAATCCTCCCGTGTCAACAACGGGCATTCGATTTGTGGGAGTTCGACTCGGCCAAGCAACAGACGCTGCGAGAGCTCTATGGCACGATGCACGAGGACGTCTGGAGGGTGCTATTCAAGGGCGACGAGATTCCTCCTTTGCCCACCGAGGACCGCGGACTCAGCGCAAAGCGCCGCGCCAATCCGGTAAGTTTTTATATCTCCCAAGGTATTTATTTGCCCCGGTTTAGTCATATGCAGGATCTAAGCTTCTATGCCATTAACAGGACTGGATAAAGACAATGGAGCAGCTTGATTGTCCAGTCCCCCTGCCCGAAGATCCTGCGGGCGCTCTCCTAACGGAGATGCTGACTCCGGCACCTTACGAAGTGCCGGTGAAGAAGACCAAGAAGAAGGTCGCGGGGACCTGATAACCCACAAGTATAGGGGATTGCAACAGCTTTCGAGGGAAGAGTATTCAACCCAAATTTATTGATTCGACACAAGGGGAGCCAAAGAATATTCTAAAGTATTAGCAGCCGAGTTTTCAATTCAACCACACCTGGAAACTTAGTATCTGCAGCAAAGTGTTTAGTAGCAAAGTAATATGATAGTGGTGGTAGCAGCAACAAAAGTAAAGACAACAAAAGTAATGTTTTTGGTATTTTGTAGTGATTGTAACAGTAGCAGCAGGAAAGTAAATAAGCGAGAACTAGTATATGGAAAACTCATAGGCACCGGATCAGTGATGGATAATTATGCCGGATGCGGTTCATCATGTAACAGTCATAACATAGGGTGACACAGAACTAGCTCCAATTCATCAATGTAATGTAGGCATGTATTCCGTATATAGTCATACGTGCTTATGGAAAAGAACTTGCATGACATCTTTTGTCCTACCCTCCCGTGGCAGCGGGGTCCTATTGGAAACTAAGGGATATTAAGGCCTCCTTTTAATAGAAAACCGGAACAAAGCATTAGCACATAGTGAATACATGAACTCCTCAAACTATGGTCATCACCGGGAGTGGTCCCGATTATTGTCACTTCGGGGCTGCCGGATCATAACACATAGTAGGTGACTATAGACTTGCAAGATCGGATCAAGAACTCACATATATTCATGAAAACATAATAGGTTCAGATCTGAAATCATGGCACTCGGGCCCTAGTGACAAGCATTAAGCATAGCAAAGTCATAGCAACATCAATCTCAGAACATAATGGATACTAGGGATCAAACCCTAACAAAACTAACTCGATTACATGATAAATCTCATCCAACGCATCACCATCCAGCAAGCCTATGATGGAATTACTCACGCATGACGGTGAGCATCATGAAATTGGTGATGGAGGATGGTTGATGATGACGACGGCGACGAATCCCCCTCTCCAGAGCCCCGAACGGACTCCAAATCAGCCCTCCCAAGAGGTTTTAGGGCTTGGCGGCGGCTCCGTATCGTAAAACGCGATGATTTCTTCTCTCTGATTTTTTTTCTCTCCGAAAGCAAATATATAGAGTTGGAGTTGGCGTCGGAGGGTTTCCAGGGGGCCCACGAGGTAGGGGGCGCGCCCTAGGGGGGGGCGCCCCCCACCCTCGTGATAAGGGTGTGGGACCCCTGGTCTTAATCTTTGGCAAGGATTTTTTATTGTTTTTTCTAAGATGTTCCGTGGAGTTTCAGGTCATTCCGAGAATATTTGTTTTCTGCACATAAAACAACACCATGGCAATTCTGCTGAAAATAACGTCAGTCCGGGTTAGTTCCATTCAAATCATACAAGTTAGAGTCCAAAACAAGGGCAAAAGTGTTTGGAAAAGTAGATATGATGGAGACGTATCAACTCCCCCAAGCTTAAACCCTTGCTTGGCCTCAAGCAATTCAGTTGACAAACTGAAAGAAATAAAGAAAAACTTTTACAAACTCTATTTGCTCTTGTTGTTGTAACTATGTAAAGTCAGCATTCAAGTTTTCAGCATAGATCATAACTAACCACATTTGCAATAATTCTCAGGTCTCATAATTACTCATATCAATAGCATAATCAACTAGCAAGTCATAATAATAAATCTCGTATGACAACACTTTCTCAAAACAATCATAATATGATATAACAAGATGGTATCTCGCTAGCCCTTTCTGAGACCGCAAAACATAAATGCAGAGCACCTTTAAAGATCAAGGACTGACTAGACATTGTAATTCATGGTAAAAGAGATCCAATCATAGTCATACCCAATATAAATTAACAGTGATGAATGCAAATGACGGCTGTGCTCTCCAGCTAGTGCTTTTTAATAAGAGGGTGATGACTCAACATAAAAGTAAATGGATAGGCCCTTCACAGAGGGAAGCAGGGATTTGTAGAGGTGCCAGAGCTCGGTTTTGAAATAGAGATAAATTGTATTTTGAGCGGTATACTTTCATTGTCAACGTAACAACTAAGAGATGGCGATATCTTCCATGCTAAACACATTATAGGCGGTTCCCAAACAGAATGGTAAAGTTTATACTCCCCCTCCACCAACAAGCATCAATCCATGGCTTGCTTGAAACAACGAGTGCCTCCAACATACATCAGGTCCCAGGGGGAGTTTTGTTTGCAATTAATTTTGATTTAGTTTGCATAAAGCATGGGACTGGGCATCCCGGTGACCAGCCATTTTCTCGTGAGTGAGGAGCGGAGTCCACTCCTCTTGAGAATAACCCGCCTAACACGGAAGATAAGAACAGCCTTTGTTGATACATGAGCTATTCGAGCATACAAAACAGAATGTTTATTTGAAGGTTTAGAGTTTGGCACATACAAATTTACTTGGAACGCCAGGTAGATACCGCATATAGTAAGGTATGGTGGACTCATCTGGAATAACTTTGGGGTTTAAGGGATAGGATGCACAAGCAGTATTCCCGCTTAGTACAAGTGAAGGCTAGCAAAAGACTGGGAAGCGACCAACTAGAGAGCGACAACAGCCATGTACATGCATTAAAATTAATAAACATTGGATGCAAGCATGAGTAGGATATAATCCACCATGAACATAAATATCGTGAAGGATATGTTGATTTTGTTTCAACTACATGCGTGAACATGTGCCAAGTAAAATCACTTAAATCATTCAAAAGAGGATACCACCCCATCATACCACATCATAATCATCTCAATAGCATGTTGGCATACAAGGTAAATCATTATAACTCATAGCTAATCAAGCATGGCACAAGCAACTATGATCTCTAATTGTCATTGCAAACATGTTTATTCATAATAAGCTGAATCAAGAATGAGGGACTCATCATATTTACAAAAACAAAAGAGGTCGAGTTCATACCAGCTTTTCTCATCTCAGTCAGTCCATCATATATCATCATAATTGCCTTTCACTTGCACGACCGAACGATGTGAATAATAATAAGAGTGCACGTGCATTGGACTAAGCTGGAATCTGCGAGCATTCAATAAACAGGAGAAGACAAGGCAATATGGGCTCTGGGTTAAATCAACAATAATGCATATAAGAGCCACTTCAACAATTTAATTATGGTCTTCTCCTACTGACCCCCAAAGAAAAGAAAAGAAATAAAACTATTTACACAGGAAAGCTCCCAACAAGCAAAAGAAGAACGGAAAATATTTTTGGGTTTTCTTTTTAATTATTACTACTACAGCAGAAAAATAAACTACTACTAATTTTTTTGGTTTTTCTTAAGGTTTAACAAACACACAAGAAGAAAACAGGAAAAAGAAAATAAACTAGCATGGATATTACAGTGAAAAAGTATGAGCACTGACATCTAGCAATGAGTGTGTGTGAACAGAAATGTAATGTCGGTGAGAAATACGTACTCCCCAAGCTTAGGCTTTTGGCCTAAGTTGGTCTATGGCCACGGCTGGCCTGGCGGATATCCATAATAATAGTTGTTGGGGTCGTACTGTGATGAGGAAGAATAGTTGGGATCATACTGATGTGCAGCGGTTATCGCGTGCTGAGCTGCAGCGTGGAGTTGAGCTGCCTTCGCTCTCCTCTCGTACTCTTCTGCCTCCTCTCTGGTAATAACATATCTTCCTTTTGTCCATGAATCAAAGAAGGCAGGAGCAGGGAGAGTAATACGGAAAACACGTCGTTTATCAAAAATTAACCGATACAAGAGAGGTGATTCAGGCCTCTCGACAAACTGGTGCGAAGCCATAGAGTTATAATCTAAATATGCAGGAGGCAACTCCATATCACCCTCACGAATGTCTATCTCAAGAAAATGAGCTAAGCGGGTTGCATAAATTCCTCCAAAGAAATCTCCATTATGCCTATTATGATGCAACCTACGACCTACAATGGCTCCCATATGATAAGATTGGTCTCCTAACACAGCACTCCTAAGAATGCTAAGATCAGGGACACACATGTGACATGCTTCATCCTTAGCATTTATGCATCTACCGATGAAGAGAGCAAAATAATGTATAGCAGGAAAGTGAATGCTCCCTATGGTAGCCTGTGTTATAACTCTAGATTCCCCCACATTAATACTAGCAAGAAAGTTTCTAAATTCAGATTTAGGGGGATCCCTAACACTACCCCATGATGGAAGTTTGCAAGCAGAAGTGAAATCCTCTAAGTCCATGGTATAAGATTTGTCATAGAGATCAAACATGACTGAAGGAGAATTACGCAAAGATGAATACTCAAACCTCCTCACAAATGAGCTTGTGAGATCATGATACTGTGGGCATTTGTTAGCCTCAAAATCCTTAAGACCGGCATTGCACAAATATGATTTGAATTCTTCTTTAATTCCCACACGGTCCATAAAATTTTCCGACGGCCATTCACAAGGCCGTACTGGAGCGTCTCTTGGTGGATCCTCATCAGCATCGCGCATAGCAATCTTGGGCCCTTGCTTCTTAGAGGAACCACCTTGGAACATCTTCCTAAGCATATTGTTTTTCTCTGAAAAATTCTGAAATTTTTAGTAACTTCAAAATAAAAGTAAAGCAAACTCAATAAAACTGATAGCAACTACTCCTACAAGTGCCTAGAGCCTAAATCAAGCATTAGAACTACTTGGAACCATATAAATTTGACATGCAAGCTCAAGAATATGGTCACCTATGCAGCACAAAATTTGCAAAGAATAAAGCACTAGAACAAAAACTAATTGGACCAATGGAGGAGTCACATACCAAGGAACAATCTCCCCAAGCAGTTTTGCGAGAGGTGCTTTGAGCAAGGAGATCAAAAATCACAGCAAAAGTGGCTGGAACTCGTGCTTGAGTTGGTTTTTCGGGTTTGTGTGAGATAGAGGAAGAAGATGGGTGCTGGGGTAAGTGGAGGAGGGCCACAGTGGGCCCACGAGGCAGGGGGCGCGCCCTATAGGGGGGCGCGCCCACCACCCTTGTGGCCAGGTTGCAGCTCCTCCCGCGGTAATTTTTGCACAGTAAATCCTCAAATATTCCCGAAAAAATCATATTAAATTGGCATGGCATTCTGAGGACTTTTATTTTCGGGATATTTTTATATTGCACGGATAAGTCAGGAAACAGATAGAAAATACTATTTTTACTTTATTTAATATAAATAACAAAAAGTAAAAGTGGGGTACAGAAGGTTGTGCTTCTAGTTTCATCCATCTCATGCTCATCAAAAAGAATCCACTAACAAGGTTGATCAAGTCTTGTAACAAACTCATTCCGATAATCATGAAACCGGAGAAATTTTGAATAACACTATGTTACCTCCACGGGGATATGCACATCCCCAATAATAAGAATATCATATTTCTGCTTGATAGTAGGAAGAGGAAATTCAAAACCTCCAAATATAATCGATGGAATTTTTCCAATAGAGTTGATACTATGAACTTGAGGTTGTTTCCTCGGAAAGTGTATCGTATGCTCATTACCATTAACATGAAAAGTGACATTGCCTTTGTTTCAATCAATAACAGCCCCTATAGTATTAAGAAAAGGTCTTCCAAGAATAATAGACATAGTATCATCCTCGGGAATATCAAGTATAACAAAGTCTGTTAAAATAGTAACATTTGCAACCACAACAGGCACATCCTCACAAATACCGACATGTATAGCAGTTGATTTATCAGCCATTTGCAAAGATATTTCAGTAGGTGTTAGCTTATTCAAGTCAAGTGTACGATATAAAGAGAGCGGCATAACACTAACACCGGCTCCAAGATCACATAAAGCATTTTTAATATAGTTTCTTTTAATGGAGCAAGGTATAGTAGGTACTCCGGGGTCTCCAAGTTTCTTTGGTATTCCACCCTTAAAAGTATAATTAGCAAGCATGGTGGAAATTTCAGCTTCCGATATCTTTCTTTTATTAGTAATGATATCCTTCATATATTTAGCATAAGGATTTGTTTTGAGCACATCAGTTAATCCCATACGCAAAAAGATAGGCCTAATCATTTCAGCAAAGCACTCAAAATCCTCGTCATCCTTTTTCTTGGATGGTTTCGGACGAAAAGGCATGGGTTTCTGAACCCAAGGTTCCCTTTCTTTACCATGTTTCCTAGCAACAAAGTCTCTTTTATCATAACGTTGATTCTTTGATTGTGGGTTATCGAGATCAACAGCAGGTTCAATTTCTACATCATTATCATTACTAGGTTGAGCATCATCATGAACATCATCATTAATATTTTACTAGGTTCATGTTCATTACCAGATTGTGTTTCAGCATTAGACATAGAAATATCATTTGGATTATCATGTGGTTCAGCAATAGGTTCACTAGAAGTTTGCACAATTCTATCATTTTTTTTCTTCTTCTTTTTAGAAGAACTAGGAACATCAATATTATTTCTTTGAGAATCTTGCTCGATTCTCTTAGGGTGGCCTTGAGGATACTAAGGTTCCTGAGTCATTCTACCAGTTCTAGTAGCCACTCTAATAGCATAATCATTTTTCTTATCATTCATTTCATTAAGCACTTCTTTTTGAGCCTTAAGTACTTCTTCTACTTGAGTGGTAACCATAGAAGCATGTTTGCTAGCAAGTTTAAGTTCACCTTTAATATCAGCCATATAATCACCCAAGCATCTAATCATATAAGCATTTTCTTTTAATTGTCTACCAAAATAAGCATTGAAGTCGTCTTGCTTAAACATAAAGTTATCAAACTCATCCAAGCACTGACTAGCAATTTTAGTAGGAGGGACTTCAGCTTTATCATATCTATAGAGAGAATTTACCTTTACTACCTGTGTCGGGATATCGGGATCAGGAGGTTCTTCAGTAAATAAATAATTAAGATCATATGTTTCTTCAACAGGCGGTATATTAATACCATGTATTTCTTCAATAGGAGGTAAATTCTTAATGTCTTCAGCTTTAATACCTTTTTCTTTCATAGATTTCTTTGCCTCTTGCATATCTTCGGGACTGAGAAATAGAACACCTCTCTTCTTCGGAGTTGGTTTAGGAATAGGCTCAGTAAGTGCAGCAGGAGATGGCTCAGGAGCTAGCTCAGGAGCGGGCTCAGGAGGTGCCCAATTGTTTTCATTTGTCAACATATTATTCAATAGAATTTCAGCTTCATCTGGTGTTCTTTCCCTGAAAAGAGAACCAACACAACTATCCACGTAATCTCTGGAAGCATCAGTTAGTCCATTATAAAAGATATCAAGTATTTCAGGTTTCTTAAGAGGATGATCAGGCAAAGCATTAAGTAACTTGAGAAGCCTCCCCCAAGCTTGTGGGAGACTCTCTTCTTTAATTTGCACAAAGTTGTATATTTCCCTCAAAGCAGGTTGTTTCTTATGAGCAGGGAAATATTTAGCAGAGAAGTAATAAATCATATCCTGGGGACTACGCACACAACCAGGATCAAGAGAATTAAACCATATCTTAGCATCACCCTTTAATGAGAACGGAAATATTTTGAGTATATAAAAGTAATGCGATCTCTCATCATTAGTGAATAGGGCAGCTATATCATTTAACTTAGTAAGATGCGCCACAACAGTTTCAGATTCATAGCCATAAAATGGATCAGATTCAACCAAAGTAATTATATCAGGATCAACAGAGAATTCATAATCCTTATCAAGAACACAAATAGGTGAAGTAGCAAAAGCAGGGTCAGGTTTCATTTTATCTCTAAGTGATTCTTTGTTCCATTTAATTAATAACCTCTTAAGCTCATATCTATCTCTGCAAGCTAAAATAGCTAAAGAAGCATCTTGATCAAATAAATAACCCTCAGGAATAACAAGTGATTCTTCATCATCACTTTCATCGTCATAATCAGATTCAATATTTTCTTTTTCTCTAGCCCTAGCAATTTGTTCATCAAGAAATTCACTAAGGGGTACAGTAGTATCAGGCATAGAAGCAGTTTCATCATAAGTATCATGCATAGCAGAAGTGGCATCATCAATAACATGCGACATATCAGAAGAATAGCAGAAGCAGGTGTAGGTGTCGCAAACTTACTCATAACAGAAGGTGAATCAAGTGCAGAGCTAGATGGCAGTTCCTTACCTCCCCTCATAGTTGAGGGATAGATCTTGGTTTTTGGATCTCTCAAGTTCTTCATAGTGTCCAGCAGATATAAATCCCAAGTGACTCAAAGAATAGAGCTATGCTCCCCGGCAACGGCGCCAGAAATTAGTCTTGATAACCCACAAGTATAGGGGATCGCAGCAGCTTTCGAGGGAAGACTATTCAACCCAAATTTATTGATTCGACACAAGGGGAACCAAAGAATATTCTCAAGTATTAGCAGCTGAGTTGTCAATTCAACCACACCTGGAAACTTAGTATTTGCAGCAAAGTGTTTAGTAGCAAAGTAATATGATAGTGGTGGTAGTGGCAACAAAAGTAAAGACATCAAAAGTAATGTTTTTGGTATTTTGTAGTGATTGTAACAGTAGCAGCGGGAAAGTAAATAAGCGAGAACCAGCATATGGAAAACTCGTAGGCACCGGATCAGTGATGGATAATTATGCCGGATGCGGTTCATCATGTAACAGTCATAACATAGGGTGACACAGAACTAGCTCCAATTCATCAATGTAATGTAGGCATGTATTCCATATATAGTCATACGCGCTTATGGAAAAGAACTTGCATGACATCTTTTGTCCTACCCTCCCGTGGCAGCGGGGTCCTATTGGAAACTAAGGGATATTAAGGCCACCTTTTAATAGAGAACTGGAACAAAGCATTAGCACATAGTGAATACATGAACTCCTCAAACTATGGTCATCACCGGGATTGGTCCCGATTATTGTCACTTCGGGGTTGCCGGATCATAACACATAGTAGGTGACTATAGACTTGCAAGATCGGATCAAGAACTCACATATATTCATGAAAACATAATAGGTTCAGATCTGAAATCATGGCACTCGGGACCTAGTGACAAGCATTAAGCATAGCAAAGTCATAGCAACATCAATCTCAGAACATAATGGATACTAGGGATCAAACCCTAACAAAACTAACTCGATTACATGATAAATCTCATCCAACCCATCACCATCCAGCAAGCCTACGATGGAATTACTCACGCACGGTGGTGAGCGTCATGAAATTGGTGATGGAGGATGGTCGATGATGACGACGGCGACGAATCCCCCTCTCCGGAGCCCCGAACAGACTCCAGATCAGCCCTCCCGAGAGGTTTTAGGTCTTGGCAGCGGCTCCATATCGTAAAATGCGATGATTTCTTCTCTCTGATTTTTTTCTCGCCGAAAGCAAATGTATAGAGTTGGAGTTGGCATCGGAGGGTTTCCGGGGGGGCACGAGGTAGGGGCGCCCTAGGGGGGGGGGCGCCCCCCACCCTCGTGAGAAGGGTGTGGGCCCCCTGGTCTTCATCTTTGGCAAGGATTTTTTATTGTTTTTTCTAAGATGTTCCGTGGAGTTTCAGGTCATTCCGAGAATATTTGTTTTCTGCACATAAAACAACACCATGGCAATTCTGCTAAAAATAGCGTTAGTCCGGGTTAGTTCCATTCAAATCATACAAGTTAGAGTCCAAAACAAGGGCAAAAGTGTTTGGAAAAATAGATACGACAGAGACGTATCAGGACCCGAAAGGGTCTCTGGCGCAAGGTTGTATCGGACTCATCGTCCGATGTCTCCAACGCGCTCTCCTCCCACAAAGACGAGGAGGAGGAAGAGGAAAGTTCTCCCCCCCAGCCGGGGGAGACAAGAAAAGGAAGGCCGACCCAACCGGGGAGGCCGAAGGGTCCAAGAAGGGCAAGACCCTCCCTCCGGACGCCTACAATGGTGATGAGTGGCTACCCAGGGTCAAGCCCCTGGCAAAGTCATAAGTATCCGGACACCATAGTAATTCGTGCTATGTTGTACTGCACTGATTCTTCTCATGCCGAACATGATTATGCAGTCCGTCCCGAGCTCATCTCGACGTAACTTCGTCGAGCGTTTCATTGAACTCGTCGGATATGAACAGCGGTTCTCTTCCGACCGCCTCCACTCCTTGCCCTACGGACAACGTCGATGTGTTGTCTCAACAGGCACCTGGCCAAGGGGAGGCAGTCCTGGGGGCGCCTCGAGGCGACCTTCTGGACCTTGGGCGCAAAGGGAGCCAGACTCCCATGGGCTCCAGGTTCGGCCCCCAGCCGAACACTACACCAGAATCTTCGGTGGTTCCAGACTTCGGCGGGCGACCCCCCGTTAAGGGGGGCAAGCTGCCCGTGCCGGTGTCCTCTGTCTATCCAGAGGCACCGGAAAACTTGCTGGAAGCATTTCGCGGCGCTTCCATCGACGAAGAGCACCGCACTATCATGAGTGCGGTGATCGAGAAAGTTCAGTCCGCCAAGAATGGACTGACCGAAGCTTGCGCCAGCTTCCTAACAGGCTTTGAGGTAAGAAATGAAGATATAGGAAAATATGCCCGCATGGATACTAGCCCCCTGATGCTTTGTTCGGCGTTCGGAAAGAAAGGCCGGATAGAGGATCAAATGATAACTCAGGAGTCGAATCAGAAAAATGTCTATGTGTATGTGTAGGCTTCACTGTTGGCTGCTGTCGCACTTACTACGGAGGTATCTGCGCTGAAGCAGGACCTGGAGCGGTCCGAGAATGAGCTCGGCCTTACCAAGAGGCCGCTCGAGGAGAGCAAAGGTAAGAAATACCCTTGTCTATATATTTAAAAAGAAATTCAGGTGTAAAGTAATAGGATCATCATGGATTTGCCAAGGGGCCATGACCGAAGTGGCAACCCTGAGGAAGGCGTTGTCCGAGGCCGAAGACAAAGCGGCCAAGGAGTGCATTGAACGGGAGAAGCAAGAAGCCCGAGTAGGCAAGGTGCAGCAAGAGCTCGAGGCTCTCGCCAAAAAGCACGATTCCTTGGAGTTTGACTCTAAGACGCAAGAGTCCGAGCTCGAGCAGGCGCTTGAAAGCGTCCGGAGCGCTAAGGCCGAAGCACACAAGGCCCTCTAGGAGATTGATGCGGTGAAGAAGATAGCAGCGGGTAAGGCATTCATTATGCAAAGCAAGCACGTGAAGGAAACTTTCCTTTTTCTTACCCGAGTTCGGAGCTCTCCAGGAGCGTTTGTAGATCTTCCCCGCAGTATACTGGATTCCGCGGAGTTTTACCGAGCTGAGGAGGGCAGCTTGACAGAGAAGTTGTTCTGGTCTCAGTATACTGGGACCGAACACCCCGTGCCCTTGGGCGACCAGCTGAAGCAGTTGGTCGAGCTTCACAAGGCGGTCGAACAAGCCATGAGGGGCCTTATAGTCCGGATGTGGCCTGGCGAGCCCTTGTCCGACAGCTACATCGGTCTGGTAAGGCGGCTCGTTGACGCCTGCCCACGGCTTGAAGTCATAAATCGGTCTGTCTGCATCGAGGGTGCGCGCAGGGCTTTTGCCGGGGCGAAGGTGCACTGGGCGAAGCTGGACGCCGTGAAGCTGGTGAAGGAGCGGCCACTGGAGGGTAAGGAGCATCGCTGCCTCGAGATGTACTATGAGAGTGTCCTGAAGGGTTCCCGCCTTGTGGCGGATGAGTGTGCCAAGGATGTAATTTTTGAATGAACATGCTCATGTGATCTTGTAATATGAAACGAGTTCATTTGCGCCATGCGACACTTTTTTAATTTCAAACATTACCTTCTGTGCGGCCGTTTATAAAATCTGAGAGTTGGCCAGTCGTCGGCTTCTGCCCCCATGTAACTAGTACTGGGGTGTTCGGGATAAACCTGAGCACTCTTTACCCCAATTTTCGGTCCTTTAAGGGAGGTGTTCAACGCAACGAACCAGGCAATCGGACTATAATGCTTTATCACTCTCACTTAGCCATAGAAGTCTATAATTTTAAATTTTGGTGAAGCCCCTGGTATTCGGAAGGCCGAATTTGGGGCGCTATACACGCCTAAGCCGGACAAGGCCGACTCCTCGCCCGAAGCGTAAAAAGTCTTTAAGGACTTGAGACCTCTCGAACAGCGACCAGTCTCTCGCCTTATCATGACAGTCAGTTTTCGGCTTTCTCTACTAAGGTGCTCGTCTGGAAGAACCAGGAACAATCACAGTAGTTCTCCCACTGCTACCTTAGCCGATATAGCGGAACGTAAGGTACCAAAGCATGGGAGACGGGCAAACCCAACATTTGACCAAAGACATGATTCAGAGCTGATGCATATAATGCTATAAGTTCGGGGTGCCGCACTGTCGAAAGTGTTCGTACTTCTTGCGCCGTATTGTGGGGTAAACAAAATCCCCTGGCGTACTGACCGTACCCGAACGTGCGGGTGCGGATTGTCGTAAATGGACATATAAGAGAGAAAAAAAGCTTAAATAATGCAATGATAGACTAATGATATGCATTGTTATTTAAATTATATGTCGAAGTGTACTGGTAGAAGTAGTGCAATAAGCAGAAAGTAGGACAATTCGAAATGTCCTATCCCAGGGCAAGCTGTGCATAGATAGTAAAAAACGGGTATATCAATTATTATTAGAGACCACCTGGGGGTTCCCGTGTTCATCTTAGCTTCTTGCCGCCTTGGTTGTTGCTTCCGGAATGTCTCCGGCAATCGTACTACCGGAAAGGGCTTCCAGAGAGGTAGGCCCTGAAAGAGAAAAGAAATGATAAAGGTATACAGCCCCTAGGGCGGTTAAGCCGCATTGCGGGACGTGCACTAATCGTGCCCCCGCCTATGTCCATGGTATTTTCAGTGCGTAGATATGTACGCGCGACACAGATTTCGTCGCTTCACTGGGACTGGGACGGGGGCCGAATTACTAGGCGAGCTCTGAATGTGCCAGGCGATCCTGTTGCAGCTTGTTCCGGACTCGCTTGAAGGTGTCCGGGGGCTGTGACGCCGGATTAGGGGTCTGCCTTAAAAGGCTGCTTTGTGCTTCTACTTCAAGGGCCGTAGTGTGCTCTTCCGTCCGGAGCGAGCGTTCTGTGTTTCCATTTACCGTTATGACCCCCCTAGGTCCTGGCATTTTGAGCTTGAGGTATGCGTAATGCTGCACTGCATTAAATTTTGCAAATGCTGTTTGTCCGAGCAATGCGTGATAGCCACTGCGAAACGGGACGATATCGAAGATTAACTCCTCGCTTCGGAAGTTGTCCGGTGATCCGAAGACCACTTCCAGTGTGATTGAGCCTGTGCAATGGGCCTCTACACCTGGGATGACGCCTTTAAAGGTTTTGCTGGATTTGATCCTTGAGGGATCGATACCCATTTTTCGCACTGTATCCTGATAGAGCGGGTTCAGGCTGCTGCCGCCGTCCATAAGGACTCGAGTGAGGTGAAATCCATCGATGATGGGGTCTAGTACCAGTGTGGCGGATCCGCCATGACGGATGCTAGTGGGGTGGTTCCTGCGATCAAAGGTGATCGGCCAGCAGACCATGGGTTGAACTTTGGGGCGACAGGCTCCATCGCATAGACGTCCCTTAGTGCACGCTTCCGCTCCCTCTTGGGAATGTGGGTTGCGTATATCATGTTCACCGTCTTCACTTGTGGGGTGAAACCCTTCTGTCCTCCTGTGTTCGGCGGCCGGGGCTCCTCCTCGTCATCACTATGCAACCCCTTGTCCTTGTTTTCGGCGTTTAACTTGTCGGCCTGCTTGAACACCCAGCATTCTCTGTTGGTGTGATTGGCTGGCTTGTCAGGGGTGCCGTGGATTTGACACGAGCGATCCAGTATGCGATCCAAACTGGACGGAGCCGGAGTACTTCTTTTAAATGGCTTTTTCCGCTGACCGGATCTAGAGCCTTTGAATCCGGCATTGACTGCCGTATCTTCTGTGTTATCGCCATTATTGCGTTGGTCTGTTACGACGTTGCCTACCGTTGGCATCTTTGGTATCCGAAGTGCCCGGATTCCTCGATGTGTTGTTGCTGCGAGCCAGCCAGCTATCCTCGCCCGCGCAAAAGCGGGTCATGAGTGTTGTGAGGGCTGCCATAGATTTCGGCTTCTCCTGGCCAAGGTGGCGAGCTAGCCATTCGTCACGGATGTTATGCTTGAATGCTGCTAGGGCCTCTGCATCCGGACAGTCGACAATTTGGTTTTTCTTAGTCATGAAACGTGTCCAGAATTGTCTGGCCGATTCCCCTGGCTGCTGGGTTATATGGCTCAAGTCGCCAGCATCCGGTGGCCGCATGTAAGTGCCTTGGAAGTTGTCCAGGAATGCGTCTTCCAGATCCTCCCAACTGCCTACCGAGTCTGCTAGCAAGCTTTTCAGCCAATGCTGAGCTGGTCCTTTGAGTTTTAGTGGGAGGTACTTGATGGCATGTAGATCATCGCCGCGAGCCATGTGGATGTGATGGAGGAAATCCTCAATCCATACAGGGGGATCTGTTGTGCCATCGTATGATTTGATATTTACGGGTTTGAAACCCTTCGGGAATTCATGATTCATAACTTCATCAGTGAAGCATAGGGGGTGTGCGGCGCCTCTGTGCCAGGCTATATCCCGACGCAGTCTGTATGAGTCTTGTCTGCTGTATTCGGCCCGACCGGATTTACTCTTGGTGTATCCGACGCGACGATCATCGTCCCGTGTTGGCGCGCGTGCCCGTGACCCGTATATTGACCTTGCGATTTTTGCCTTACTATCCAATACGTCTCGCAGGTCCCCTGTGTTGCCCCGGGCCTTAGTATTTTTGATTGAGTGGCGGCGGGGTGCAGGCTGAACTTCAGGCTGAAACGCCTCTCTGGCTCGGCCACATAGTGGCCGGTCAGCCACATCGTACACTAGTGAATGAGGTTTCAATGCTTCCTCCTCGAGGTGAGGTAGCAACCTACATTTTGGGTAACTCTTGGAGGGGCGCTCGAGTTCGTACTCCTCGGCCGCAAGGACTTCGGTCCATCTGTCTGCTAGCAAGTCTTGATCAGCTTGAAGCTGTTGCTGCTTTTTCTTCAGGCTATTTGTCGTGGCCATAAGCCAGCGCTTGAAGCGCTCTTGCTCGATGGGGTCCTCAGGCACGATAAATTCTTTGTTGCCGAGGCTTGCCTCGTCTTCGGAGAGAGGCATGTAATTGTCCTCCTCCAGTTCTCCATCTGCTGCCCACTCTGGAGGGCTAGCTTGTTCGTCCTCCGGCTCTACATCGTGCTTGAGGGGATTGTTCTTGTCTTCGGCACTATCCGGAGTGTTATTATCTCCTGTGCCGGTATCACTACTTTTGCTGTGGCGGGACTTAAAGCGGCGCCGCTGACATCGGCGCTTGGGTTGCTTCTTGGAGGGGTTATCCTCCGCTGTCTCATCGCCATTGCCTTCTTTGGGGGTGTCCACCATGTATATATCATATGCTGAGGTGGCGGTCCAGTGCCCTGTGGGCGGTGGTTCCTGTTCGTCTCCTGCATCGTCGTCCATACCGTCGAAGTCTTCGGAGTCAAAGTTGAGCATGTTGGTTAAATCATCGACAGTGGCAACTAAGTGGGTGGTGGGTGGGCAGCGAATTTCTTCATCGTTCGCATACCATTCTAGCCAGACATAGTTCGGCCAAGGTTCTCCTGACAGGGAGAGAGATCTTAATGAATTTAGCACATCACCGAAAGGTGAGTGCTGAAAGATATCCGCGGAGGTGAACTCCATGATCGGCGCCCAATCGGATTCGATGGGTGCGGATGTAGGCGGCTCGGAGTCCTGTCCGGAGAAGAATCCAGTGGTTCGGCGACACGGCTCTCGTAAGGGGTGAAGTCAGTATACGGCTCTATCGCCACTGAGAGTGCGGCCTCCATGGCGTCTATCCCTCCGCTCTCGGATGGCGCGATTTGCTCCGGATTGACGGCCGGAGTAGTTGCAGATGCGATCTCCCGAACACTGTCCGACGGCAGAGTTACATCGTGCTCGTCGTGACTATGCGGCGCACCTAACACGGGCTTGAATCCGTCAAAGATCAAGTCTCCGCGGACGTCGGCAGTGTAGTTTAAGATTCCGAATCTGACCTGATGGCCAGGGGCGTAGCTCTCGATCTGCTCCAGATGGCAAAGTGAATTGTCCTATAGTGCAAAGCCGCCGAATACAAAGATCTGTCTGGGGAGGAAAACCTCACCCTGGACCGCATCGCTACTGATGATCGAAGGAGCCATCATGCCTTATGGTGACGACACAGTGGAACTCTCAATTAATCTCCAAGTGTGGTTGAAATGACAACTTAGCTGCTAATACCTTCAAATATTCTTTGGCTCCCCTTGTGTCAAATCTATAAATTTGGGTTGAATATTTACCCTCGAAAACTGTTGCGATCCCCTATACTTTTGGGTTATCACATATCCTTGACCGCCAAATACACTCTGCAAAAGAAATGGCTTACCAGCCGCTATCTGTTCGGCCTGTTGGATCTCCTCCCGAGCCACCCGGGACTCGGTCCGTGCCTCCTTGGCCTCATTGAGGGCTTTGGTGAGTTCGGCCACTTGGGCCGTAGTCTTCTCCTCCAAGGTCTCGCATTTGCTGATGGCATCTTTCAGCTCTTGCTCCACTTCGGCCACCCTCTCTTCGTGCTGGCGGCGGGCGACCTGTTCGGTCTTCAATTTCGCAGCCGCTTTATTAGCGGCTGCTTTGCTCGCTCTCGCCTCCTCCTTGGCCTGGGCAAGGGCACTTTTGAGGGTCTCGACCTCGGCCGTGCTACCTGCAATCATAATCATAGCAGTGCATGAGCTTAAACTCAGAACTTTCATATCACTTATGGTATGTAAGGGCTCTTTTGAACATACTTTGCGCCTCATCAAACAACTTGTTAATGCGGTCGATCTCCTTATCAGACAGCTCATCTTTCGATTGAGTTCGGAAACTTCAGTGGCTTGGGTGGTCGCTGCCAACAGGGAAGCCTGTTATCCAATAGACAAGTACGTCACCTCCCGCGATAACTACTCGATCCTCTGTTCGGCGTTTCTCAAAACCGAACAAAGTCTCACGGGCTACTATCTATATACAGGTATATTTCCTTCATATGAAAAGCATCTAAGAGTATTACATCGCATACCTTGAAGCCTATTAGCAGGCTGGTGAAGGCTTCATTCAGCCCGCTCTTTGCAGACTGAACCTTCTCAACCACCACACCCATCATGGTGCGGTGCTCCTCCACGATGGCGGCATGTCGTAGTGCCTCCACCAGAATATTCGGCGCCTCCGGATTAGTGCAGGTCACCGTCGGAGTCGATGCTCCCCCCTCCTTCAAAGGGGGTTGCTCGCTCGATTCCGGAGCCGTGTGGGTATCCAGAATAGTGTTTGGCTGGGGGCCAGACTGGTCAGGGCCCCCGTCATCGGTCTCCATGGGGGTTGCACCCCCATGTTCTCGGCAGCCGAGGCCTCACCCTCAAGCACCATATTGGCAGCCTCCCTCGCCTCTTCGCAACTCGGAGAGGCCCTACGGGACAACACCTCGGTGTCATCCGTGGCGGCGGGCGGGGAGGCTCGTGGAGGCGTCTCGCTCTCTGCCATCTCAGGTGGAAGAGAACTCCCCTCAGATAATGAAGGGTTGGGGAGTTCGCGAGTAGGGCTAAAATACACACAACATAATATGTTATATTAAAAGCATGGAGGACCGAATACTTGTAACGGAACCTTTGGAACTTATGCTTCAGCCAGGGGCTTCGCCCCGGGGCGCCTCTTGGGAATGTGTTCGACATCTGAATCCGAACCATCCGAGAGGGTTATCTTCCCCCTCTTGGACACCCCCTCCTCTGGGTCTGTGGACGCTGCCCTTTTCTTGTGCCTCCGCTTATGGGGTATATCACTTTCCGCCTCTTCGTCTTCGTCTTTATCTCCCTTGTGGGAGGAGGGGACTTTGGTCTCTCCGAACACCGCGTTCGAAGTACCCTTACGGCGGGGGGTGCCCTTGGCCTCCTTGTCCATCTTCTTGGCCTTCTTCTCCGGTGCCTGGTAGGGAAGCGGGACCAGCATCTTCGTGAGCTGGGGAGTGGTCGGATCTTCAGGCAGCGGACCCGGACACTTGATCCGCTCCTCTTTCGCTATCCAGCCCTGAGCAAGGGATGGAAAACTCATTATGTCTAATAACTTATGGACTGAAGGTATACTTGGGAATAATAAACTTACTGGAGTAGCCGAATTCTCGTTGTCAAGGCCGATGTCGTCGGTCTTCTTCGGCCACGACTTCTGGGCCTTCAAGAACAGCTTCCAGATCTCTTCGTGCATTGTGCCGAAGAAGCGCTGCAGGGTCCGGGGACCTTCTGGATTGAACTCCCACATATGGAGAGGCCGGAGTTGGCAGTGGAGGATCTGGCGGAAGAGCATCACCTGAATCACACCAGTGAGACTGGTGTTCTTGCTTATCATGTTTTTAATGCACTTTTGCAGCATCAACACTTTCGCGGTCGACCCCCAGTCCAGGCCCTTGTTGGTCCATGACGCAAGTCACATAGGGGTCCGGATCTAAATTCAGGAGTTGCCGCCCACCTGGCGCCACAGGGTTCGGTGATGTAGAACTACTCCTGTTGCCAGACCTTGATGGTCTCCCCAAAGGACCCTTTAGGCCAAGTGGTGTTGGGGAGCTTGCTCACCATGGCGCCGCCGCAGTCCGCGTGCTACCCGTTGATACGTCTCCAATGTATCTATAATTTTTGATTGCTCCATGCTATTATATTATCTAGTTTGGAAGTTAATAGGCTTTATTTTACACTTTTATATCATTTTTGGGACTAACCTACAAACCGGAGGCCCAGCCCAAATTGCTGTTTTTTTGCCTATTTTAGAGTTTCACCGAAAAGGAATATCAAATGGAGTCCAAACGAAATGAAACCTTCGGGAACGCGATTTTCTCAACAAACATGATCCAGGAGACTTGGAGTGGGCGTCAAGAAATGATCGAGGAGGGCACGAGGCAGGGGGGCGCGCCCTCCACCCTCGTGGGCCCTTCGTTACTCCACCGACGTACTTCTTCCTCCTATATATATCCACATATCCCCAAATATCCAGGAGCACCACAGAAACCTAATTCCACCGCCGCAACCTTCTGTACCCGAGAGATCCCATCTTGGGGCCTTTTCCGGAGCTCCGCCGGAGGGGGCATTGATCACGGAGGGCCTCTATATCAACTCCATGGCCTCTCCGGTGATGTGTGAGTAGTTTACTTCAGACCTTCAGGTCCATAGTTATTAGCTAGATGGCTTCTTCTCTCTCTTTGGATCTCAATACAAAGTTCTCCTCGATCTTCTTGGAGATTTATTCGATGTAATCTTCTTTTGCGGTGTGTTTGTCGAGATCCGATGAATTGTGGGTTTATGATCAAGTTTATCTATGAACAATATTTGAATCTCCTCTGAATTCTTTTATGTATGATTGGTTTATCTTTACTAGTCTCTTCGAATTATCAGTTTGGTTTGGCCTACTAGATTGATCTTTCTTGCAATGGGATAAGTGCTTAGCTTTGGGTTCAATATTGCGGTGCTCAATCCTAGTGACAGAAAGGGAAACGACACGTATTGTATTGTTGCCATCGAGGATAAAAAGATGGGGTTTATATCATATTGCATGAGTTTATCCCTCTACATCATGTCATCTTACTTAAAGCATTACTCTGTTCTTATGAACTTAATACTCTAGATGCATGCTGGATAGCGATCGATGTGTGGAGTAATAGTAGTAGATGCAGAATCGTTTCGGTCTACTTGTCGCGGACGTGATGCCTATATACATGATCATACCTAGATATTCTCATAACTATGCTCAATTCTATCAATTGCTCGACAGTAATTCATTTACCCACCATAAGACTTATGCTCTTGAGAGAAGCCACTAGTGAAACCTATGGCCCTCGGGTCTATCTTCCATCATATTAATCTTCCAACACTTAGCTATTTCTATTGCCGTTTAGTTTACTTTGCATCTTTATTTCTCTTTATCATAAAAATACCAAAAATATTATCTTATCATATCTATCAGATCTCACTCTCGTAAGTGACCGTGAAGGGATTGACAACCCCTTTATCGCGTTGGTTGCGAGGTTCTTATTTGTTTGTGTAGGTGCGTGGGACTTGAGCGTGATCTCCTACTAGATTGATACCTTTGATCTCAAAAACTGAGGGAAATACTTATGCTACTTTACTGCATCACCCTTTCCTCTTCTAGGGAAAACCAACACAGTGCTCAAGAGGTAGCAAAAAGGATTTCTGGCGCCGTTGCCGGGGAGATTCGCGCCAAGTCAAGTCAAGATTTGACTCCGGACAACGAGCCATTTCTGGCGCCGTTGCCGGAGAGTCTAAGCACAAGTCAAGACATACCAAGTACCCATCACAAACTCTTATCCTTCGCATTACATTATTTGCCATTTGCCTCTCGTTTTCCTCTCCCCCACTTCACCCTTGCCGTTTTATTCGCCCTCTCTTTTCCATTCGTTGCTTTCTTGCTTGCCTTATCATTATGGCTAGTCCTCTATCTTCTCCGTTGTCTCCCGAGAATGAAGTTCTTAATTTTAAGCAAAGGGAGGGAGAAAATGTAAAGACGCTTGGTATAGAATTTGCAATGCTCAAAATAGATCTACCAGGAAGCAATCTACTTCCATTCTTCTTAGCAATTTTTATGTAGGCGCTACTCCTTGGTACAGATATATTCTTGATACCATTACCGGAGGGAATTTCTAGGGTAGCCATACTTTTGATTCTTATAATGCTATGATAGATTTGTTTGGCTCACCACCTCTTTTGGCTAATGGAACTATGTTAACTTTGGAACATGTGATGTAAAGGCTTGAAATTATTGAGAATAAAGTTGCTACTGTAGAGTTGATTCAGAATTTGGATAAAAAGATCCACAACCAAATTACCCAATATGGATCTAAGGTGGGAGTTACTCTAAAAAGATTTAAGGAAAAAGAACCCATAGTTAATGAAAGAATAGATCAAGATTCTACTAGAATCGATGAACTTGAGGGAATTATCACCAACTTGGGGTCCGCTTTTTCTTCCGTTAAAAATACTCCAAATCCTCCTACCAAATTGCCAAGCTTGTTTATGTTCCTAAAAATAAGGGTGAATCCTCTAGTAAGGAAACTACGGATTTAAAATCAATAAGTGTTCATCCCAATCTTTTTTCTATCATTAAGGAACCGTTTGCGACAAATGATTTTCTTGATTTTGTGCCTAAGAGTTTGATAACTAATAAAAATAAAGAAACTCCTAGGGGTTATAGGTGTCTTATTTAAGAACTTCCCACCAAAGATGGCAATACCTAGATCTATCCTTGCTTTTATGGCTAGCTAGGGGCGTTAAACGATAGCGCTTGTTGGGAGGCAACCCAATTTTATTTTTATTCCTTGCTTTTTTATCCTGTTTAGTAATAAATAATTTATCTAGCCTATGTTTTGGTTGTGTTTTTTTGTGTTTAATTAGTGTTTGTGCCAAGTAGAACCATTGGGAAGACTTGGGGAAAGTCTTTTTGATCTTGCTGTAAAAAACAGGAACTTTAGCGCTCACGAGAATTGCTGCCATTTTTATTTGGAAGGTGATATTTAGTTAATTATTTTTGAAGATGATTAATAGATAAATTTCTCACGTCCAGAAATTTATTTTAGAATTTTTGGTTTTCTAGAAGTTTGCGTTAGCTACAGATTACTACAGACTGTTCTGTTTTTGACAGATTCTGTTTTTTGTGTGTTGTTTGCATATTTTGATGAATCTATGGCTAGTAAAAGAGTTTATAAACCATAGAGAAGTTGGAATACAGTAGGTTTAACACCAATATAAATCAAGAATGAGTTTATTACAGTACCTTGAAGTGGTGTTTTGTTTTCTTTCACTAACGGAGCTCACGAGATTTTCTATTTAAGTTTTGTGTTATGAAGTTTTCAAGTTTTGGGTAAAGATTTGATGGATTATGGAACAAGGAGTGGCAAGAGACTACGCTTGGGGATTCCCATGGCACCCCAAGGTAAAATTCAAGGACACCAAAAAGCCTAAGCTTTGGGATGCCCCGGAAGGCATCCCCTCTTTCGTCCTCCTCTATCGGTAACTTTATTTGGAGCTATATTTTTATTCACCACATGATATGTGTTTTGCATGGAGCGTCTTGTATGATTTGAGTCTTTGCTTTTTAGTTTACCACAATCGTCCTTGCTTTACACACCTTTTGGGAGAGACTCACATGATTTGAAAATTGTTAGAATACTCTATGTGTTTCACTTATATCTTTTGAGCTATATAGTTTTTGCTCTAGTTCTTCACTTATATCTTTTAGAGAACGGCGGTGGATTTGTTCTATAGAAATAATTGAGCTCTCATGCTTCACTTATATTATTTTGAGAGTCCTTTAGAACAACATGGAAATTTTCTTTTAGGAATAATATAAAAACTTTCATAGAAGTGCATTGAATACTATGAGAAGTTTGATACTTAATAATTGTTTTGAGATATGGAGATGGTGATATTATAGTCATGCTAGTTGAGTAGTTGTGAATTTTAAAAATACTTGTGTTGAAGTTTGTGATTCCCGTAGCATGCACGTATGGTGAAACGTTATGTGACGAAGTCGGAGCATGATTTATTTATTGATTGTCTTCCTTATGAGTGGCGGCCGGGGAGGAGTGATGGTCTTTTCCTACCAATCTATCCCCCTAGGAGCATGCGCATAATACTTTGTTTCGATAACTAATACATTTTAGCAACAAATATATGAGTTCTTTATGATTAATGTTGAGTCCATGGATTATATGAACTCTCATCCTTCCACCATTGCTAGCCTCTCTAATACCGCACGCTTTTCACCAGTATCATACACCCACCATATACCTTCCTCAAAACAGCCACCATACCTACCTATTATGGCATTTCCATAGCCATTCTGAGATATATTGCCATGCAACTTTCCACCGTTCCGTTATTGTGACACACTTCATCATTATCATATTGCTTGCGTGATCATGTAGTTGACATCGTATTTGTGGCAAAGCCACCGTTCATAATTCTTCATACATGTCACTCATGCATCATTGCACATCCCGGTACACCACCGGAGGCATTCACATAGAGTCATATTTTGTTCTAAGTATCGAGTTGTAATTCTTGAGTTGTAAGTAAATAAAGTGTGATGATCATCATTATTAGAGCATTGTCCCAAGTGAGGAAAGGATGATGGAGACTATGATTCCCCCACAAGTCGGGATGAGACTCCGGACGAAAAAAAGAGAGAAAGGCCATAAAAAACGAGAAGGCCCAAAAAATGAGAGAAAAAGAGAGAAGGGACAATGCTACTATCCTTTTTCCACACTTGTGCTTCAAAGTAGCACCATGATCTTCATGATAGAGAGGCTCCTATGAAATCACTTTCATATACTAGTGGGAATTTTTCATTATAGAACTTGGCTTGTATATTCCAATGAGGGGCTTCCTCAAAATGCCTTTGGTCTTCGTGAGCAAGAAAGTTGGATGTATACCGACTTAGTTTCTTTTGTTGAGCTTTCATATACTTATAGCTCCGGTGCATCCGTTGCATGGTAATCCCTACTCACTCACATTGATATCTGTTGATGGGCATCTCCATAGCCCGTTGATACGCCTAGTTGATGTGAGACTATCTTCTCCTTTTTGTCTTCTCCACAACCAGCATTCTATTCCACATATAGTGCTATGTCCATGGCTCACGCTCATGTATTGCGTGAAGATTGAAAAAGTTTGAGAACATCAAAAGTATGAAACAATTGCTTGGCTTGTCATCGGGGGTTATGCATGATTTAAATATTTTGTGTGGTGAAGATGGAGCATAGCCAGACTATATGATTTTGTAGGGATAACTTTCTTTGGCCATGTTATTTTGAGAAGACATGATTGCTTAGTTAGTATGATTGAAGTATTATTATTTTTATGTCAATATTAAACTTTTATCTTGAATCTTTCAGATCTGAACATTCATGCCACAATAAAGAAAAAATTACATTGAGAAATATGTTAGAGAGCATTCCACATCAAAAATTCTTTTTTTATCATTTACCTACTCGAGGACGAGCTGGAATTAAGCTTGGGGATGCTTGATACGTCTCCAACGTATCTATAATATTTGATTGCTCCATGCTATTATGTTATCTATTTTGGATGTTAATGGGCTTTATTTTACACTTTTATATCATTTTTGGGACTAACCTACTAACTGGAGGCCCAACCCAAATTGCTGTTTTTTTGCCTATTTTAGAGTTTCGCCGAAAAGGAATATCAAACGGAGTCCAAACGGAATGAAACCTTCAGGAACGTGATTTTCTCAACAAACATGATCCAGGATACTTGGAGTGGGCATCAAGAAACGATCGAGAAGGGCACGAGGCAGGGGGGTGCGCCTACCCCCCTAGGCGCGCCCTCCACCCTCGTGGGCCCCTCATTGCTCCACCGACGTACTTCTTCCTCCTATATATCCACGTACCCCCGAAACATCCAAGAGCACCATGAAAACCTAATTCCACTGCCGCAACCTTCTGTACCCGAGAGATCCCATCTTGGGGCCTTTTCCGGAGCTCTGCCGGAGGGGGCAAATATCACGGAGGGCCTCTACATCAACTCCATGGCCTCTCTGGTGATGTGTGAGTATTTCACTTTAGACCTTCGGTTCCATAGTTATTAGCTAGATGGCTTCTTCTCTCTCTTTGGATCTCAATACAAAGTTCTCCTCGATCATCTTGGAGATCTATTCGATGTAATCTTCTTTTGCGGTGCGTTTGTCGAGATCCGATGAATTGTGGGTTTATGATCAAGTTTATCTATGAACGATATTTGAATCTCCTCTGAATTCTTTTATGTATGATTGGTATATCTTTGCAAGTCTCTTCAAATTATCAGTTTGGTTTGGCCTACTATATTGATCTTTCTTGCAATGGGAGAAGTGCTTAGCTTTGGGTTCAATCTTGCGGTGCTCGATCCCAGTAACAGAAAGGGAAATGACACGTTTTGTATTGTTGCAATCGAGGTAAAAAAGATGTGGTTTATATCATATTGCATGAGTTTATGCCTCTACATCATGTCATCTTACTTAAATCATTACTCTGTTCTTATGAACTTAATACTCTAGATGCATGCTGGATAACGGTTGATGTGTGGAGTAATAGTAGTAGATGCAGAATTGTTTCGGTCTACTTTTCGTGGACATGATGCCTATATACATGATCATACCTAGATATTCTGATAACTATGCTCAATTCTATCAATTGCTCGATAGTAATTCGTTTACCCACCGTACTACTTATGCTCTTGAGAGAAGCCACTAGTGAAACCTATGGCCCCCGGGTCTATCTTCCATCATATTAATCTTCCAACACTTAGCTATTTCTATTGCCGTTTATTTTACTTTGCATCTTTATTTCAATTTGTCATAAAAATACCAAAAATATTATCTTATCATATCTATCAGATCTCACTCTCGTAAGTGACTGTGAAGGGATTGACAACCCCTTTATCACATTGGTTGCGAGGTTCTTATTTGTTCGTGTAGGTGCATGGGACTCGAGCGTGATCTCCTACTGGATTGATACCTTGGTTCTCAAAAACTGAGGGAAATACTTACGCTACTTTACTGCATCACCCTTTCCTCTTCAAGGGAAAACCAATGCAGTGCTCAAGAGGTAGCACCCGTCGACCACCTTCGGCTTCACATTGAAGACTTTTAGCCATAGGCCGAAGTGTGGGGGGATGCGGAGTAGCGCCTCGAACATGATGATAAATGACGAGATGTTGAGGATAGAATTTGGGGCTAGATGTAACGCCCTCGATGCGGCTACATCTCCCACGTGTCGAAGCACGACTTAGAGGCATAACCGCATTGAAAGCAATGTCGCAAGTGAGGTAATCTTCACATAACCCATGTAATACATAAGGGAAAGAGATACATAGTTGGCTTACAATTTCCACTTCACACAAATACATGAATAAAGCATTACATCATCCAGATACAATCAAGGTCCGACTACGGAACCAAAATAAGAGAAGAACCCCAAATGCGATCGACCCCAAGTGAGCTCCACTACTGACCAACTATAACGAAACAACATAAAGGACAAGATCTTCATCTAGCTCCTCCTGAGCTTTGTTGCGTCCCCTGGAATGGCATCATCGGCACCTGCAAGCTGGTTTTGGAAGTATCTGTGAGTCATGGGGACTCAGCAATCTCGCACCCTCGTGATCAAGACTATTTAAGCTTAGGGGAAGGGAAAAGGTATGAGGTGGAGTTGCAGCAAGCGACTAGGATATATGGTGGCTAACCTATTCGCAAAAGAGAGCGAGAAGAGAAGGCAAAGCACGATCGAGAAACTATGATCAAGAAGTGATCCAAGAACAACCTACGTCAAGCATAACTCCAACACCGTGTTCACTTCCCGGACTCCGCCCAGAAGAGACCATCACGGTTACACATGAAATTGATTCATTTTAATTAAGTTAAGGTTCAAGTTATCTACAACTGGACATTAACAACTTCCCATCTGCCCATAACCGCGGGCACGGCTTTCGAAAGTTCAAATCCCTGCAGGGGAGTCCCAACTTAGCCCATGACAAGCTCTCATGGTCAACGAAGGATATACCTTCTCCCGAGACATTCCGATCAGACTCGGTATCCCGATTCTACAAGACAACTTCGACAAGTTAAAACAAATCCAGCAACACCGCCCGAATGTGCTGACAAATCCCGATAGGAGTTGCACATATCTCGTTCTCAGGGCACACTCAGATTGTCTAAACTTTCGATAGGCCAGCCTAGAGTTGCCCCTGGTGGCCACCGACGGCTGACAGGTTGGACCAACACTCAGAGGAGCACTGGCCCGGGGGGGTTAAATAAGATGACCCTTGAGTCCGTGGAACCCAAGGGAAAAAGAGGCTAGGTGGCAAATAGTAAAACCAATGTTGGGCATTGCTAGAAGAGTTTTATTCAAGGCGAACTGTCAAGGGGTTCCCATTATCACCCAACCGCGTAAGGAACGCAAAAACCGGGAACATAACACCGATATGACGAAAACTAGGGCGGCAAGAGTGGAACAAAACACTAGGCAAAAGGCCGAGCCTTCCACCCTTTACCAAGTATATAGATGCATTAATTGAATAAGAGATATTGTGATATCCCAACAAGTAAACATGTTCCAACAAGGAACAACATCTCCATGTTCCAACAAGGAACAAACTTCATCTTCACCTGCAACTAACAACGCTATAAGAGGGGCTGAGCAAAGCAGTAACGTAGCCAAACAACGGTTTGCTAGGACAAGGTGGGTTAGAGGCTTGGTTCAACAATATGGGAGGCATGATAAGCAAGTGGTAGGTATCGCAACATAGGCATAGCAAAAGAGCGAGCAACTAGCAAGCAAAGATAGAAGTGATTTCGAGGGTATGGTCATCTTGCCTGAAATCCCGCAAGGAAGAAGAACAAGTCCATGAAGAAGACAAACGGACGAAGTCGAACGGATCCTCACAAACGCGACGTTATCGGAACCAACCCGAAGAAGCAACACCGGAAAGAAAGCAAACAACGTAGTAAACAACCACCACATAAGCATGGCAAGATGCACAACCGAGTATGATGCATGTCCGGTTTAAAGAAGCATGGCATGGCAAAGTGCACAAACAATACTACAAATTAAGTGGAGCTCATTATGCAATGGAGTTACATATTGAAGAAAACACCACATGACTTATTTAGTTCTCTCTCGTTTATGTACCCAACAAGATTAAATGTTGTTAGCATGGCAAGAGGGTGAAGCAAATGAAAACTACCTTTCTAGGCAAGTTTAAATGAGGCCGGAACAACAAACAACAAGTCCGGAAACTCCTCATATGCATATATTAGGTTTGGTACTGTGCTGCCCTAAACATAATTTAAGAGTTGTTAAACATGCAAAGTAAAGCCATCATCATAATCTAGGCATTTTTCTACCCCATTTACATATGAAGTTTGTTACAAACCGAGTTACTGTTAAATAGTTATGAATTAAAACATTTTAGCAAGTTATTTAAGCAAATTTAAACAAACAGAATTTTAAGCATTTTAAACATAGATGAAAGTGGCAAATTATTAATCTACACAAAATTCTAAGCAAGTTTCATATATAACTTATTTTAATCCGATGCACGGTTTGTGAGATATTAAATGCATGAACATGAGGGTCTTTTCTGCAAAACTGACGTTCGCTGGGAAAAATAGGAAAACGTTCTATAAAAAAACAGGATACGGGCTGGTTCTGGTTGGCCCAACAGTGTACAGGAGAGGGCACTGGATCTGGTGCTCACCAGGCCTCATGGCCCGGCTCGGTGGGGAGGATGGATGCGGGCTGCATCTGGCAGCGGCTGGGCTTCGACCGGAGAGGCAGGGAGCGGTCAACGCACGGCGTTGTGCGAGCAGGGGAGGTGAGGGGCGATGCAGACAGCAGTCAACGGCTGCAGCGCGACGCGGCAGGAGCTCCGGCGAGGCGGCCTCGGCGGGGACCGGTCGGAACGGACCGGGATGGCAGACGTAGGCGAGATGGTGGGGTCGGCAGGGCCCGGATCTAGACGAAGGACGAGCTTGAGGCGGCTACGGCTGCCTGAAAACTCCATGGAAACCAAGTCGGGCTCCCTGCACGAGCAGACAGAGAGAGAGATATGAGAAGGAGCAGAAGGGAGAGGAAGGAAGGGAAGGTAGGGTGGCGCGGTTCAGGCAAAGCGGAGGCAACAGAGGGTCGAGTGTGGGCATCCAGACCGGGTGGCCTCCTGGACTCCTGGCTAGGCGACGATGACGGCAAGGCCGAGCAGGGGCCAGTCTCGGGAGGAGCTCGTCCCCCTGGTTGACGAGGAGAGCGAGGATGGTTGGATCGATGGGCTTGGGTGGAGTCCGGTTGGGTGGCGCTGAAATTAAGGAAGATGGTCGGAGGCAGGATGGAATGGATGGATTGGGGCGCGGCGTGGTTGGTGGATCTGGATCGAGGAATTTTGCCAGAGGCAGCGGGATCAAGGGGGGGATCCCGAGGGGAGCGACCAGGCGGCGGCGGCGTGCGGAATGGGTGGATGGGACAACTAGGGGCTAGGGTTAGGCTGTTTAAATAGTTAGGTGGACTAGCTTGGGAAAAGACGGACCCTCCGATCAAAATTGAACGGTCGAGAATAAATAGGTTACGGAGTCCAATTAAGAAAAACGGAGATGTTTTGTAGATGTTTGCGGAAGATCCGGATCCAACGGTGACGACTGTCCGGGTCGGGTCCGAGACAGCTTTTCGGACGCGCACGCGAGGTTGGTTTGATGCACTGAGCAGAGAGGGTTTCGGACCATGCGATCGCATCGGACAACTCCGGAAGCGAAGAGGGGAAAGAGGATGGACTAGGTGGGCTGAGAAGAGAGAGGGGGAAAGCAACCCGGCAACTATTTTCGGAGACCGGAAACGTCCAACGTTAGACCGGCTATACTGCCACTATAGTTATCCGTTGGGGCATCAAACGATCTCCGAATGCGATGAAACTTGGCAGGCGGTCTATCTACACTACAATAATACCACACATCAACTCTCATCCCATTCCGAGAACATTTTCCGGCCACTTATAAAATACTATTTCGGACATGCCGCGGGCGCGTGCAAGTGTGTCTGGGCTCAGAACGAATAACGGATAGAACTAGGAGAACCCGGGCGAATGCAAGTTTCGAAAATGTGATGATGCAATGCACATGATGACATGACAAGATGCAACATGCAAGCAAATGACATGGCAACGACGGCGAATAACTGGAAGACACCTGGCGCATCGGTATCGGGGCGTTACAACACTCCACCACTACAAGAGGATCTTGTCCCGAGATCTAGGATGGCACCGGAGGGAAAACAGAAGAGAAAGAGAAAAGGTAAAGTTAAGTTCCTTCTTTGACCAACGAGTGAAACCATGAACCTTGAAAAGGTTAAGCCATTTCAAGAAAAGAATACAACGGAGATGACGAAGTTGAAAACACTCCGTTAGAAAAGAGGGACAAGGAAAAACAAATTCGGGCAGCACTCCAGTTGAAAAGTGATGGAAGACTTGGTAAAGCGAAAAGAACTTGAGCAACAGGGCACACCACTCCGGTTAAATGGATAAGCAAGAAAAGAACAAGGTCCTGACAAGAACAAGAAGAAGGGTCGAAGAGAGCAACAACACAATGCCTCCGAAAGAGAGAAATAGAAGATAGATCATTGGGATAAAAGAATGTAGAAGAAAATGACAACTTCTACCACAAAAGAGCTTGAAAAGGCATCCTTAGAAGAAGGTTTGAACGGAGTTGTTGGAAAAAAACAACAACGTAAAGGATAAACTATATATGGACTTATAGAAGACATCTCAAAATTATGAGGTGACAACTTGCCACTCATGGAAAAGATTTGATTGGATTGATATCAACAAGGGAACAAGAAACTTATATTCCCGGGAGGATAAATGAAAAACTTGGATCATTTATAAGCACCATAATTAGCACCAATCCTTAGGGAAGGCTTTAGGTGAAATAAAACCCAATATAACTCCAATGAAGAGATTGATGGATTTAAAATACCTCATTCTTAACAATATGTGAATCATGACGCATGAACTCAAATTATCAAGAATGACGTAATACCACCTCCAATGGTATGAAAGAAAGAATTGCACTCTGGATAGCAAGATGAAAGAATACTTGAGCTCCTCTGAAAAGAATGTAGATGAACACTCCGAGAAGGAATTAAATCCTTGATGAACTATCATGTAGAACCTTCATGAAGAACTCCGGTAACAAAAGGATAACGAGAAGAAAGAGAAGTTGAAAACACAAAGTGAAACCTTGCAACGATTAGATGGATCTTCACGACGATATAATTGAGAGAACTTGGAACTCCGAGAAAGAAAGACGAATAATTGAGATCAGGAATTGGATGAACCTCCAGAATAAGGAATTGAGTTCACTCGATGAAACAAGAATAAGAATTACATTATGCTTATCCTTCACCAATTAAATTGATGACAATCAACGGATTTGGCATACTACTTATTCTCGTTGAAAGGATTAAGATAGATATAGCGCAAACTTGAGAAGGTCTTCAATGAACCACCGGAAGGATTGAAACAACGACTAAATTGATATGATAACCAAGGAAGAGAACTCTTGAATGAACCACCGTAAGAATTGAAAATGATCGAAGTAGGGGTGAATCGCCGGTAAGAATTAGCAAATGAACGAAGGTGCTGGAGACAAACTAGATACATGAGAACAAAGGGATCACGAACTGATTAGAGATCACTTGAACGATGCACTAGTAAGATTGGAGAATGATAACTGACGGCTGAGAATGAATAAACCTGAATTGTTGGACTCAGGATAATCAAACTGAGAAGACTCTTGAATTGCTCCGGATAGGTGAAAAGAATTCTCATAATCAAAACAATTATGAGGGGATGACAACAAGCTAGAATCACGAATCTTGAAGAGAATGTAGCCGGATTGAGAGAAAAATCTTCTTCGATCTTCAAAATCCGAGAATGACGACGAGAAACACCACCATGATAATTGATGAGAGACCCCGGGAGAATGAAAGTGAAGAGGTTGAGCCAACAATGAAAAGAGTTTGAAAGATCTTGGGGAAAGACATTTGACTGATGATGATTCATTTTTATGTCAAACTTCAAAAAGAATTTAGGATAGCTCCGGGAAAATTAGAAGAGTCAGGTAAGATCCTGGGAAAAGACCTGTGGGTTAGGGCCCACTCAAAGAGAAACACCGTTGAACGATTTAAAAGAGAGAAAGCACCGGTTGAATTAAATGACTTGAATGAGGGAACATCCTCGAAAGAGCTTGAACGAAAGCAGAGTGTAAGCACGAATCTTCTGAGATATCTTTAGCACTTCGGAACAAATTGAATAGCGAGAAGTGGATGACTAAGAGGTGCACCGGCATGAGAAAGCATTTGAAATAAGGAAAAGAATATGATCAAACACCGAAAGCTTGAATTGAATCAACTGGAGAAGAAAAGAATGGAGAATGATGAACTTGAAGCTCCATTAGAATCTTCATGAGCATCATCGGGTAAGAACATGAAGGAAAAGAATGGAGAGACTTCACATCAATAAGATGGGTACTTGATTAAGAAATTTTAGTCCTTGAAGAAAAAACAAAGGGAGGGAGGGTGGGAAAAACAAAGACAAATTGGAATGGATGAAATGAACACCGTTGAGAAACTTAGAATTGATCTTGCGGATGTTGAAATGATCGGATCCACTTGAAGAGAAGCACACCGGTGAAAAGGATTGACATGACAATCTCGATTATCATGAAGGATTTGTATTCACATCGGAGTATGAGAACACCGTTTAGGAAAGGTATGGAATCAACACTTGGCATTGAAGCAACTCGAATACCACAACTCAAAACAAAATAAGGATTGGCTTGCAGAATAAGCCAGAACAAACATATGGTAGAGAATTCGTCCTAAGTTTTTGTGGTGGGACCTACACGGGCTCGATCATACAGCACCATCATGTACAAGGCAGTGCACATGACATACGAAGCGTCCCCGAGTCGGCATAGCCAAGGACTCTTTAAGACACAACGAGACCATTGTAAAACCAACCGTGAATAGGCGGACCACTAGACGTCGAACCCCAATTTCATATCATACATCTGTCGAAAAGATATCCTAAGAGCTACTTGAATTCCCACTTATAAACTCCCGAAATTTTCCGGTTATGCAATCAGGTGTTGGGGATACAGGGGAAGCATAATATCTCACCCAAAACTAGCAAATCCTACATCCAGTTGTATCCATCCTTCAACACATAACCAAGAAACCTTTAGAAATCGTCTACCTCAACCTTTGAAAAGCATCCGTTATACGAGTTATGGCAATACTCCCGAACTCCCGCCCCAGTACTGGGTGGCGTCGAGGTTATCTCACCAACAACTGCATAAAAGAGATTTTCGATGTCGGCGAACTAAACTCAGGTATTCCAGAACTGCAACGATAAAATTGTGACGACAACACCTCGGAGCTCAACTCCCCGGGACACTGCCACAACCCCTAAATGACAGGAAGCACCAAGAACAATGTACTCATCACAAATCGATCGGAACGATTCCAAGATACCCGTGTGATCCTAATTTTTTTGTGAAATTTGAGAAGAGAAGACACAAAACTCTACGTCAGGATGCCTTACCAGAGCGATGAAGGGACTGGGGAGTAAAAAGAATTCCTAAACTCTCCGATATGTAATTCCTAAATGACTCAAAACATTTTTTTAGACTCAACTCGTCCGCTAATTCGATCAAGCAGTGGGGGCTCCTCAGGTCGGGGAAGGCTCTGATACCAACTTGTAATGCCCTCAATGCGGCTATATCTCACACTTGTTGAAGCACGACTTAGAGGCATAACCGCATTGAAAGCAATGTCGCAAGTGAGGTAATCTTCACACAACCCATGTAATACATAAGGAAAGAGATACAAAGTTGGCTTACAGTCGCCACTTCATACAAATACATGAATAAAGCATTACATCATCCAGATACGATCAAGGTCCGACTACGGAACCAAAATAAAAGAAGAACCCCAAATGCGACAAGGTCCCCGATCGACCCCAACTGGGCTCAACTACTGATCAACTATAACGAAACAACATAAAGGACAAGATCTTCATCGAGCTCCTCCTGAGCTTTGTTGCGTCCCCTGGAATGGCATCATCGGCACCTGCAAGCTGGTTTTGGAAGTATCTGTGAGTCATGGGGACTCAGCAATCTCGCACCCTCATGATCAAGACTATTTAAGCTTAGGGGAAGGGAAAAGGTTTGAGGTGGAGTTGCAGCAAGCGACTAGGATATATGGTGGCTAACCTATTCGCAAAAGAGAGCGAGAAGAGAAGGCAAAGCACGATCGAGAAACTATGATCAAGAAGTGATCCAAGAACAACCTACGTCAAGCATAACTCCAACACCGTGTTCACTTCCCGGACTCCGCCGAGAAGAGACCATCACGGTTACACATGAAATTGATTCATTTTAATTAAGTTGAGGTTCAAGTTATCTACAACCGGACATTAACAAGTTCCCATCTGACCATAACCGCGGGCACGGCTTTCGAAAGTTCAAATCCCTGCAGGGGAGTCCCAACTTAGCCCATGACAAGCTCTCACAGTCAACGAAGGATATACCTTCTCCCGAGACATTCCGATCAGACTCGGTATCCCGGTTCTACAAGACAACTTCGACAAGTTAAAACAAATCCAGCAACACCGCCCGAACGTGCCGACAAATCCCGATAGGAGCTGCACATATCTCGTTCTCAGGGCACACTCAGATTGTCTAAACTTCCGGTAGGCCAGCCCAGAGTTGCCCCTGGTGGCCACCGGCGGCTGATAGGTTGGACCAACACTCAGAGGAGCACTGGCCCGGGGGGGGGGGTTAAATAAGATGACCCTTGAGTCCGCGGAACCCAAGGGAAAAAGAGGCTAGGTGGCAAATGGTAAAACCAATGTTGGGCATTGCTAGAAGAGTTTTATTCAAGGCGAACTGTCAAGGGGTTCCCATTATCACCAAACCGCGTAAGGAACGCAAAAACTGGGAACATAACACCGATATGACGAAAACTAGGGCGGCAAGAGTGGAACAAAACACTAGGCAAAAGGCCGAGCCTTCCACCCTTTAGCAAGTATATAGATGCATTAATTGAATAAGAGATATTGTGATATCCCAACAAGTAAACATGTTCCAACAAGGAACAACATCTCCTTGTTGCAACAAGGAACAAACTTCATCTTCACCTGCAACTAACAACGCTATAAGAGGGGCTGAGCAAAGCGGTAACATAGCCAAACAACGGTTTGCTAGGACAAGGTGGGTTAGAGGCTTGGTTCAACAATATGGGAGGCATGATAAGCAAGTGGTAGGTATTGCAGCATAGGCATAGCAAAAGAGCGAGCAACTAGCAAGAAAACATAGAAGTGATTTCGAGGGTATGGTCATATTGCCTGAAATCCCGCAAGGAAGAAGAACAAGTCCATGAAGAAGACAAACGGACGAAGTCGAACGGATCCTCACAAACACGACGTTATCGGAACCAACCCGAAGAAGCAACACTGGAAAGAAAGCAAACAACATAGTAAACAACCACCACATAAGCATGGCAAGATGCACAACTGAGTATGATGCATGTCCGGTTTAAAGAAGCATGGCATGGCAAAGTGCACAAACAATACTACAAATTAAGTGGAGCTCATTATGCAACCGAGTTACATATTGAAGAAAACACCACATGACTTATTTAGTTCTCTCTCGTTTATGTACCCAACAAGATTAAATGTTGTTAGTATGGCAAGAGGGTGAAGCAAATGAAAACTACCTATCAAGGCAAGTTTAAATGAGGCCGGAACAACAAACAACAAGTCCGGAAACTCCTCATATGCATATATTAGGTTTGGTACTGTGCTGCCCCAAACATAATTTAAGAGTTGTTAAACATGCAAAGTAAAGCCATCATCATAATCTAGGCATTTTTCTACCCCATTTACATACGAAGTTTGTTACAAACCGAGTTATGGTTAAATAGTTATGAATTAAAACATTTTAGCAAGTTATTTAAGCAAATTTAAACAAACATGATTTTAAGCATTTTGAACATAGATGAAAGTGGAAAATTATTAATCTACACAAAATTCTAAGCAAGTTTCATATATAACTTATTTTAATCCGATGCATGGTTTGTGAGATATTAAATGCATGAACATGAGGGTCTTTTCTGCAAAACTGGCGTTTGCTGGGAAAAATAGGAAAACGTTCTATGAAAAAAAATAGGATACGGGCCGGTTCTGGTTGGCCCAACAGTGTACAGGAGAGGGCACTGGATCTGGTGCTCACCAGGCCTCAAGGGCCGGCTCGGTGGGGAGGCTGGACGCGGGCTGCATCTGGCAGCGGCTGGGCTTCGACCGGAGAGGCAGGGCGCGGTCAACGCACAGCGTCGTGCGAGCAGGGGAGGCGAGGGGCGATGCAGACAGCGGTCAATGGCTACAGCGCGACGCGGCAGGAGCTCCGGCGAGGCGGCCTCGGCGGGGACCGGTCGGAACGGACTGGGACGGCAGATGTAGGCAAGATGGTGGGGTCGGCTGGGCCCGGATCTGGCCGAAGGACGAGCTTGAGGCGGCTACGGCTGCCTGAAAACTCCATGGACACCAAGTCGGGCTCCCTGCACGAGCAGACAGAGAGAGATATGAGAAGGAGCAGAAGGGAGAGGAAGGAAGGGAAGGTAGGGCGGCGCGGTTCAGGCAAAGCGGAGGCAACAGAGCGTCGAGTGCGGGCATCCAGATCAGGTGGCCTCCTGGACTCCTGGCTAGGCGACGATGACGGCAAGGCCGAGCAGGGGCCGGTCTCGGGAGGAGCTCGTCCCCCTGGTTGACGAGGAGAGCGAGGAGGGTTGGATCGATGGGCTTGGGTGGAGTCCTGTTGGGTGGCGCTGAAATTAAGGAAGATGGTCGGAGGCAGGATGGAATGGATGGATGGGGGCGCGGCGTGGTTGGTGGATCTGGATCGAGGAATTTTGCCAGAGGCAGCGGGATCGAGGGGGGGATCCCGAGGGGAGCGACCAGGCGGCGGCGGTGGCGTGCGGAATGGGTGGATGGGACAGCTAGGGGCTAGGGTTAGGCTGTTTAAATAGTTAGGTGGACTAGCTTGGGACAAGACAGACCCTCCAATCAAAATTGAACAGTCGAGAATAAATAGGTTATGGAGTCCAATTAAGAAAAATAGAGATGTTTTGTAGATGTTTGGGGAAGATCCGGATCCAACGGTGACGACTGGCCGGGTCGGGTCCGGGACAGCTTTTCGGACGCGCGCGCGAGGTTGGTTTGATGCACTGAGCAGAGAGGGTTTCGGACCATGCGATCGCATCGGACAACTCCGGAAGCGAAGAGGGGAAAGAGGATGGACTAGGTGGGCTGAGAAGAGAGAGGGGGAAAGCAACCCGGCAACTGTTTCCGGAGACCGGAAACGTCCGACGTTAGACCGGCTATACTGCCGCTATAGTTATCCGTTGGGGCATCAAACGATCTCCGAATGCGATGAAACTTGGCAGGCGGTCTATCTACACTGTAATAAGACCACACGTCAACTCTCATCCCATTCCGAGAACATTTTCCGGCCACTTATAAAATACTATTTTGGACATGCCGCGGGCGCGTGCAAGTGTGTCTGGGCTCAGAACGGATAACGGACGGAACTGAGAGAACCCGGGCGAATGCAAGTTTCGAAAACGTGATGATGCATTGCACATGATGACATGACAAGATGCAACACGCAAGCAAATGACATGGCAACGACGGCGAATAACTGGAAGACACCTGGCGCATCGGTCTCGGGGCGTTACACTAGACCATGGAAGTCTAGCCCGTACTAGAACATGAGGCCACAGACAAAGGGGTGGAGGGGAGACCGTAGTACATGGAGGAAGTGAGGGATGAACACAACCCTTTCGCCGGGCTCCGGGGTTGGGAGAACCTGCTTCTTGGCAGGGAGCTTGTGTGCGATGTCCGCGGATAGGTACCCCGCCTCCCGAAGCTCCTTGACGTCCTTCTCTCTGACGGAGGAGGCCCCCACTTGCCCTTCCAGCCGGAGCCAGACATGGATGGTCAGGTTGGTGGCGGTGGGAAATGTTGAAGCTTGGGCGCTGGAGCTTGAGGACGAGAAGCAAGAGAAAGAAGAAGGCGTGGGGAGGGAAAAAAGGGACCTTTATCCACTTATATAGGCAGTGAATATCTAGCGCCCCCACTTCGAGCCTTAAAACTGGGCTGTTCCCAAGGGTTGTGCGAATGGCACGGTTAGATTACCGAAACCGTATTGATGAGAATCCCATAAGAAGTGGACATGATCTCTGTTTTGATAAGACGTGTCATTAGAGGCCGCGCCTCGAAACACGAAGCAGGAGGCGAAAAACGGTTCGAAATGTTAAAGAGGCCATACGTAACATTTCGCCGAAAAGTTGTCAGTTGACAGACATTATTTGGATTAAATATTTTATCTTCGTGGTTGAGGGTTGTGACAGTCATGCAGAGCCAGATATAGTTCTTTTATTTGAAAGATTGTTTTGAAGTATTCGGACGAGGAACCCACCTTGCAATGCTGAAGACAAGCTATGTGCCGAACATATCATCATTGAAGACTGGTTCAGGGGTGTCACACCCTAGGTAGTTCATGCATTAGAGTGTTGCATCATGTTTATTTTCCCAGAAAACTGAAATGGGGATGATAGAACCCCCAGCACCCCCTGGAACAACTAGGGTTTACTAAAAACTTTTTCAATGAACCTGAAATGCCCTTCTAAAAAGTCCACCCTTTTTTTGGGTTAAAACCTTTGACAAAAATGGTGCACACTTTTCTAGGACATCACAAGGTCATTGGATTAATTCATTACTAATTGCATTTGGGCAATTTAAATCCTATAAATATTTTAAAATGCCCAAATAATCCTGAAAGTATTTTTAGGCTGTTGAGAATATTTTCAAATGTGCCTCTGAATATTTTCAGGTTTTTCCTAAATGAAATAGTATTTTTACTATTTCAAAACACAGAACAGGAATAAATAAAAAAAAACAAAAAGCAGAGAGAGAGTAGAGGCTTACCTAGCGCCCACCTAGCAGGCCCACCTGCCGGCCCAGCCCAGCCACCGCTCCAGCGAGCTGCTTGGCTTGGCCAGGCAGGCAGGCAGGTGCTCGACACTGGCACCTACGCGCGCCACGCAGCTGCCCGCCGCCCTGCTTCCCCCCCTCACCGTGCTGCTGCCCTGGTTCGGTCACACACTGCTCCCCCGAGCTCGCAGACACGCCCTCTCCTCCCCAGCCCCTCTCTGTCGCTCTCCCGCACCATGGCCGACGCCGCCGCACCCGCGCCACCGTGATAACCGTGTCCGTCGTCGTCCCCGTGCCACGTCACCGTGTCCACGAGCTCCGCCGTCATCGACTACGTCGAGCAGGCCGAGCCTCGAGCGCTCGCCCGCTCTGGAGTCGCCCCTGACCCCGTCTTCCCCAACTCCGGCTGCTGGAGATCCCCTTTGCCTTCACCGCAGCACCAGCTCGTCCCCGACCTCGCCGTCTGCCTCGTTGTGATCGCCGTGAGATCAGCTACCTCCTCCCCCTCTCAATTAACTCCCTCCTGCACCGTGTGCACCGCACCATGCTCACCCGAGCACCCGCCGCCGCTGAGCTCGTCGCCGACGTGACTCCGGCCACCCACCGGCCACACCATTGTGACCAACGCACTCACCGCACTCGCAGGAGCCCGTAGCACCACTTCACGCGCCTTGCCGTGCCACGTAGCCTCGGTTTCGACCTCGCCCGAACTCCGGCGACCGCCAAGGTCATCGCCGGCGATTTTTCCGGCCACCCCAGCTCCACCCACTGCCACCACTCGATGCGGCTTGCTCCCAGCTACGCGTAGATGCTCTACGCCGTCGTTTTGGTCGTCGGAGCACGAAACCCGCATCACTCCGCCGCGTCTGGCCTCGCCGGCGGCTAAACGCCGGTGAGTTTGACCCTGTTTGACCCCGTGTGGGCCCAGGTTGACTTCCCCTGAGTCTATGACACGTGGGACTGCCCTGCTAATTAACTTAGATTTGCACTAACTAAAATTAGTTAGTTAATTAACTACTGACACGCGGGTCCCACTGGTCAGGTTTGACCTGGACCGGCCCCGTTGACCACTGACATCCCCTGACGCAATGCTGACGCAATAAGTCAATTACTGGAATTATTCTTATACAGAAAATTCCATAAAATATTACAAACTTCAAAAATTCATAACTTTTAATCTGTAACTCCAAATGCAAAGATTTATATATGAAATTTGATCAGAAAAATTCAATATTTCCATATGTAATGGTATAATGCATGACAAAACACTTTAACCCTTGTGTTTAGGTGAAACAAGCTAATACACTTATAAGGCTTAAGAACATAAGCTTCCATTTGAATCTTTGATTCAAATGGACCCAAACCAACTTGTTTCACATTGCATTAGGCAGGACACCTCATATTGCCATGTCATAGCATGCATCATATTGTTGCATATTGCCATGTGATGATTGTGTTCTGTGGTGTCTTTCGTGGTAGGTTCTGCCTCCGAGGATATTTCTGAGTATCCAACTGAAGGGCAGTACCCTACTAGTACTCCATCAGGCAAGCAGCCCCATTGATCATATCGATACAATCCCATGTTCTCGCTTCTGCTCTCATTTACTGCATTAAGACAACAATGTTTCAAACTGCTGTGTCCTGCGGTAGTTGAACCCTTATCCTCTGCATGACCTGTCATTGCCACAGTAACTAGATGAAACCCACTAGCATGTGTAGGAGTTCATTGAGCCACGTATGTGTTTCCTACCTTGCTATGCCTGCTATGCTTAGAGTTGTGTCAGGTCTGGTTCATCTGGGTGATGGGCTAGAGTGAAATGATTACATCGGTAATGTGAGGGATGTGTTGAACATGTTTTGGTAAAGGTATCGATGAGAGGCCATGTAGGGGTACATGGTGGGTTGTTTCATTGAGGCCATCCCTAAGAACTGAGATCTGTATGCGTGATTTAAAATTCAGCTACTACCACACATTGGGCCCTGAAATATGACCCCGCTTGACTTAGTAACCCCTCTCGTCCTCTGTCCAGGAGTTGCAACTAGTTTCTGGTGTTTATAGGTTATGTGTTGGAGGCCGTGCATAGCGCTGACCCTAGGGGTGGGCTATGATGTGGTAGATACACCGTGGCCGGGTATGCCGGGCGCCCATTTGGCGTCTCGGGACCCTGTACACATTGTTTGGGGCCGTTGAGGACACCCCGGCTGGATTTCCTTGCGGATGGAACCCGAATAGGCGATAAACCTGGACTAGAGACTTGTGTGGTTAGTCAGGTCGTGGTCTACACCCACGTCGGCTTTCGCTTGAAGTCTGCCGAGCACATGTCGTGTGCAGACGCTAAGTGCTGGAAACATGTGTGACGAAGTACACCCCTGCAGGGTATAAAACTATTCGAATAGCCGCGATCGCGGTAAAGGACTACTTGGTTGCCTATACAGTTCATAGACAAGTTAATGGTTACTACTAAAAGACTCAAGATAAGTGTGAGTACCGAGGATGGCCCTCTCGTAGGATGACGAGGGAGGATCCCCGGGAGTATTGTGTTGGTGATTAGTGGACTTGTGTGCGAAAACTATTTTACAGTGGTGTTTCGTAGGATAGCTTAGCCAAGAGTCAAAGCTGGCTTGCTGCAATAACTCCACCACCTTCTTGAGAATAAGGATGTATAGTAGGATCTATTGTAAGACTTGCTGAGTACCTTTGTACTCATGTTGCTTTAATTACTGTTTTCAGATGACAACACCGCCCCTCCGATGGGTTTTACGTAGACCTTGATGTCGATGAGTAACTTGCCACCCAGGTGGTGATTCTGGCCATGGAGGGCCCTTTGTAGATAGATAGGCTTCGTCAAGCCTTCTTTCTTTCTAGTGTCTGTACTCAGACTTATTTGCTTCCGCATGTGCTTGTATGCTTGTATGACTTGAGTGTCGGGTCATGTGACCCCTACCTGTATGAACATGTTATGTATGGGTCTCCGGAGCCTTTAAATAAAGTTCTTGAGTTGTAGAGTTTTGTTGTGATGCCATGTTGTGTTTACACATATCGAGCATATTGTGTGTATGATTGAAATGCTTGGTATGTGTGGGATCCGACAATCTAGTTGTTTATCCTTGGCAGCCTCTCTTATGGGGAAATGTAGTCTAGTGCCTCCTTGAGCCATAGTAGTCCGCTACAGCCCGGTTCACCGGAGTCCTGCTAGCCCAGCACTACTACTCAGGACACTTGACTGGCCGGCATGTGTTTCACTTCGTTCCTATGTTTTTCCCTTCGAGGAAATGTCACACGGTGACATCCGGAGTCCTGTTAGCCCAATGCTACAGCCCGGTTTCACACGCTGTTGACCGACATGCTCGACGTGATTCATGTATGCCTGTCCCTATAGGTTAGTGCCGCTTTGGGTTCACGACTAGCCATGTTGGCCTGGGTTCTCTGTCATATGGATGCTAGTGACACTATCATATATGTGAGCCAAAAGGCGCAAACGGTCCCGGGCCATGGTAAGGCGACACCCGTGGGGATACCATGCGTGAGGCCGCAAAGTGATATGAGGTGTTACCGGCTAGATCGATGTGACTTGGAATCGGGGTCCTGACAGCGTTGGCATTAGAGCCGGACTGCCTGTAGGTTCGTTGAGCCAAACTGGTCGATGTCGAGTCTAGAAATGCTTTAGTTATATGTAGGGGAATTGATTGTGGGATGGAACGTACGGATCTTTTACTCCTTTACCTTATGCCTCTGATCTGAGTCATTCTCTTCTCATTCTACATGGGTTAAGGACTAGGCTCTCTTCTCTCTATCAGGTTCACGTGTTACTTTTAGTATGTTGTCAGTTGAACCAGAACCTTGATATGATGTTGTTGAGTGGTTTTGCAAACTATTGTGAATGTCTCAAATCTTTTTCTGAGCATTTACAGCCGTTATGCTGTCCGATTCCTCCTAGAAAATTCTAATGCCTTTGCATTATTATGTGCTTTCAGATGGCCACCCGTTCCCAGAACCAAGTGGTTCGTCTGACCCGGTGTCTCTATGTACCCAGGTCACACGGCCATGTTGGTTCGAGTGATGGTCGAGGCAGGCTATCGATGGTATCCGGAATATACCGTCGAGGAGCAGTTCCGAGACTTCAACCAGAGCGAGTACCTTTGTACTGTCGGGATATATCCCTCTTATCCTGGAGCCACTGAACCCCTCCACTGCTCTTATGGACTTGGGGTCACTATTGAGATGTCCGTGCAGGACGCAGCTTACTCAATGATGACTATCATTCGAGCCAGAACTGCCTTCCTCCAGAACACCAATTTTCGCTACATGCCAGCCTCACTCCCTGGAGCACAGGGGTATTATTAGGCTTTATACTATGACTCTACACATGAGGAGTCACTACTCCGCACCAATGCCGAGATGCTCGAGGACAAGGACCGCGAAAATCGGGCCTTGCGTATGGATCTCTTCAACTCTCGTTCTGATCACTGGGCCACTTTGACTCGGTTTGCACCTACTGTGCAGGCAGGATACATGGACATGAGGGACCTGTACCCTGTACGGTCTGGATTGCCAGATTGTATGGACTGGCGTGATGTAGGAGGCATCACCCCTCCTCGTGGTCCCCGTCTGCCACCGTTTATGGGACCAAGGCCACATCCGAGTCCCTATGGCCCGCAAGCTCCACAGGACCATCTGTTCCCAGATGATTATGTTCCGCTTCCAGGTTTTGGTGGTGACTTTTATGAGTATTACTACGGAGCCGTCTGAGCTAGTAATAGTTTCACTACTACTGTATTAGTTGTATTCTCCACAGTCCCGCATGACCCGTGGGATACGACTTGGTGTGTATCACGCTCCGGAGGTGTAGAACATAATGTATAGGAGCTTGGAATGCCTCTGATGAGATGTAATGTCTTTCACCATAGTTGTACTCTAGCCTGGGCTTGTACTAAACTATGTACGGTGTGTATGACCGATGGTATATATATATGGCAGTTTCTATATTACCATGTCGTGCAATGAACATCTCAGCATTCCATGTTATTCATTACATTCTGCACTTCCTTGCCAAGATTGTGCCATCCTTGTCTAAACCATTGTCTTGTTTTTCCTAGGATGGTCAACACCCACAGCAACCCTGCTGCCCTGGAGCAGGGGGAAGCTAGTGCAGCTAGGGGTGAGAACCTGCCTCACCCGCCTTCTCTAGCCGAAGTTATGCTGGAGGCAGAAAGAAACAAGCGTGAGACTAACCGCTTGCTGGAACGGATTGAATAGAACACTGCACGTCATCAGTGAAACGACTTGGTGTCAATCAATGACTTTATCAAGTTGTACCCACCAAAGTTTAATCATTCCGTCGAGCCCCTCGATGCGGATGACTGGCTTCGCAGCATCACCCACAAGCTACGTTCTACCAATGTAGCCGAAGCTGATAAGGTTACCTATGCTGCCTATCACCTCGAAGGCCCTGCTAGCCTTTGGTGGGAAAATTTTGAGGCTATGCGCCCGGTCGGCCAAATCACTACTTGGGCTGAATTCAGTGAGGCTTTCCGTGAGCATCACATCCCGGAAGGTCTCATGGATCGTAAGAGGGAAGAGTTCTGCAATTTCACCCAAGGCAGACTGACTGTGGATGCTTATAATCGTGAGTTTGGAAATCTGGCACGTTATGCTGCTGAAGAGGTATCCACCGACGCTAAGAAGCAGGCAAGGTTCTGCATGGGACTTAGCCCCGAGCTTCACCATGATCTTCGTTTGCACGAGTGCACCTCCTTCCAGAAGTTGGTCAATAAGGCCATCAGTGCTGAGACAGGCCAGACTGACTATGACGCTTTATGCAAGCACTCTCGTGATTTTGGTTCTTCATCCGGCTCTGGATCTCAGAAGAGCCGGGTGTGGATTCCAAGCACATCGCTGCCACCTAGGTTCATTCTGAGGCCATCCTTTGAGGCGCCTCGCCCCAACCAGCAGTTTGCACCGTCTAAGCCCTATGGTGGCCCCGCTGCTAATGCTGCTCCACGCCCCAATGTTGTGACATGTTTCAAGTGTGGAGAGCCGGGTCACTACCATCGAGAGTGTCCCCAGAACAACAACCCCAACCAGTCCGGAAAGTTTGTTGGCCGTGGTAAGCCAGTGGGAAAGACATTCTATGCCAAGCCAGCCACCACTACACGTGGCCATGTCAACTATGTCTCAGCTGAGGAGGCTCATGATGATCCTAACATCGTCCTTGGTACACTCCTTGTTAATTGCCATCCGACATTTGTTCTTTTCGATACTGGAGCATCTCATTCATTCATATCTGAGAGCTATGCTCGATTGCATAACACGACATTCTGTGACATGCCCACTACCATGGAAATTCAAACCCCTGGCTCTAGATGGCAAACCTCAAGAGTAAGCCATGGGAATGAAATTCTTGTCGATAGACTTGTCTTCCTTGCATCTTTAATAGCTCTCAAGTCCTCGGACATAAACATCATCTTGGGTATGGACTGGATGTCAGCCCATTATGCTAAGATTGATTGCTCTACTAGAACCGTTCAACTTACTCACCCATCGGGCAAGACAGTCAATGTCTTAACTCGAGTGGCCAAGCGCTAGCTTTACTCCCTAAATGCCAACCCCCTTCCAGACCTTAAAGATATTCCGGTAGTACGAGACTTCCCGGATGTCTTTCCAGAAGAACTGCCAGGTGTTCCACCTGACAGGGATGTCGAGTTCGTGATAGACCTTGTTCCAGGAACTGTCCCAATTTCTAGAAGACCCTATAAGATGGCACCCTTAGAACTAGCCGAGCTTAAGAAACAACTCGATGAGTCCTTGAAAAAGGGTTTCATCCGTCCTAGTTCTTCTCCTTAGGCTTGCCCCATCCTCTTCGTCAAGAAGAAGGATGGAACGGATCAGATGGTTGTAGATTACCGACCTGTCAACTTGGTCACTATCAAGAACAAGTATCCACTCCCCAGGATTAACGATCTGTATGATCAACTCGCTGGATCCTCAGTCTTCTCCAAAATGGATTTGAGGTTGGGCTACCATCAAATCAAAATCAAAAATGGGGACATTCCCAAAATGGCCTTTGTTACTTGTTATAGCCAATACAAGTACACCATTATGTACTTCGGTTTAACCAATGCCCCAGCCACATTCTCTCGGTTAATGAACTCGGTCTTCATGGAGTATTTGGATAAATTCGTCGTAGTATACCTCGATGATATACTCATCTACTCCAAGAGTGAGGAAGAACATGCCGAACATCTAAGGCTGGTGTTGACGAAACTTTGAGAGCATCGCCTTTATGCCAAATTCTCCAAGTGTGAATTTTGGTTGCCATAAGTGACCTATCTAGGCCATGTAATCTCTGGTAAGGGTATTGCTGTCAATCCCGAGCGAGTTCAAGCTGTCCTTGATTGGACTCCAACTGAAACGGTCAAGCAAGTTCGGAGCTTCCTTGGCTTAGCGAGCTATTGTCGCCGCTTCGTCAAAAATTTCTCCAAGGTTGCTAAACCTCTAACTGAACTCCTCAAGAAAGATAAAAAGTTCGAGTGGACCCCACAGTGCGAGTTCAGCTTTTAGGAACTGAAAAGACGCCTGACATCTGCTCCCGTACTGGTACCACCAGATTTCTCCAAGGACTTTATTACCTATTGCGACGCCTCGCGACAAGGACTAGGTTGCATACTCATGCAATATCGTCAGGTAATTGCCTATGCTTCATGGCAATTACACCCCCATGAGGAAAACTGTCCCACACATGATCTAGAGCTTGCAGTTGTAGTCCATGCACATAAAACATGGCGACATTACCTTCTCGGTAATCGTCGCGAGATCTTCACCGATCACCAAAGTTTGAAATATATCTTCACCCAACTGGATTTGAATCTCAGGCAAAGACGTTGGGTCGAGTTGATCTCAGATTACGACTTAGGAATAACTTATACCCTGGGCAAAGCCAATGTCATGGCTGATGCGCTAAGTCGTAAATCTTATTGTAACAACCTGATGTTACAACAAAGTCAACCACTTCTCCACGAGGAATTTCGTAAGCTTAACCTTCACATAGTTCCTCGAGGATTCCTATCCACCCTGGTGGCGAAGCCTAACCTTATAGATCAAATCATAGCTGCCCAGAAGCATGATAAGGGCATATCCCCGATTAAGGAAAACATCGCTAGCGGAGTTGCTAAATATTTTTCCATGGATGAGCGAGGTGTTGTCTTCTTCGAGAACTGCTTGGTGGTTCCCAAGAAACAACATCTACGTCAGTTGATTCTTAAGGAAGCTCATGAATCCCCTCTCACCATTCATCCCGGTAGTACTAAAATGTATCAAGACCTACGCTATAGGTTTTGGTGGACTAGGATGAAGAGAGAAATTTCTCAATACATCGCTAGTTACGGCGTCTGTCATCGCGTTAAAGCAGAGCATCAATGGCCTGCTGGCACCCTTCAACCTTTGGCTATTCCTGAATGGAAATGGGATAAAATCAGTATGGATTTCATTACTGGGTTTCCCAGGACCAAGAGAGGGAATAATGCTATCTTCATCGTGATCGATCATCTTTCCAAAGTAGCCCACTTCCTACCTGTTCATGAGAGTATCACCGCTAGCCAGCTAGCTGACCTATACATCTCCCGAATAGTGTCTCTTCATGGTGTCCCATTGGAAATTAACCCAGACCGTGGGAGTCTCTTCACCTCTCGATTTTGGGAAAGTTTCCAAAATGCTATGGTAACTCGTCTCTCTTTTAGCACCGCCTTCCACCCCCAATCAAGTGGTCAAGGAGAGCGAGTTAATCAAATTCTAGAGGATATGCTCCGAGCTTCGGTCATCTCATTCAAAATGGATTGGGAGAAATGCCTTCCATTCACGGAGTTCGCTTATAAGAATAGTTATCAAGCTAGAATTGGCAAAGATCCTTTCGAAGTTCTCTATGGACGAAAATGTCGAACGCCTCTTAACTGGTCAGACACCGGGGAAAGACAACTCTTTGGCCCGGATATGATTCAGGAAGCAGAGGAGCAGGTTCGCGTTATTCATGAGAAATTGAAAACAGCCCAATCTCGTCAAAAGAGCCAATATGACCGTAAACATAAGCTCATGACTTATGAAGTCGGCGAGAAGGCTTACCTTCGGGTTACTCCATTAAAGGGAACCCATCGTTTCGGTATCAAAGGCAAATTGGCTCCTCGTTACATTGGACCCTTTCGCATTCTTGCCAAACGAGGAGAAGTTGCCTACCAATTGGAACTACCTCCGCATCTTTCCAGAGTTCATGATGTCTTCCACATTTCTCAACTCAGGCGTTGCTTCGCGGATCCTATCCGTGGAGTGGACCACGAAACGCTTGATCTCCAAGATAATCTCACATATCGGGAATGTCCCGTTCATATCCTTGATCAAGCCGAGCGTACCACTCGACGCCATAACATCAAGTTTCTCAAGGGTCAATGGTCACACCATTCCGGGAAAGAAGCCACTTGGGAAAGGGAGGATCGTCTTCGACTTGAGTACCCCACTTTCTTTCCACCGGATCCTAAATCTCGGGACGAGATTCTTTTGAGTGGGGGTGAGTTGTCACACCCTAGCTAGTTCATGTATTAGAGTGTTGCATCATGTTTATTTTCCCAGAAAACTAAAATGGGGATGATAGAACCCCCAGCACCCCCCTGGAACAACTAGGGTTTACTAAAAACTTTTTCAATGAACCTAAAATGCCCTTCTAAAAAGTCCACCCTTTTTGTTTTGGGTTAAAACCTTTGACAAAAATGGTGCACGCTTTTCTAGGACATCATAAGGTCATTGGATTAATTCATTACTAATTGCATTTGGGCAATTTAAATCCTATAAATATTTTAAAATTCCCAAATAATCCTAAAAGTATTTTTAGGCTATTGAGAATATTTTCAAATGCTCCTCTGAATATTTTCAGGTTTTTCCTAAATGAAATAGTATTTTTACTATTTCAAAACACAGAATAGGAATAAATAAAAAGAAAAGCAGAAAGCAGAGAGAGAGAGTAGAGGCTTACCTGGCGCCCACCTAGCACGCCCACCTGCCGGCCCAGCCCAGCCACTGCTCCAGCGAGCTGCTTGGCTTGGCCACGCAGGCAGGTAGGTGCTCGACGCTGGCACCTGCGCGTGCCACGCCGCTGCCCGCCGCCCCGCTTCCTTCCCTCGTCGTGCTGCTGCCCTGGTTCGGTCACACACTCCTCCCCCGAGCTCGCAGACATGCCCTCTCCTCCCCAGCCCCTCTCCCTCGCTCTCCCGCACCATGGCCAACGCCGCCGCGCCCGCGCCACCGTGATAACCGCGTCCGTCGTCATCCCCGTGCCGCGTCACTGTGTCCACGAGCTCCGCCATCGTCAACTACGTCGAGTAGGCCGAGCCTCGAGCGCTTGCCCGCTCTGGAGTTGCCCCCGACCCCGTCTTCCCCAACTCCGGCCGCCGGAGATCCCCTTCGCCTTCACCGCAGCACCAGCTCATCCCCGACCTCGTCGTCTGCCTCGTTGTGATCACCATGAGCCCAGCTACCTCCTCCCCCTCTCCATTATCTCCCTCCTGCACCGTGTGCACCGCATCACGCTCACCCGAGCACCCGCCACCGCTGAGCTCATCGCCGACGTGACTCCGGCCACCCACCGGCCACACCATTGTGACCAACGCACTCACCGCACTCACAGGAGCCCGTAGCACCACTCCACGCGCCTCGCCATGCCCCGTAGCGTCGGTTTCGACCTCGCCCGAACTCCGGAAACCGCCAAGGTCGTCGCCGGCGACGTTTCCGGCCACCCCAGCTCCACCCACTGCCACCACTCGATGCGGCTTGCTCCCAGCTACGCGTAGATGCTCTACGCCGTCGTTTTGGTCGCCGGAGCACGAAACCCGCATCACTCCACCGCATCTGGCCTCGCCAGCGGCTAAACGCCGGTGAGTTTGACCCTGTTTGACCCCGTGTGGGCCCAGGTTGACTTCCCCTGAGTCTATGACACGTGGGACTGCCTTGCTAATTAACTTAGATTAGCACTAACTAAAATTAGTTAGTTAATTAACTACTGACACACAGGTCCCACTGGTCAGGTTTGACCTGGACCGGCCCCATTGACCACTGACGTCACCCTGACGCAACGCTGATGCAATAACTCAATTACTGGAATTATTCTTATACAGGAAATTCCATAAAATATTACAAACTTCAAAAATTCATAACTTTTAATCTGTAACTCCAAATGCAGAGATTTATATATGAAATTTGATCAGAAAAATTCAATATTTCCATCTGTAATGGTTTCATGCATGACAAAACACTTTAACCTTGCTGTTTAGGTGAAACAAGCTAATACACTTATAAGGCTTAAGAACATAAGCTTCCATTTGAATCTTTGATTCAAATGGACCCAAACCAACTTGTTTCACATTGCATTAGGCAGGACACCTCATATTGCCATGTCATAGCATGCATCATATTGTTACATATTGCCATGTGGTGATTGTGTTTTGTGGTGTCTTTCGTGGTAGGTTCTGCCTCCGAGGATATTTCCGAGTATCCAACTGAAGGGCAATACCCTACTACTACTCCATCAGGCAAGGAGCCCCATTGATCATATCGATAAAATCCCATGTTCTCGCTTCTGCTCTCATCTACTGCATTAACACAACAACGTTTCAAACTGCTGTGTGCTGCGGTAGTTGAACCCTTATCCTCTGCATGACCTATCATTGCCACAGTAACTAGATGAAACGCACTAGCATGTGTAGGAGTTGATTGAGCCATGTATGTGTTTCCTACCTTGCTATGCCTGCTATGCTTAGAGTTGTGTCAGGTCTGGTTCATCTGGGTGATGGGATAGAGTGAGATGATTACATCGGTAATGTGAGGGATGTGTTGAACATGTTTTGGTAAAGGTATCGATGAGAGGCCATGTAGGAGTACATGGTGGGTTGTTTCATTGAGGCCGTATGCGTGATTTATGATTCAGCTACTACCACACATTGGGCCCTGAAATATGACCCCGCTCGACTTACTAACCCCTCTCGTCCTCTGTCCAGGAGTTGCAACTAGTTTCTGGTGTTTATAGGTTATGTGTTGGCGGCCGTGCGTAGCGCTGACCCTAGGGGTGGGCTATGATGTGGTAGATACACCGTGGCCAGGTATGCCGGGCGCCCGTTTGGCGTCTCGGGACCCTGTACACATCGTTTGGGGCCGTTGAGGACACCTCGGCCGGATTTCCTTGCGGATGGAACCCAAATAGGTGATAAACCTGGACAAGAGACTTGTGTGGTTAGTCAGGTCATGGTCTACACCCACGTCGGCTTTCGCTTGAAGTCTGCCGAGCACATGTCATGTGCAGACGCTAAGTGGTGGAAACATGTGTGACGAAGTACCCCCCTGCAGGGTATAAAACTATTCGAATAGCCGCGTCCGCGGTAAAGGACTACTTGGTTGCCTATATAGTTCATAGACAAGTTAATGGTTACTACTAAAAGACTCAAGATAAGTGTGAGTACCGAGGATGGCCCTCTCGTAGGATGATGAGGGAGGATCCCCGGTGGAGTATTGTGTTGGCGATTAGTGGACTCATGTGCGAAAACTATTTTATAGTGGTGTCTCGTAGGATAGCTTAGCCAGGAGTCAAAGCTGGCTTGCTACAATAACTCCACCACCTTCTTGAGAATAAGCATGTATAGTAGGATCTGTTGTAAGACTTGCTGAGTACCTTTGTACTCATGTTGCTTTAATTACTGTTTTCAGACAACAACACCGCCCCCTCCGATGGGTTTTACGTAGACCTCGACGTCGAAGAGTAACTTGCCACCCAGGTGGTGATTCTGACCATGGAGGGCCCTTTGTAGATAGACATGCTTCGTCAAGCCTTCTTTCTTTCTAGTGTCTGTACTCAGACTTATTTGCTTCCGCATGTGCTTGTATGCTTGTATGACTTGAGTGTCGGGTCATGTGACCCCTACCTGTATGAACATGTTATGTATGGGTCTCCGAAGCCTTTAAATAAAGTACTTGAGTTGTAGAGTTTTGTTGTGATGCCATGTTGTATTTACACATATCGAGCATATTGTGTGTATGATTGAAATGCTTGGTATGTGTGGGATCCGACAATCTAGTTGTTTATCCTTGGCAGCCTCTCTTATGGGGAAATGTAGTCTAGTGCCTCCTTGAGCCATAGTAGTCCGCTACAGCCCGGTTCACCGGAGTCCTGCTAGCCCAGCACTACTGCTCAGGACACTTGACTGGCCGGCATGTGTTTCACTTCGTTCCTATGTCTGTCCCTTTGGGGAAATGTCACACGGTGACATCCGGAGTCCTGTTAGCCCAGTGCTACAGCCCGGTTTCACACGCTGTTGACCGACATGCTCGACGTGATTCATGTATGCCTGTCCCTATAGGTTAGTGCCGCTTTGGGTTCACGACTAGCCATGTCGGCCCGGGTTCTCTGTCATATGGATGCTAGCGACACTATCATATATGTGAGCCAAAAGGCACAAACGGTCCCGGGCCATGGTAAGGCGACACCCGTGGGGATACCGTGCATGAGGCCGCAAAGTGATATGAGGTGTTACCGGCTAGATCGATGTGACTTGGAATCGGGGTCCTGACAAGGGGCTATCGAGGCAATCCTGGATTAGGGGGTCCTCAGGTGTCCAGGCTATGCGATATGGGTCGGACTGATGGGCTGTGAAGATACAAGGTAGAAAACCTTTCACCTTGTCCGGATGTGACTCTCCTATGCGTGGATAGCAAGGTTGGCGTCCGGTTAGGTAATTTCCTTCTTCTGCAAACTGACTCTGTACAACCCTAGGCCCCTCCGATGTGTATATAAAACGAAGGGTTTAGTCCGTAGAGGTATCAGAATTCATATAGGCTAGACATCTAGGGTTTAGTCATTACGATCTCGAGGTAGATCGACTCTTGTAACCCCTATGCTCGTCAAATACAATCAATAAGGACGTAGGGTTTTACCTCCATTAAGACGGCCCGAACCTGGGTAAACATCGTGTTCCCTGTGTCCCTTGTTACCTTCGATCCTCAGACGCACAGTTCGGGACCCCCTACCCGAGATCGGCCGGTTTTGGCACCGACAGGGAGACTGAAGGAAATATGCCCTAGAGGCAATAATAAAGTTGTTATTTTATATTTCCTTATTCATGATAAATGTTTATTATTCATGCTAGAATTGTATTGATCAGAAACCTAAATACATGTGTGAATACATAAACAAACACCATGTCCCTAGTGAGCCTCTACTTCACTAGCTTGTTGATCAAAGATGGTTAAGGTTTCATAACCATGGACATGAGTTGTCATTTGATAATGGGATCACATCATTAGGAGAATGATGTGACGGACAAGCCCCATCCGTTAGCTTAACATTATGATCATTCAGCTTTATTGCTATTGCTTTCTTCATGTCAAATACATATTCCTTCGACTATGAGATTATGCAACTCCCGGATACCGAAGGAATTCCTTGTGTGCTATCAAACCTCACAACGTAGCTGGGTGATTATAAAGATGCTCTGCAGGTATCTCCGAAGGTGTTTGTTGAGTTGGCATCGATCGAGATTAGGATTTATCACTCCGAGTATCGGAGAGGTATCTCTGGGCCCTCTCGGTAATACACATCATAAGCTTGCAAGCAAACAACTAAGGATTTAGTCATGAGGTGATGTATTAGGCAACGAGTAAAGAGACTTGCCGGTAACGAGATTGAACTAAGTATGAAGATACCGACGATCGAATCTCGGGCAAGTAACATACCGATGGACAAAGGGAATTACGTATGTTGTCATAAAGGTTTGACCGATAAAAGATCTTCGTAGAATATGTAGGAGCCAATATGGGCATTCAGGTTCAACTATTGGTTATTGAGTGGAGAGGTGTCTCGGTCATGTCTACATAGTTCTCGAACCCGTAGGGCCCGCACACTTAACGTTCGATGACGATATAGTATTATAGGGGTTATGTGATTTGGTGACATAATGTTGTTCAGAGTACCGGATGAGATCACGGACATGACGAGGAGTCTTGAAATGGTCGAGAGGTACAAATTGATATATAGGACGATAGTATTCAGACACCGGAAGTGTTTCGGGGGTACCAGATACTTATAGGGTCACCGGATGGGGTTCTGGGCACCCCCGGCAAAATATATGGGCCTTATGGGCCAAGAGCGGAAACGCACCAGGCACAAGGGGTTGGTGCACCCCCCATATGGTCCGGCCAAGGAGGAGAAGGAAAGAGGGGAAGGGAAAGGAAAGAGTGGCATAGGATTCCCCCTTCCTTCCCTCTCCCCCTCTCTTTCCTTCCCCATCCGACATATATGGCAGGGGGGCTAGGGAGGAGCCCAAGTAGGATTCGGTCTTACTTGGGGCGCTTCCTGGCCTCTCCCCTCCCCTCCCACCTATATATATGTGGGGTGGCGCCTAGCACACCCAAGTCAATTGTTTAGCCGTGAGCGGCGCCCCCCCTCCACCGTTTACATGTCCGGTCATATTTTCATAGTGCTTAGGAGAAGCCCTGCGAGGATCACTTCACCATCACAGTCACCATGCCGTCGTGCTGACGGAACTCATCTACTACCTCGACGTCTTGCTGGATCAAGAAGGCGAGGGACATCACCGAGCTGAATGTGTGAAGAACGCGGAGATGCCGTGCTTTTGGTACTTGATCGGTTGAAGCGCGAAGAAGTTCGACTACATCAACCGCATTGAGAAACTCTTTGACTTATGGTCTACGAGGGTACGTAGACACACTCTCCCCTTCGTTGCTATGCATCCCCATGGATAGATCATTGCGTGTGCATAATTTTGTTTTGTTTTCCATGTAACGATTCCCAACACCTTAGTCGGACGCGGAGTGGGACATGTTCGCGTCTTCTCCGTCGCCATGTCCGGCCTCTTCTCCGCCGCCATGTCTAGCCTCTTCTCCGCCGCCATTATCGGTCATCTCTTCGTCTGGCCCCATGTCGTCATTGGCTGCCCCATTGGCGTCATCATCATCATCATCTTCACTTATCCATCGATTATAGCCATCCATGAAACCAGTCATGAGCAGGTGCACCTTCAAACGACCATTCTTAGAGGGGTCGAGCCAGAGTCCTCCTTTGCATCTTCAACACGGACATAATATCTCCTTCCGGTTATTTTCATACATGTTTTGCACCGCCGATCGCAACATCTTTCCACCATTGTTCCACTGACCTTCATGATCGCCTACGCGGTATAATAAGCAAAAGGATTATACAAATGCATGCATGCATGCATCAAAGTCATACAAAAATTCGGCATGACCTTCCCTAAAAATAGGACATATGGAGTTTGCCTGAAATTCACCGAAACGGAAATAAATCGACATTTCGACAAAATACAGGCAACTCTCATGTCACACCCAATTCGGGAAATACCGTTCGGTTAGGTCATATCGCTCACGCGCGCGCGCACACACACACATTACCATTCAGGAAATGCACATTTTTTTCATTCTCACCTACTTTGAGAGAAATCGAGCACGATGATGAGGTCGGTGTTACACACCTAGGGATCGAAAGTGGACAAAGATGGCTTTACTTCATTAAATGGATAGATCTATTAGGAAAGTAGATAGATCATTTCATTAAATGGGTAGATCTAGCTAGTTGGGAAGGAAATGGCTCTAACTAGATAGCTAGTGGAGGGAGAGGAGAGAAAAGTTAGGAAGAGAGAAGAAAGGGTTGCATTAATGGAGATGGTGTAGCTAGGGACATCAAAGGAGTGAGAAGAGAGGTAGGAGAAGGAAGAGATAACAAAGCTAGCTAGTAGTAATGGGGGAGAAACAAGTGAGGTTGAAGCAAGTGAGGGAGACAGGGGGGATTGGAAAAGGTGGCTGTTGCGCCTTAGCAGCACCGCTGTTTATAGGGAGGCGCTACTGCTAAGTGCGGTAGCAGTAGCGATCCTCTGCATGTCGCGCTGCTGCTACGTGGGGACCACCATGTGGCATAGTGCAACCTTAGTTGCAGCGGTGTGTCTATACCCCGCGCTACTGCTATGTATTTAGCAGTAGCGCGCACCCACAGAGCAGCACTGCTACTATTCGTAGCCTGGTGGGTACAATGAGGACCACCTAGCAGCAGTGCTCTTTGTACCCCCACGCTACTGCTAAAGAGATAGCAGTAGCGCTTGCTTACGACCAGCGCTACTGTAAAGTAGCAGTAGTGTTGTATCTAATCAGCGCTTCTGTTAAGCCTTCACCTATAAGGTTTTTCCTAGTAGTGTGTGGGCCTTATCCGTGGAGCTCCAACATATGTGCAAGGGTCGATAGCGGTAAAGGAGCTGGGTGACCCAACTACTCCCATAATCAAGCTTCACACCATCACACAAAATCCTGCCGTCTCTGTCAATTTTTTTGTGAAATATGCTATCAATGAATGTAAAATTGTGAATAACTTGTGTACTATTTAATCTACCCATTGGCTACTCAATGGGTATGAGTAGCCGTCGAGTATGGGTACGGATAAAGTTTCATAGCCATGGGTACATGTATGAGTACAGTTTTGTATCCATTAACTATATAGGTATGGGTATTGTATTGCTCTACTTGCCCCATACCCTATCCATTACCATCCTTACCAAAATCTTGCCGCAAAATACAAAACTAGCCCATAATTTGCAGGTAAGAGAGGGAGAAGACATGGAAATGATTAGCATACAAACACATCTTAGATGCAAAAATAAAATAAAATATTAAATGTTGATTGTCAGATCACAGATTAATGTTTTTTTGGAAGAAAAAAATTACAGATAAATGTCTCGGATTGGCTACGCTGGAGTTGCTAGAGCTTCTATGTTAATTTTGGGAAAACCACTAACTAACAGCTATTTCATAACTTAACATAGAAAGTTTGTTGACACAATGACCCTGTCAAAACACATATTGTATTAGGTAGTCTTATAGAGGAAGTACTATATACATAACGAGTCTCTCCGTCATGTCCCATGCCCATTTGAGATATCCACCCGTGATTTGACACCCTATCTTAACTTTTCTATTGTTAAGGCATCTCAAATGCTGACCATCAAAACACACGTAACTATCTGAACCGCGTGGTCTGGATATATTTTGTCATTCAATGTGATCTTGCATCGGTTCGGTGCGAACGTACTTTTTCTTGCAAAGCAGACACAAAACCGCGCGGGGGAGGGGGGGGGGGGCTTTGTCGGCGTCCGAACTGCTGTCACGCCTGCTTCTGACTAATCTGGCCCACCAGAAACCCCTTCCTTGCCCCCACACTTTTCCTCCCCAAGCCTGCTGCCCGCATTGATGCTGGTCCAAAACAGACCAAAATTGAGGCGACTTGCCGGCCGAGAGCACCGCCCACGCTGCACCTCCGGTGTCCACGCCTGTTCAATGCTGAAGAGACGTTTACTGGATAGGATGGGACGGATATCTACCACGTCAGTTCAGTTCTCGTCCCTCCATCTGCCACCATCAAACAGTCTCACCGGCCGAGAAATCAACTCCGGTGCCCGCGCATTGACGCACCCGGACGCTTTGCATCACCTGAAACGGCTATTTAAGAGTGGCCACACCCGGCTCACAACATATCCGCTCCACATCCTCCTCTCGTGCACTACATCCGCCATGACCGCGGGCGGGAGCACTTTGTGGGAGAGTCTGCCAATGGAGCAAAAGCACAAGGTTGCAGCCAGTTGCGAGCCCCAACTTCGTTGTCGAGCAACAGGCGATCGGATTTGTATGAACTTGGTCTGAAATGTATGCGGGTATCATTGGATGAACTGCTTCCACATCCACCACGGACTGATCTTCTTTATCTGCAGACGGATGTAGAGGCAAATTTCGTGGTGAGCGTTGGAGATGCCTTTGCATCCTGAAATGCTCTTCTACGTTAGTCTTACCCGGAAGACGTGGGTAGGAGGGTAATTTTTTGTCGTCTTCCTTAAAGTGCATCTGCCTAGCACCGTTCTTAATTAGTGTAATTACATGTGTCCAGCTAAAGTGTAGGAAGATTAGACATGGACAGTTAGACAGAGCGCAACTGCAAGTATGCAAGGGATAGGAAAAAGAAAGTTCGTGGCTTCCGAAGCAGCTCCGGCCGCCGGCGGCATTGCACTTTCTTCCTTGGGTTTGGTTTTCTCATTGTCTCCTTCTTCGTCGTCACCACTCTGGCCAGGTTCAATAAAGGTAACGACCAATTAGCTGTTGTTGAGATCGAAAGCACCATCCATGCATGAATGGAGGTCGACGTGGGTACCTTGGCTGCTGCCTCCGACGGTTCGCTCTTCGTGGATGACTGAGCATCGCTTCCTTCCGCTTCCTCCGTCGGGGAGGATTTGTTGCCTGTCGACGATGCAGGCGCGGATGCCTTGGCGCTGTTCGAGCCGTTCGCCTCTGTAGGCGCCGCAGCCTCCAAGGCATGAGCAGTGGCGGCCACAGGCGTTGCTGCCACTTTCGGCGGTGCCACCGGGGCGACCGACGCTTGCGCCGGCGCTGTTTTGACCTGCATCACACACGGGCGTGCATCAAAACAGCGCGTGAAAACCAGCGTGCATGTGCATGTCATCGACAACGCGTGTACGTGCTCACCGGATCTTTCATGATGCCAATGTCATACATGGGCGTGAAGTCTGGCTGGAACATCCCGAAATTGCGCTCGGCGACGGGCCCGGGCTTCAGGTCCTCGTTGAAGAGCGCGAATATGTACGTCTCGAACTTCCGCTTTGGCATGAGCGGTGTGCCTGACCCGGAGCTAACCGCACCGATGAGATATTTGTTGTACTCAGCTGCCTCGGCCTGGCTCACGCCGATCTGCCCGTCCATCGCCTTAGTCGGCCACCCGGTCTCCCCAACGAGGATCTCCACGTCCTCAAACCCAAGTTTCTTCATTGCCGAGTACACCGAGTCAAGTTGTGCCACAAACATGCTCGTGTACGTGATACCCGTACCCGTGTCTAGCACGCCAGGGTTCGACCGCGCCAGTGCGTACGGTAGCGTGTCACCGTTGTACCCAAAGTACGGGTACGTGTTCACGATGAGTGGGGACTTGGTCTTCTGGAGAAATTGGAGCATCGGCGTGAAGATGGCAACATCCCAGACATCGCGAAACCGAGCCGCGGACGGCGGCTGGGCGTCAACCAGGATGCCGAGTGAGCTTGGCGTGGAAACTCGAATTTTGCTATAGCCAGCCGTGACGAGCGCAGCCTTGAGCGTCTGCATGGCGGGGACGAGGTTGCCGATGAGATTCTTGTCGGCCGTGTCCATGATCTCGTTGCCCACGGCGACGAGAGATATATCTGTGGCGGGGTAGTATGGCGCGATGTTGGTAGCGACCCATGCATCGGCGCCGTTCTGGGTGGCGAGGCCAGGGATGTCGCCATTGCTTGCTGTGACCATTACCGAGATGCCCGTGCCAGCGAAGGCCCGAATAATGTCCGGCTTGGTGTCAAACAGCTTTACACGGTCAATGTTTGTGCGGGTCACGAGGAATGCCGCAACCTTAGCCGGCGATGGAAGGTTGTCACCCTTGGTGCCGTAGTTGACACCGATCGCCATGCTGAACGGTGCTATGACGAGGAATATGCATATGACCACCTCCGCGCGGAGCATGCAACCATGCCTCGGCGGCGGCGCCATGGTGAGCCGGTGTGTCGCTGGAGGATGGCCGGCCGGACACAAGCCAAGTAGGTGGTGACGAGAGGTGCCCGATATGAAGTTTGGGCTATTATTGAGGATCCTCTAATTATAGCTACCTATACTAGGAAGGTATGCATATGCACGTACGGAGCCGATATCTTCAAACGCATGTGTGGGCTCCGATAGGGACGGCTAGCATCGCGAGCGCGGTAGGCAGCACATATAGATGTTGCCCCCGAAATGGAATCTTATGCGAGCGCAGCGCACCCACTCGGCCTAGGTCATATGACAAGAAGGCCCTCTCCTCTCCTCCCTCTTTGGATTATTACTAGGACTGGAATATATCATCACCATGGCATCAGGTTATGTATGCATGCACGCAGATGTGACAAAAACAATGATATTGATGCTTAACTTGCTACTTGAATTTACAATAGGTCTTCAATGGTTGGCTTGGCTTTGTGTTGATGAGATCCTCTTGTTACTACAAAAAATATTGGACAAAGAAAGAACAAGAGGTGGGCCACCAGCTAGCCACAAGGATGGAGGGCGCGCCCCCAACCTTGTGGGCCCCCTGGCAGGCCTTCGGTGTCCATCTTTGTCTATATGGTGTGTTTTGACCGGAAAAAAAAAATCAAAAGGAAGCTTTCGGGACGAAGCGCCGCCGTTTCGAGGCGGAACCTGGGCATAACCAATCTAGGGCTTCGGTTGAGCTATTCTACCAGGAAAACATCCCTTCAGGAGTGGGGAAATCGAAGCCATCGTCATCACCAACGATCCTCTCATCGAGAGGGGGTCAATCTCCATCAACATCTTCACCAGCACCATCTCCTCTCAAACCATATTACATCTCTTGTATTCGATCTTGGTCCCAAAACCTCAGATTGGTACATGTGGGTTGCTAGTACTGTTGATTACTCTTTATAGTTGATGCTAGTTGGTTTATTCGATGGAAGATTATATTTTCAAATCCTTAATGATAATTAATACTCATCTGATCATGATTATGAATATGTTTTGTGAGTAGTTAAGTTTGTTTCTAAGGACATGAGAGAAGTCTTATTGTAAGTAATCATGTGAATTTGGCATTCGTTCGATATTTTGGTGAGATGTATGTTGTCTTTCCTCTAGTGGTGTTATGTGAACGTCCACTACATGACACTTCACTATTATTTGGGCTTAGGGGAAGGCATTGGGAAGTAATAAGTAGAGGATGGGTTGCTAGAGTGATAGAAGCTTAAACCCTAGTTTATGTGTTGCTTCGTAAGGGGCTGATTTGGATCCATATGTTTCATGCTATGGTTAGGTTTACCTTAATTCTTCTTTCATAGTTGCGGATGCTTGCGAGAGAGGTTAATCATAAGTGGGAGGCTTGTCCACGGAAGGGCAGCACCCAAGCACCGGTGCACCCACATATCAAATTATCAATGTAACGAACGCGAATCATTTGAGCATGATGAAAACTAACTTGACAACAATTCCCATGTGTCCTCGGGAGCGCTTTGCTTTATATAACAGTTCGTTCAAACTTTTTCTTTGCTACAAAAAGGATTGGTCCACTTTGCTGCACCTTAGTTACTTTATTTACTTGTTACCCGTTACGATTTATCTTATTATAAAACTATCTGTTACCGAGAATTTTAGTGCTTGCAGAGAATACCTTGCTGAAAACCACTTGTCATTTCCTTCTACTCCTCGTTGGGTTCAATGCTCTTACTTAGCGAAAGGACTACGATAGATCCCCTATACTAGTGGGTCATCAACGTCCATCGAGCCCATCATTTCCACCGTGGACCTCACGTTTATCGGTGACGGACAGGTTATGAACTCCTACGAAGATGAGTAGGGCATGGGAGGTGGCAGGGGCATTGTGCCCAAGTGGGCCGGTCTTTCTCCCATGTTCTACTCTTTCTCGTCGGAGACCACAGCTTCACTTCACGGGTCTTGTCACCGTCGTTCATCGCTCACGAAGATGGATGGAAGAGATGGTCGCGGGAAGGGAACAATAATGACTTGGACGACGGATGCCGCCGTAGTCTAGGTCTAGGCCTGCCCCCCTCATCGGTATCATTGGTTGTCTGGCTCCCACATCCGTATCTGCAGATTGGTCTACTTTATCCGTGGACGAGTGCGGGAGGAAAATTTGGTGGTGAGCATTGGAGATTCCCTTTCCCTTTCCCGACACACAAACCCGCCACAACCGTCCGGACGCGGAAGCCATCTAACACGGTCATGAATCGGTATGCGGCACAGTACGAACGTGTTTTCTCCGGCAAACTAAAGACAAACATGGGGGCTGTCGGTGTCAAAACCGGCGGATCTCGGGTAGGGGGTCCCGAACCGTGCGTCTAGGCCGGATGGTAACAGGAGGCAAGGGACACGAAGTTTTACCCAGGTTCGGGCCCTCCCGATGGAGGTAAAACCCTACGTCCTGCTTGATTAATATTGATGATATGGGTAGTACAAGAGTAGATCTACCACGAGATCGGAGAGGCTAAACCCTAGAAGCTAGCCTATGGTATGATTGTTGATGTGTATCTTGTCCTACAAACTAAAGCCCTCCGGTTTATATAGACACCGGATAAGGTTAGGGTTACATAGAGTCGGTTACAATGGTACGAGATCTGCATATCCGTATCGCCAAGCTTGCCTTCCACGCCAAGGAAAGTCCCTCCCGGACACGGGACGAAGTCTTCAATCTTGTATCTTCATAGTCCAGGAGTCCGGCTGAAGGTATAGTCCGGCTATCCGAACACCCCCTAATCCAGGACTCCCTCAGTAGCCCCTGAACCAGGCTTCAATGACGGCGAGTCCGGCGCGCAGATTGTCTTCGACATTGCAAGGCGGGTTCCTCCTCCAAGTACTTTATAGAAGATTTTGAACACATAGATAGTGTCCGGCTCTGCAAAATAAGTTTCCACATATTGCGGTAGGGAGAATAATATTTACACAAATCTAATCTGCTGACGTATTCCGTAGCGTGACACGCCACGGCCAAGCCTTTATCCGAGTCGTTTCATTATCCCACCTCAGCGCATCATGCGAGGCGGTTTCCTTGGCACGTCTTGTTAAAGCAGAGATCGTGTCCCCTTATCCCGGGATTCTCATCAATACGGGCGTGGGTAACCCAACCGCGCCATTGATTACGGCGCTTGGAGATAAGCGAGTTTTACCAGGCTGGTGGGGACATGTAGTTGCGTCCATCCATATAAGGGGATAAGGATCCACCTTTTCACCTACGCCTTCTTCCTCCTTCACCTATCCATTCTTGCGCACTCGAGCTCCAGCGCCCAAGTCCGCACTCCCCACCTCAACCTTCTCCACCCATGTCCAAAGCGGGAGGCAAGTGGATGGTCTCCTCTGTCACGGAGGGACACATCAAAAAGCTAAGGAAGGCCGGATACCTGTCTAACGACATCCCGTACCGGCTTCCCGAAAAGGGGCAGCTCATCCCCACCCCTAGGCCCCGTGAGAGGGTGGTGTTCCTCCCCCATTTCCTCCATGGACTGGGCTTCCCTCTCCACCCATTTGTCCGGGGGCTCATGTTCTACTACGGCCTGGATTTCCAAGATCTGGCCCCGAACTTTGTCCTCAACATCTCAGCGTTTATCGTCGTGTGTGAGGCTTTCCTCCGCATCCGCCCCCATTTCGGCATATGGCTCAAGACTTTCAATGTCAAGCCGAGGGTGGTGCGCGGCAACCAGGCGGAGTGCGGAGGCGCCATGGTGGGCAAGATGGCCAACGTCCTATGGCTCGAGGGCTCCTTTGTGGAGACCCTGAAGGGTGGCAATCGGGGTGGTTTTACATCACCGAGCCACGCAACGCCGAATGGGTCGCATCCCCCGAGTTTCGATCCGGACCCCCTACGTGGCTCACCTCCTGGAAGGAGACGGGCCTATCGTGGGGTTAAAAAAGGAGAGCTGACCAAACTCCAAACATGCGTCCAAACCCTAGTGGACAAGAAGCTCAAACTTGTCAACGTAGTCCAGGTTATGCTCATCCGCTTGATCCTCCCGTGTCAACAACGGGCTTTCAACATGTGGGAGTTCGACCCGGCACGGCACCAAACTCTGAGCAGGCTCTTCGACACAACATACGAAGATGCCTGGAAGGTGCTTTTCAAGGGCGCCGAGGCTCCCGCATCCGCTACCGAGGATCGCGGATTCAGTGCGCAGCGTCACGCTCTCGCGGTAAGCTATTTTTTCCTTTTACAGGGTATGAGTTTTTCATAGTTTGACTCCATGTGGGATCTAAGATCCCTTACCTTTGACAGGATTGGCAGGTGACGTCCAGACAGATCAACTGTCTGGCTCCTTTGCCCGAAGGCCCAGCGGACGCTCGCTTGGCGAAGCTGCTGGTTCCGGCACCCTATGTGGTGCCGGAGAAGAAGGCCGCGAAAAAGGCCACGAGGACTCAAAAGAGTGCCCGACGCCAGGAGGTGTTGGATCCATCATCCGACGGTTCCGAGGCGCATTCCTCCCGTGAAGACGAGGAGGAAGAAGAAGAGACCTCTCCACCTCCAGCGGGAGGAGAGAAGAAAAGGAAGGCCGCCCTCTCTGGGGAGGCCGGAGGGTCCAAGAAGGGGAAAACCCTTCCTCCGGATTACTCCACCGACGCCGACGACGGCGGAGAGGAGTGGCTGCCCAGGGCCAAGCCCCTGGCAAAATCGTAAGTATCCGGATACCAGAGTAATTCATAGTATTCGTTTATTGCACAGCTTTCCCTTACGTCGAATATGTTTATGCAGCCCACCCAAAGACCGGCTCGACGCGTCGTCAAGCGGCTCACTGGACTCGTCGAATGTGAACTCGCTTCCGACGGCTTCCTTCCCCCGCCCTACGGATGACATCGAAGTGTTGTCCCAACAGGTTCCAAACCGGGAGGAGGTGGTCCTGGAGGTGCCGCAAGGCGACCTCCCGGACTCTAGGAGTAAAGGGGATGAAACCTCCCAGGGCTCCAAGTTCGGCTCTAGGCCGGACACTGCTCCGGAACCTTCAAAGGTTCCAGAGTCCGGCGGGCGACCTCCTTCCAAGAGGAGCCAGCCCACTGTGCCAGCGACCCCCGTCCAACCGGAGGCGTTGGACAATCTGTTGGAGGCGCTCCAAGGCGCCTCCATCGACGAGGGGCACCGCACTATTATGAGTGCGGTGATCCAAAAGGTTCAGTCCGCCAAGAGCGGACTGACTGAAGCTTGTACTAGACATTTAACAGGCTTTGAGGTAAGTAAGAATGTGTAAATAATATTACCGCATTGACAGTAGCCCCTGATGCTCTGTTTGGCGTTCGGGAAGAAAAGCCGAATAGAGGATCAAATAAAATTCGCAGGAGTCTAACGAAAAGGAGTCGATATGCGTATGCAGGCTTCTCTGCTTGCGTCCGACGCACTGACTGCGGAAGTGGACACGCTAAAGCAGAACCTCGAGCGGTCCGAGCAAGAGCTCAGGCGTGCCAAGAAGCAGCTCGAGGACAATGAAGGTAAGAAATACCTTGTTTAAATATATATATATATATAGAAAGGTGCAATTGCATAAAATGGCAGGATTATTGTGGCTATTGTAGGGGCCACGTCTGAGGTGGCGACCCTTAAGCAAGCGCTGGTCGAGGCCGAGAAGAGGGCGGCCATGGAGCGCACCAAGCGGGAGAAGTATGAGGCCAAGGTTGGCAAGGTGCGGCAAGAGCTCCAGGCTCTCATGGAAAAACATGAGAGTTTGGAGCTTGACTCAAAGACGCGAGCGTCCGAGCTCGCGGTGGCTATTGAAAATGCCAAGTCTGCTAAGGCCGAATCCCAGAAGACCTTCCAGGAGTTGGATGAGGTGAAGAAGATAGCGGCGGGTAAGGCATTCTTTATGCAAAGCAAACACATAAACGTGAGTTACTTGTTACTTACCCGAATCCGGAGCTCTCCAGGAGCGTTCGCAGATCTTCCCCGGAGTGTGTCCGATGCCGCCGCATTCTATCGAGCTGAGGAGGGCAGCTCGACAGAGAAGGTGTTCTGGTCTCAGTATGCTGAGGCCGGACACCCCGTGCCCCTGAGCAACCAGCTGAAGCAACTGGCAGAGCTCCACAAGGCGGCCGAACAGGCCATGAAGGGCCTCATAGTTCGGCTGTGGCCTGGAGGGGCTCTGCCTGGGAGCTATTTCGGGCTGGTGCGGTGGCTGGTGGAGGCCTGTCCAAGGCTCGAAGTCATCAAGCGCTCCGTCTGCATTGAAGGTGCCCGTAGGGCCCTTGCCCGTGCTAAGGTGCATTGGGGCAAGCTGGATGCTGAGAAGCTTGTGAAGGACGGGCCACCGCCGGGGAAAGAGCATCGCAAGCCCGAGAATTACTATAAGGATGTTCTGAAGGGTGCCTGCCTTGTGGCGGATGAATGTTCTAGGGATGTAATTTTTGAGTGAAACTTGCTCGTTTTTTCCTGTGCGCTGAAAACTTGTTCATATGCGCTAAGCAATGCTATTGGAATTTAAAATATTAACTTCTGTGCGGCTGTTTATCAATTCTGAGAGATGGCGAGTCATCGGCTTCTGCCCCCGTGCCGCTAGTGCTGGGGTGTTCGGGGATAAACCTGAGCGCTCTTTTTCCCATGTTTGGGTCCTTCGAGGGAGGCGCTCAGCCCAACGAACAAGGCAATCGGACTATAATGCGTGAACACTCTCACTTAGCCATAGAATTCTATAATTTTAAATTCCGGCGAAGCCCCTGGTATTCGGAAGACCGAGTTCGGGGCGATATCCACGCCTTGGCCGGACAGAGCTGGCTCCTCGCCCTAAGCGGCATAAGTCTTTAGGTACTCGAAAAACCTCTTGAACAGCGACCAGCTCTCGCTTCATCATGACAGTCAGTTTTAGCTTTCTCCACTGAGGTGCTCGACCCAGCTCAACTGGGGCACAATCGCAGTGGTTCTCCTAGTGCTACCTTAGCCGATATAGCGGAACGTAAGGCACCAAAACATAGGAGCCGGGCAAACCCAACTATTGACCCAAGACATGATTCAGAGCCGATGCATATAATGCTATAAGTTCGGGGTGTCGCACTTGTTAAAGTGTTCGGACTTCTCACACCATATTGAGGGGTACTAAAGCCCCTGGCGTATTTTGCCGTACCAACGTGTACGGGTGCAACATGTCGTTAAGGAACATATAAAGAAAAAAGGTATTGCAAAAATAGAAAAAAGCTATGCATTGTTTATTAAAAAGGGCTGCGGTCAAAGCAGAACGATACAAATAATGCGATAAGTGAAAGGTTGGACTAGTTAACATGTCCGTTCCAGGGGCAAGCTGCGGAATAGTATGCGGAACAGGTATACTGCTCGTGATAGAGACCACCTGGGAGTTTCGTAGTGCGGCATGGCTTGTCTGCTTCCCTGGTTCTTGCATCGTTTGTGCGGCAATTTAACTGCCGAACAGGCCTTCCGAAGGATGGAGTACTGAAAGTAAGAGAAAATTAAAAGGTCGGCAGCCCCTGGTACGGTTGAAGCCGTGTTTCGGGCGTGCCGTGATGGTGCCCCTCCCCCTGTACCCATGGTCTCTCTAGAGCGTAGTTATGTACGTGAAGTACTAGCGTCGCCTTTTTGCGAGGGTTGGGGTTGGGGCCGCATTGCTACGCCTGCTCGAATCGCGCTAGGCGGTCCTACTGTAGGTTACTCCGGGCACGCTTGATGGTGTCCGATCGTTTAGTGGCCGGACTGGAGAACTTCCTGGAGAGGTTGCTTTGTACTTCCGCTGCAAGGGCCGCCGTGTGCTCCTCCGTTCGGAGGGAGCGTTCGGTGTTTTCATTGACCGTAATCACTCCTTGAGGGCCTGACATCTTGAGCTTAAGGTATGCGTATTGCGGTACCGCATTGAACTTGGTGAATGCGGTTCTCCCGAGCAGTGCGTGATAACCACTGCAGAACGGGACTATGTCGAAGATTAACTCCTCGCTTCAGAAATTATCCAGAGATCCGAAGACCACTTCAAGTGTGACTGAGCCTGTATAGTTGGCCTCTACACCTGGTATTACGCCTTTAAAGATCGTTTTGGTGGGCTTAATCCTAGAGGGATCTATGCCCATTTTCCGCACTGTATCCTGGTGAAGCAGGTTCAGGCTGCTGCCACCGTCCATAAGGAATCTAGTGAGATGAAATCCGTCAATAATTGGGTCTAGAACCAATGCGGCAAATCCGCCATGACGGATGCTAGTGGGATGGTCACTTCGATCGAAGGTGATCGGGCAGGAGGACCATGGGTTGAACTTTGGGGCGACTGGCTCTACCGCGTATACGTCCCTTAACGCGCGCTTTCGCTCCCTTTTGGGGACGTGGGTTGCGTATATCATGTTCACCGTCCGCACTTGTGGGGGAAAACCCTTCTGTCCACTGTTTTTCGGCGGCCAGGGCTCCTCGTCGATATCGCTATGCAGCCCCTTGTGTTCATTTTCGGCGTTTAACTTGCCTGCCTGCTTGAACACCCAACAATCCCTGTTGGTGTGATTGGCCGGCTTTTCGGGGGTGCCATGTATCTGGCACAAGCGGTCGAGTATTCGGTCCAAACTGGACGGGCCCCTAGGATTCCTTTTGAATGGCTTTTTCTGCTGACCGGATTTAGAGCCTCTGAATCCGGCATTAACTGCCGTATCCTCAGCATTGTCGCCGTTAATGCGGCGCTTCTGCTTGTTGCGACGTGACCTGCCACTACTATCCCTGGTATCCAAATTACCAGGGTTCTTGGTCATATTGTTGCTACGAGCAAGCCAGCTGTCTTCTCCCGTGCAAAAGCGGGTCATGAGTGTCGTGAGTGCTGCCATAGATTTCGGCTTTTCCTGTCCAAGGTGCCGGGCCAGCCACTCATCACGGATATTGTGCTTGAAGGCTGCTAGGGCCTCAGTGTCCGGACAGTCGACTATTTGATTTTTCTTTGTTAGGAACCGTGTCCAGAATTGCCTGGCCGATTCCTCTGGCTGCTGAATTACGTGACTTAGGTCATCGGCGTCTGGGGGTCGCACATAAGTGCCCTGAAAATTGTCGAGGAATGCGGCTTCCAGGTCCTCCCAACAACTGATTGATCCTGTTGGCAAGCTATTAAGCCAATGCCAAGCTGGTCCTTTAAGCTTGAGTGGGAGGTATTTGATGGCGTGGAAATCATCGCCGCGGGCCATGTGGATATGAAGGAGATAATCCTCGATCCATACCGTAGGATCTGTTGTGCCATCATATGATTCGATATTTACAGGTTTAAAACCCTCGGGGATTTGATGATCCATTATTTCGTCTGTGAAGCATAGTGGGTGTGCGGCGCCTCTTTACTGGGCTATATCATGACATAGCTCCGATGAGCTTTGTCTACTATGTTCGGCCCTGCCGAATTTGTGGCCGGCGTGACGGTTACCGTCTCGAGCCGTGGGGCGCCCCTGCGATCCGTAGATCGATCTTGTTTGCCTTGCCTTATCCTCCAACATATCTCGTAAGTCCGGCGCATATTCCCATGCCTTGGTATGGGGTGCGGCTTGAGTGGAGGGTCGAGAGGCCTCTCTATCACGGCCACGAGGTGGTCGGTCAGCCGCATCAGGTGCTTCCTCCTCTAATCGGGGTAGCAACCTGCGCTTCGGGTAGCTCTTGGAGGGGCATTCGAGTTTATGCTCTTCGGCCACAAGGACTTCAGTCCATCTGTCGACTAGAAAATCTTGATCAGCTCTGAGTTGTTGCTGTTTTTTGTTGAGGCTTCTTGCCATGGCCATAAGCCTGCGTTGAAAACGCTCTTGCTCAACGGGATCCTCTGGCACAACGAATTCGTCGTCGTCGAGGCTTGCCTCGTCTTTGGAGGGAGGCATATAATTATCGTCCTCGAGCTCTCTGTCTGCCGCTCTCTCATGAGGGCTGGTTTCTCCATCCTCCTGTGCTAATTCTTGCTGGAGGGGGTTTTCTTTGGCACTTTCCGGAGTATTATTTTTTCCTGTGCTGGAATCACCGTATTTGTTTTGGCGGGATTTTGAGCGGCGCCGCTGACGCCGGCGCTTAGGCTATTTTTTGGAGGGGTCATCCTTCGCTGTTCCATCGCCATCTCCTTCTTTTGGGGTGTCCACCATGTATATGTCATATGACGAGGTGGCTTTCCAGGGCCTGATAGGCGCTGGTTCTTCATCGTCTCCTTCATCGGCGTCCATACCGTCGATGTCTTCGGGGTCGAAGTCGAGCATGTCGGTTAAGTCGTCGACAGTGGCTACAAAGTGGGTGGTGGGTGGGCTTTGAAATTCTTCATCGTCCGAATCCCAACCTTGCTGACCGTAGTCCGGCCAGGGCTCTCCTGATAAAGAGAGAGACTTCAGTTTCTTCAGGATATCGCCGAAAGGCGAGTGCTGAAAGATGTCCGCGGTACTAAACTCCATGATCGGTGCCCAATCGGATTTGATTGGTAGGGGCGCGGGGGGTTCGGAGTCCGGAGAGAAGTCCGACTCCTTGGAGTCACGAGTCTTGCAGAGTACGGGGCTGGTGTTTGGCTCAATCGCCGTTGAGATCGCAGCCCCCGAGGTGGCGTCCAACCGCCCATCCTCGATCGGCGCAGTTGGCTCCGAATTAAGGGTCGAAGCTGATGCGGGTGCGGCCTCCAGGGCATTGTTCGGTGGCAGAGCTAGATCATGCTCGTCGGGGCAGTGCGGCACGCTCGGTAGTGGATCGAATCCGTCAAAGATCAAGTCCCCGCGGATGTCATCCGTGTAGTTTAAACTTCCAAATCTGACCTGACGGCCAGGGGCGTAGCTTTCGATCTGCTCCAGATGGCCAAGTGAATTGGCCCGCAGTGCGAAGCCGCCGAAGACGAAGATCTGTCCGGGGAGGAAGGTCTCACCCTGGACTGCATCGCTATTGATGATCGTAGGAGCCATCGAGCCTGACGGCGATGGCACAAAGGAACTCTCAATGAAAACACCAATGTCGGTGTCAAAACTGGCGGATCTCGGGTAGGGGGTCCCGAACTGTGCGTCTAGGCCGGATGGTAACAGGAGGCAACGGACACGAAGTTTTACCCAGGTTCGGGTCCTCTCGATGGAGGTAAAACCCTACGTCCTGCTTGATTAATCTTGATGATATGGGTAGTACAAGAGTAGATCTACCACGAGATCGGAGAGGCTAAACCCTAGAAGCTAGCCTATGGTATGATTGTTGATGTGTATCTTGTCCTATGAACTAAAACCCTCCGGTTTATATAGACACCGGATAGGGTTAGGGTTACATAGAGTCGGTTACAATGGTAGGAGATCTGCATATCCGTATCGCCAAGCTTGCCTTCCACGCCAAGGAAAGTCCCTCCCGGACACGGGACGAAGTCTTCAATCTTGTATCTTCATAGTCTAGGAGTCCGGCTGAAGGTATAGTCCGGCTATCCGAACACCCCCTAATCCAGGACTCCCTCAGGGGGCTTTGCGGGAGTTCGGACACGAGAAACGTCGCTCTCTAGCCCCCTGGCCCACCCAGAAGGAAGGCGGAGCCCGCGCTTTTGTAGCATCCCGCACTGTGTCCGCGCCAAAATCCTCCATTCTCTTCTTCCATTTCCTGCTGCTCTCTACGCAATTCTCGCTCTTTTCTCCCACCCTCTCCTTCCTTCCGTTGCCAACGCATGGAATCATCGAAGAACTTGTCGGAGATGGAGCCGACGGAGGTGCCAGAGGATCAGCTCGGTGACACGTCAAAATCGTCGTGTCAAAGCGAAGGCCACAAAGGAGGAGAAGCTCAAGAAGCGGTTGGCCATCTGTGGGCCTGGTGGTGGCTAGGGGCATGGAGGTCATGGCAGACGAGACGGTCGGTGCGGCCTTGGGGAACACCGCTAGATGGGTGCACCCACAGTACATACGGAGTTGTGGCCTAGGACTTAAAGCCTCCATACTACTACGCCGCCAAGCAGCTCAGAAGCCCCCACCAGTATGATGCCTTACATGGTCGATGTTAACATGCCGCCGCTCTTCTCCGAGTATTCTTCGCCGTAGCTCGTCCGGGCACAGAGGACGACCGAGGAGAAGATGGGTGCCCGCATACTGTTCGCCGCAATGCCTAGAGATGGGGAGCCAGCGTACAACACGGACAGGGAGATGCTCAGCATCATCCATGAGGAGGCGAGGGAGGATGAGGGGGCTATGAGGATGATAGGTGGAATAGTCGGATCCCACCCAGTCCGACAACTACGAAAAAACACAGTCCTACACACAGAAGGCTACGCAGCAGCCCTACACCCAGGGCGGTGATGACACACACACAACAACAACAACAACAACAACAACAACAACAACAACATTGGGCCGCCGGAGAGTAGCATCCAAAGGGGGAGGAGGAGGATGGCAACGATAATGATCCGGATGATACATCCAGCGATCTGAAGAAGAAGGGTAGAGGAAAAAGGTTCAACATGTGGGAGGACGAGATGATGTGGGATGCATGGTTGGCCACTAGAATTTATCTGATCCATGACACAAAGCAAAGGGGCACAACCTTTTGGAGGAACATTCACATATGGTTCCATGAACACAAGCATTTCACGCCCGAATCTGACACAGTCACCTGCAACCATGAATGGAAGTCCCTCGACCATCAATGGTACACCATCCAAGAGGCCGTGTCCAAGTATTGCGGGCACTTGAAGCATCTCATCGCACGGTGGCTTACCGGTGAACAAATCACTAAGCAAGTAAGTGGATCACTAGTCGGACATGCTTTAGTGTTGTTGATCACTAGCCGGAAATGTATTCTTTTGTTGCTCAATAGAAGATTATGCATTGCTGACATTGTTTCAGTTTGTAGCCTACTCGTGCTTGTGTGGTGTACAAGAAATTCAAGAAGAAGTCCTTCACCATCATGCATTGTCTGTTGAAGTTGAATGGGCAACTGAAGTGGAGCCTTTTCACTGGCAAGACCGCGGCCCAAGCCAAAAAGGAAGAAACCGCTGACCCTACCGACCTGTCACAGCCTGATTTTTGGCCCTTTCTTTTTCATTTGTTTTTCCGAATTTTTGCTTGAGTTTTCTTTCTCCGTGGCTTTGTGGTCTGGAAACTGCAGAAGATGAGCTCTTATTTGCTTCCAGAGTGGCTTGTCAACCTCAAATCCTTCCGTAGACCTTTCCATTTTCATCCTAGCCCAAATCCCAATATTCTTTTTATTGGGGATATTCCTTTTCTATTAAAGGAATAACCCTAATTGCCCTAGGTTGTGAAGCAACCTATATTTCCATCACTTCTAAATTTACCAAATAATTCCCATAAATTGTTTGGGTCATATCTTCCTCAAATATGGAAAATTATTTCATTTGCCATGTCTATCATCATGCTCAAATAATTCATTTCCTATTCTGCCCTAAATGGCACATTGTGAAGCAAGTGCTATTTTCCTTTGCCCAATTGAACTCAAACTTCTTGGACACATTTTCATGTCCAAATAATTGGCATGTGCCAAAATGCAACTTTATTTGCCTAGCCAATCTTCCTCAATGATTTTTCAAAGTTCCTGTCTGAGGGAAGCCTTTGTGAAGGAAGTGCTAGCTAGGGTTATCCAAATAAGTTGAAATTTTACACACTCCTTAATGTGCTCATATAATTGACTTCCTCCAATTTTCAACCCTATACTATGAACTATGTGAGCACAGGACCAAATCTTTGTTTCTGCTATTATTTTCAAGTTATGAAGCAAGTCTAATTTTTAACACTTCATTAATTCTGATAAATTACCAGATCATGCTCCTACCCATATAATATCCCTCCACCAAATTTGGGGTCATTTTAAGCCATTTGATCACGAAAATTATTTCTAGTTTCTGTCCAAAGGAGATGTTTGTGAAGCAAGTACTAGTTTGGCATGTCCATTTGGTATGAAACCTTTTGAGCATCTTCATATGGACAAATAACCCTGCCTTGCCAAATTTCAGCTCAACTTGACACTCCATGTGAGTGCACCTTCCTGGTCAAGTTTCTAGACCAGATTTAGCATTTCTTAAGCAAGTGCATTAAATATTGGTCCACTTCCATCCAAAACTCATAGGATCGTAGTCCTTCCTATCCTAAACACCCCAGACAACTCCATTTGACACAATCCAGTTCCCGTTGATCACTAGTGCTCCTCCAAAACTGATACAACAAACTTCAGACGATCCCTCATTCATCTCCTTGGCTCCTTTTGTCGATCCATCAACTCCCTCGGCCTCTATTATGCAGGGACTAGTCACTAGACAACTCGCTGCAGCCTCTCGCGTCCCCTCCTTGCCGGTCACAATGGTGACTGTGTCGTTTGCACGCGCTCTGGCAGCAATGGTAATGTCCAAAGCGTCGTTTTTCTTCGGGCCCCTCCTTCTCTCGTCGTCTTCGTGCGCGTGAGCGTGTCTAACAGCTAGCACACGTTGTCGCTGTCCCTCTGGAGCGCTTGCCCCCTTTGTTTTCTTCCCCGGTGACCCGTTCCCATCGAGAAACATAGCACGTCCACGGGCGCACAGTGCCGACAAGGCATTAATGGCGTCGTGGCTTATTCCTCCCTTGTCCCCGAGCTCTTCTCGTCTTCGTGACCCCTGGCGCTGATGACCCACAAGTATAGGGGATCTATCGTAGTCCTTTCGATAAGTAAGAGTGTCGAACCCAACGAGGAGCAGAAGGAAATGATAAGCGGTTTTCAGCAAGGTATTCTCTGCAGGTACTAAAATAAGTGGTAACAGATAGTTTTGTGATAAGATAATTTGTAACGAGCAACAAGTAACAAAAGTAAATAAAGTGGAGCAAGGTGGCCCAATCCTTTTTGTAGCAAAGGACAAGCCTGGACAAACTCTTATATAAGGAAAAGCGCTCCCAAGGACACATGGGAATATCGTCAAGCTAGTTTTCATCACGTTCATATGATTCGCGTTCGGTACTTTGATAATTTGACATGTGGGTGGACCGGTGCTTGGGTGCTGTTCTTACTTGAACAAGCATCCCACTTATGATTAACCTCTATTGCAAGCATCCGCAACTACAACAAAAGTATTAAGGTAAACCTAACCATAGCATGAAACATATGGATCCAAATCAGCCCCTTACGAAGCAACGCATAAATTAGAGTTTAAGCTTCTGTCACTCTAGCAACCCATCATCTACTTATTACTTCCCAATGCCTTCCTCTAGGCCCAAATAATGGTGAAGTGTTATGTAGTCGTCGTTCACATAACCACTAGAGGCTAGACAACATACATCTCATCAAAATATCAAATGAATACCAAATTCACACGACTACTTATAGCAAGACTTCTCCCTTGTCCTCGGGAACAAATGTAACTACTCACAAATCATATTCATGTTCATAATCAGAGGGGTAATAATATGCATAAAGGATCTGAACATATGATCTTCCACCAATTAAACCAACTAGCATCAACTACAAGGAGTAATTAACACTACAAGCAACCTACTAGAACCAATCCCGGACTTGGAGACAATAATTGGATACAAGAGATGAACTAGGGTTTTGAGATGAGATGGTGCTGATGAAGATGTTGATGGAGATTGCCCTCTCCCGATGAGAGGAGCGTTGGTGATGACGATGGCGATGATTTCCCCCTCCATGAGGGAAGTTTCCCCGGCAGAACAGCTCTGCCGGAGCCCTAGATTGGTTCCGCCAAGGTTCCGCCTCGGGGCGGCGGAGTTTCGTCCTGAAAGGTTGCTTCTGGTTTTTTTCTCGACGAAAGACTTCATATAGCAGAAGATGGTTATCGGAGAGCCACTAGGGGGCCCACGAGGTTGGGGGCGCGCCCTAGGGGGGCGCCCCCACCCTCGTGGACAGGGTGTGGGCCCCCTGGTCTTCATCTTTGGCGAGGACTTTTCATTATTTATTATAAGGTATTCCGTGGAGTTTCAGGACTTTTGAAGTTGTCCAGAATAGGTCTCTAATATTTGCTCCTTTTCCAGCCCAGAATTCCAGCTGCCGGCATTCTCCCTCCTTATGTAAACCTTATAAAATAAGAGAGAATATCCATAAGTATTGTGACATAATGTGGAATAACAGCCCATAATGCAATAAATATCGATATAAAAGCATGATGCAAAATGGACGTATCAACTCCCCCAAGCTTAGACCTCGCTTGTCCTCAAGCGAAAGCCGATAACAATAAATATGTCCCCATGTCTAGAGGTAGAGGCGTCGATAAAAATAAAATACGGACATGGAGGCATCATGATTATTCTCATAACAGCAACATATATAGATATTATCATATGATTACTTATGTTCAAGTGATGATCTATTCACAATGCAAAAATATGAATCAGAAACCTTATTGAGAACCAACAAACTATAACCTCAGTCATTGAAGCAATTGCAATTTATCATAACATCAGAAATAGTCTATGTCAGAGCTAAAAAAACAAGTCCACGTACTCAACTATCATCTAGTCCTTCATAATTGCTAACACTCACGCAATACTTGTGGTTATAGAGTTTTAATCGGACATAGAGATAGATAGGGGCTTATAGTTTCGGCCCACAACCTTTTACCTCAAGGGTAATGTCAACAATAATAACTCATGCCCCGTACATCCAATTAGATATATATATATATATCAGGTTCTTTCCAATATGCTGGGCTTGCCAAAGGATAAAATGAAAAAGGATAGGTGAAGATCACCATGACACTTGCACAAGGTAGAAGATAATAATAAAAGATAGGCCCTTCGCAGAGGGAATCAGAGGTTGCCATGCGCTTTTATGGTTGGATGCACAAAATCTTAATGCGAAAGAACGTCACTTTATATTTCCCCTTGTGATATGAACCTTTATTATGCAGTCCGCCGCTTCTATTACTTCCATGTCACAAGATCGTATAAAGCTTATTTCTCCCACACTAATCATACATATTTAGAGCAATTTTTATTGCTTTGCACCGATGACAACTTACTTGAAGGATCTTACTCAATCCATAGGTAGATATGGTGGACTCTCATGGCAAAACTGGTTTAAGGGTATTTGGAAGCACAAGTAGTATCTCTACTTGGTGCTGAGAATTTGGCTAGCATGAAGGGGAAAGGCAAGCTCAACATGTTGGATGATCCATGACAACATACTTTATCTCAGATATAAGAAAACATAACCAATTACGTTGTCTTCCTTGTCCAACATGAACTCTTTAGCATGTCATATTTTGATGAGTGCTCCCAATCATAAAAGATGTCAATAATAGTATATTTATATGTGAAACCTCTCGTTCCTTATTACTTCCTATTAATTGCAATGATGACCAAAGCTATGTCTGCCAACTCCCAACAACTTTCAATCATCACACTCTTGCTATGTGAAGTCATTACTATCAATAAGATCAATATGAACTTTTGTTTCTTCTTATTCTTTTTCTCTTTTATTTTATTCACCCAAGATCATAGCAAGAAAATCAACCCCTTGACTCAACACTAATCTTTATTATATAGCTCACGGACTCGATTACAAAGAGAGATCATGAGGCAAAACTCAAAACTGGATCATGCCATAAACTTTATTCTACTAGATCAAAATACTACTAATAGGATTGAACTAAGGAAAACGGTAAAGATAGGAGTTGTGATTGTGATACGATACCGGGGCACCTCCCCCAAGCTTGGCAGTTGCCAACGGGAGTGCCCATACCCATGTTATTATATCTCCTTGGTTGGTGAAGAAGGTAAAGGTGTTGTTGACTTAGTTGATGGCATAGACTTCTCCCTTACTTTACGCTTGAGGACGGCTTTTTGATCCCTCAGATCATCAATCTCCCACTCCAGGGTTAATATCTTTTTGCATAGGTCCTGCTTATTTTCCTGCAAGAGACGAAAAGGGATAAACTCGAATTTTGGTTTCTTTACCCTATCAGGGAGACTTGACTTTTTGAACTCCACGTGCATATCCCCAGGTTGAGGTAATGGGGCTTCATCTTCATCTGAGCTCGTCTCCTCCTTCCATTGGGTTCATAGTCCTCTTCTTCCTCCATGGTCCAACCAACGTGCTCCACATGTCCATAGACCTTAGGATTAGCTAAGTAATCATCCACATAGCTTTCTCCTTCCGAATCCTGGGAAGACATGTTGATCTAATCTGCAGCGGGACAGCTCGAAACAAAAACAGAGGATATATAGTGAATTTTTACCGACCAAAATATGTATCATGCAAGAAAACGGAGTCCGGAAGGCACACGAGGTGCTCACGAGGAAGGGGGGCGCGCCCAGGGGGTAGGGCACGCCCTCCACCCTCATGGGGCCCTCGTGTCCTTCCCGGACTACTACTTAATTTTCTATTTTTCTAAATATTCCAAAACGGAGAAATATTGCCTTAAAAACTGTTTTGGAATCGGTTTACTTACTGTACCACATACCTATTCCTTTTCGGAGTCTAAAACATTCTGGAAAGTGTCCCTTATGTATTCCTTCGGGGTTACAGTTTCAATAATATTGGTTTCAACATTTATGGGATTACCTGAGATATAATGTTTGATTCTTTGACCGTTTACCACCTTCGGATTTGTGCCTTCGAAGTTGTTGAGTTTTATGGCACCGGAACGATAGACCTCCTCGATAACATAGGGGCCTTCCCATTTAGAGAGAAGTTTCCCTAGAAAAAATCTTAAACGAGAGTTGTATAGCAATACATAATCACCTACATTAAACTCACGCTTTTGTATCCTTTTGTCATGCCATCTTTTAACCTTTTCTTTAAACAACTTGGCATTTTCATAAGCTTGGGTTCTCCATTCATCAAGTGAGCTAATATCAAATAACCTCTTTTCATCGGCAAGTTTGAAATCATAGTTGAGCTCTTTAATAGCCCAATATGCCTTATGTTCTAGTTCGAGAGGTAAGTGACATGTTTTTCCATATACCATTTTATACGGAGACATACCCATAGGATTTTTATATGCAGTTCTATGGGCCCATAATGCATCATCAAGTTTCTTGGACCAATTCTTTCTAGACCTATTGACAGTGTTTTGCAAAATTAATTTGAGTTCTCTATTACTCAATTCTACTTGACCACTAGACTGTGGGTGATACGGAGATGCAATTCTATGATTGACGTCATATTTAGAAAGCATTTTACGAAAAACACCATGAATAAAATGTGAACCACCATCAGTCATTAAATATCTAGGGACTCCAAACCTCGGAAAAATAACTTCTTTAAGCATTTTAATAGAAGTGTTATGATCAGCACTACTAGTTGGAATAGCTTCTACCCACTTAGTAACGTAATCAACAACAACTAAAATATGTGTATATCCATTAGAGGCAGGAAAAGGTGCCATATAATCAAAGCCCCAAACATCAAACGGTTCAATAACAAGTGAATAATTCATAGGCATCTCTTGACGTCTACTAATATTACCAATTCTTTGACATTCATCACAAGATAGGACAAACTTACGGGCATCCTTGAAGAGAGTAGGTCAATAAAAACCGGATTGCAATACCTTATGTGCAGTTCTATCTCCTGCGTGGTGTCCTCCATAAGTTTCGGAGTGGCACTTGCATAGGATTTGTTCCTATTCATGCTCAGGTACACAACGTCTAATAACACCATCTACTCCTTCTTTATAAAGATGTGGGTCATCCCAAAAGTAATGTCTCAAATCTTAGAAGAACTTTTTCTTTTGTTGGTATGTGAAGCTAGGTGGTATGAATTTAGCAACAATGTAATTAGCATAATCATCATACCAAGGAGTACTACAAGAAGTACTTATGACATTTAATTGTTCATCAGGAAAGCTATCATCAATAGGTAGTGGGTCATCAAGAACATTCTCTAACCTAGATAAGTTGTCTGCAACGGGGTTCTCAGCTCCTCTTCTATCAACAATATGCAAATCAAATTCTTGTAGCAAGAGAATCCATCTAATAAGTCTAGGTTTAGCATCTTTCTTCTCCATAAGATATTTAATAGCAGCATGATCAGTGTGGATAGTTACTTTAGAATCAACAATATAAGGTCTAAACTTATCACAAGCAAATACAACTGCTAAAAGTTCTTTTTCACTAGTAGCATAATTTCTTTGAGCATTGTCTAGAGTCTTACTAGCATAATGGATAACATTTAATTTCTTATCAACTCTTTGCCTAGAACATCACCTACAGCATAATCGCTAGCATCACACATAATTTCAAATGGTAAATTCCAATCAGGTGGCTGAACAATAGGTGCAGAGACTAATGCTTTCTTAAGTATTTCAAATTCTTCTACACAATCCTCTTCAAAGAAAAATGGTATATATTTTTGTAATAAATTAGTCAGAGGCCGAGAAATTTTTGAGAAGTCCTTAATGAACCTCCTATAAAATCCGGCGTGACCAAGGAAACTTCTTATACCTTTGATGTCCTTGGGACACGACGTCTTTTCAACAGCATCAACCTTGGCTTTATCAACTTCAATACCTCTTTGAGAAACTTTATGCCCCAAGACAATACCTTCATTAACCATAAAGTGGTACTTTTCCCAATTCAAGACAAGATTAGTTTCTTCACATCTCTGCAAAACTCGATCAAGATTGCTCAAGCAATCATCAAAAGAAGATCCATAGACGGAAAAGTCGTCCATGAAAACCTCACAAATCTTCTCACAAAAGTCAGAGAATATAGCCATCATGCATCTTTGAAAGGTAGCAGGTGCATTACATAAACCAAAAGGCATACGTCTACAAGCAAAAGTACCAAAAGGGCATGTAAAATTAGTCTTTGATTGATCTTTAGCCGACACAGGTATTTGAGAGAAACCAGAATAACCATCTAGAAAGCAGTAGTGTGTATGTTTCAATAATCTTTCTAGCATTTGATCGATAAAGGGTAAGGGGTAATGATCTTTCTTAGTAGCCTTATTTAATTTGAGGAAATCAATTACCATCCTATAACCTATAATAATTCTTTGTGGAATCAATTCATCTTTATCATTAGGAACAACAGTAATACCTCCCTTCTTAGGGACACAATGAACAGGACTTACCCACTGACTATCAGCAACGGGATAAATTATACCTGCCTCCAGAAGCTTTAGTATTTCTTTTCTTACCACTTCTTTCATTTTAGGATTCAGACGTCGTTGAGGATCACAAACTGGTTTGGCATCTGCTTCCAAATTTATTTTATGTTGACATAGAGTGGGACTAATGCCCTTAAGATCATCAAGAGTATATCCAATAGTAGCATGGTGCTTCTTCAGAGTTTTCAATAATCTTTCTTCTTCATGCTCTCAAAGGTTAGCACTAATAATAACAGGATATATCTTCTTTTCGTCAAGATAAGCATATTTAAGATTATCAGGAAACGGTTTAAGCTCAAACACGGGATCACCCTTAGGTGGAGGGGGATCCCCTAGGATTTCAACAGGCAAATTGTGTTTCAGAACAGGTTCCTGTTTAAAGAATACCTCATCTATTTCCCTTCTTTCACTCATAAACATATCATTCTCATGGTCTAGCAAATATTGTTCTAAAGGATCACTAGGAGGTACGGCAATAGAAGTAAGACCATTAATTTCATCCTTACTAGACAATTCTTCTTCACGGTGTTGTTTACTAAATTTAGAGAAATTAAATTCATGAGTCATATCATCTAAACCGACAGTAACAACATCCCTTGTGCAATCTATGGTAGCATTAACAGTATTTAAGAAGGGTCTACCAAATATAATGGGACAAAAGCTATCTTATGGGGAGCCAAGAACAAGAAAATCAGCAGGATATTTAGTTTTCCCACACAAGACTTCAACATCTCTAACAATTCCCATTGGTGAAATAGTATCTCTATTAGCAAGTTTAATAGTGACATCAATTTCTTCTAACTAAACAGGTGTAGTGTCATGCATAATTTCTTTGTATAAGTCAATAGGTATTTCACTAGCACTAGCACCCATATCACATAAGACATGATAACAATGTTCTCCTATTTTAACAGAAATAACAGGCACGCCTACCACAGGTGTATTTTTATCTTTAGCACAAGGTTTAGCAATTCTAGCAGTTTTCACCGCAGAACTGAATAACATGCCCATCAATATTATCAGAAAAGAGATCTTTAACAATAGCAATATTAGGTTCTACTTTAACTTGCTCAGGAGGTGTATATGTTTTAATATTGCTTTTACGAACCACAGTTGAAGCTTTAGCATGATCCTTTATCCTAACAGGGAAAGGTAGTTTCTCAACATAACAAGTAGGAGCAATAGGATCATTATAAGTGACAGTCTTTTCTTCAACTTTAATAGGTGCAGCTACTTTTACTTCTATGGGAGGATGATATTTAAACCACTTCTCCTTAGGGAGATCAACATAAGTAGCAAAAGATTCACAAAAAGAAGCTACTATCTCAGAATCAAGTCCATATTTAGTGCTAAACTTACGGAAAATATCGGTATCCATAAAAGATTTAACACAATCAAACATAGGTGTCATACCTGACTCCTTACCTTCGTCGAGATCCCAATCTTCAGAGTTGCGTTTAATTCTATCCAATAAATCCCATCTAAATCCAATTGTCTTCATCATAAAAGAGCCAACACAAGAAGTATCGAGCATGGTGCGCTTATTTTCAGAAAGCCGAGCATAATTTTTTTGAAGAATTGTTTCTCTTGGGAGCTCATGATTGGGGAATGAATATAACATTGATTTAAGCCTACCCCAAGCTTGAGCGATGCTTTGTCCTTCGCGAGGCCAAAAATTATGTATATAATTGCGGTCACGATGAACAAGATGCATAGGGTAATACTTTTAATGAAATTCCAATTTCAATCTTCTATAGTTCCATGATCTCGTATCATCACATAGCCTATACCATGTCAATGCGTCACCCTTCAAAGATAAAGGGAAGACCTTCTTCTTAGCAACATCATCGGGTATACCTGCAAGCTTAAATAATCCACAAACTTCATCCATATATATTAGGTGTTCATCAGGATGCTTTGTTCCATCTCCTGTAAAAGGATTAGCTAGCAGTTTTTCTATCATACCCGAAGGATACTCATAAGGAATTTCATTTTCAATAGGTTCAGTAGGTTGAGGAGCAACTCTTTGATCTACTGGTCGGGGTGAAGATACCCCGAACATGCCCCTCAGAGGATTACTTTCCATAGTAACAAGTGACAGTAAATTTCAGCACACTATATAAATTTTTCCTTACCAAATTCCACCTACCAAAGGTGCTTCACTCCTCAGCAACGGAGCCAGAAAAGAGTCTTGATGACCCACAAGTATAGGGGATCTATCGTAGTCCTTTTGATAAGTAAGAGTGTCGAACCCAACGAGGAGCAGAAGGAAATGATAAGCGGTTTTCAGCAAGGTATTCTCTGCAAGTACTGAAATAAGTGGTAACAGATAGTTTTGTGATAAGATAATTTGTAACGAGCAACAAGTAAAAAAAGTAAATAAAGTGCAGCAAGGTGGCCCAATCCTTTTTGTAGCAAAGGGCAAGCCTGGAAAAACTCTTATATAAGGAAAAGCGCTCCCGAGGACACATGGGAATATCGTCAAGCTAGTTTTCATCATGTTCATATGATTCGCGTTCGGTACTTTGATAATTTGACATGTGGGTGGACCGGTGCTTGGGTGCTGTTCTTACTTGAACAAGCATCCCACTTATGATTAACCTCTATTGCAAGCATCCGCAACTACAACAAAAGTATTAAGGTAAACCTAACCATAGCATGAAACATATGGATCCAAATCAGCCCCTTACGAAGCAACACATAAACTAGGGTTTAAGCTTCTGTCACTCTAGCAACCCATCATCTACTTATTACGTCCCAATGCCTTCCTCTAGGCCCAAATAATGGTGAAGTGTTATGTAGTCGACGTTCACATAACACCACTAGAGGCTAGACAACATACATCTCATCAAAATATCGAACGAATACCAAATTCACATGACTACTAATAGCAAGATTTCTCCCTTGTCCTTAGGAACAAACGTAACTACTCACAAAGCATATTCATGTTCATAATCAGAGGGGTAATAATATGCATAAAGGATTTGAACATATGATCTTCCACCAATTAAACCAACTAGCATCAACTACAAGGAGTAATTCACACTACTAGCAACCTACTAGCACCAATCCCGGACTTGGAGACAAGAATTGGATACAAGAGATGAACTAGGGTTTTGAGATGAGATGGTGCTGATGAAGATGTTGATGGAGATTGCCCTCTCCTGATGAGAGGAGCATTGGTGATGATGATGGCGATGATTTCCCCCTCCGGGAGGGAAGTTTCCCCGGCAGAATAGCTCTGCCGGAGCCCTAGATTGGTTCCGCCAAGGTTCCGTCTCGTGGTGGCGGAGTTTCGTCCCGAAAGGTTGCTTCTGGTTTTTTCTCGACAAAAGACTTCATATAGCAGAAGATGATCATCGGAGAGCCACCAGGGGGCCCACAAGGTAGGGGGGCGCGCCCTAGGGGGGGCGCCCCCCACCCTCGTGGACAGGGTGTGGGCCCCCTGGTCTTTATCTTTGGCGAGGATTTTTCATTATTTATTATAAGGTATTCCGTGGAGTTTTAGGACTTTTGGAGTTGTGCAGAATAGGTCTATAATATTTGCTCCTTTTCCAGCCCAGAATTCCACCTGCCGGCATTCTCCCTCCATATGTAAACCTTATAAAATAAGAGAGAATAGCCATAAGTATTGTGACATAATGTGAAATAACAGCCCATAATGCAATAAATATTGATATAAAAGCATCATGCAAAATGGACGTATCAGGCGCTCATCCGCGTCTCCCCTCGTCGCCATGCCGCCCCTCCCCGTGACCCCCTTGGCCGCGCATACCCGTCGCCGCGCGTGTGCCACCTCACCCGCTCGCTGCCCCGGCTATATAAGCCCACCCCGAGGTGCCTCGACCTCACCAGCAGCCTCACCCCACTCCCAGACACCTCCCAGCTAGTCTCCCGAGCCCTGGAGCCCCTCCTCGCCGCAATAGGTCGCCGTGGCCGACGGACGGCCTCGGCTAAATTCGGCCGACCCGAGCCCTTCCCCACCTCTCTAGCCACCACCGTCGTCCTCCCCAACTCTCCTGGAGCCTCCCCAGCCCATTCCCCCATCGCTAGAGCAACCGGGTCCGCGAGTCCGGCGATGCCCGAAGCACTCCTATGCCGCGGCCATCGTTCCTCCCGCGTCGGTGCTCTCCGGCTTGGCCAGATACCTCAGGCGGGTGCGGCTCGTTGTCCTGGTCACTCCGGTGGCCGGAACATCGCCGGAGATGGACGGAGCAGCCCAGACGAGAGTCGGCGCCGGCGGCCTGCCTCTGCTTTGCGTGCTACGTCGGGAGGAGAGGAAGAAGGAGATGGGAGGAAAGAGAAGACGTGGCGGGCCCCACACGTCATTGATCCAGCTGGCCGGCCCTGCCCCCGCTGACGTGGTTAAGTGGAAACGTACTCCCTAGAGTACGCTTTCCATTAACCGAAAGCGTATTCTCTTCTTCTTCGGGCGTAAGTACGTTTCCTCTCTGGAAAGCGTATTTTCTCAAAACTGCCTCTGTCTTATCCACTCAGGGACCCGACTGTGAATATTATTTTTACAGAAAAGTCCATGATCTTCTACACCTCATATCTCCGCAACCGTAACTCCGATTTAGGTGATTCCAAAGCCCACGTCTTCATCTCTTCGAGCCCGAACCTTTGGTACCATTTTCACTATGGTTTGACATACTGAAAATGACCATTTTGCCCTTGCCCCTAATCAGCCCCCTCCGAGAGCGAACCCTTTCCAGCGAACCCTTTCTGCGGTTTCACCGCACTTCTTCTCGGAGTCTTCTTCATCCGCAGGCAAGCCACAACCACCATTTGCATGATAGCCATGCATAAGCATTGGTTTTCAACTTGAATCTTTAATAACTGTTTGATTGTTTTGCTACCGCTGACAGTATTCTGGTTAAGCTTATGGATTCGTGTTTACCGTCATGCTATGTTTTCTTGCACTCTATTATTATGTTCCTCATGCTAGTATTACTTTAATATTGGCAATGTTTGGTAGTTGTAAATGTTGGTGATGGTCTTCGGTGCATGACTATCGTCTGTTCTGAGTACCGCCGTTATGCATGTTCCTTTGCATCCAGTTGATTAAATACTTGCATGGTAGTTTTATCGGTATATTCTTGCATGATGTTATTGTTGATGCTAGTGGTCATGTTATGCTATGGGTAGTGTTATACTTGTGATATTCATGCTCGCCACTATGCCATGCTCAGTTGGATATGATTTATTGTTGATATGGTTAATAGTTATGATGCACCCCATGCTTATGTTGATATCATGTTAAAGCATTGTAGTTGCATCCTGTTATTTTTGTCATGGTTTAGCATATTGCATTCAAGTTTAACGAGATTAAATTGAACTTGAACAGCTGTTGGCTGAGTCATGGTGCCACCATATCGATCTGACCAGTGCAACCACACTTACCCTATGGGAGGGTGCTAGCTGGGTCTATTGTCATGCCTCTCATCGGTGCCACCCGCGAGGGAAGGTTATGCGCGGGCGCTACCTTGGCCAGATAGGACGACATAAGCCTTGTGTGTCCGTTGTTTTTGTAAGGATCCTTGTCCCCGTGTGGGACCATTTTGCCACGACGGTGGCCGTTGGTGGCTTTGGTAGGCACAGGGCCACCCAGGACTTAGCCCAAAGGGGAGTTGGTCGGAGTGGCCGGGAGAGTGTTGTGGCAGTAGGCGGTTTTGTCGGAACACTTTGGTCCATCCAAATGGGAGTGCGAGGCCAGGGTTCCGTGGTGTGGGTACAGTGTGCTAACCTCTGCAGAGTGTGTGTTTAATCTATCGGTAGCCGTGCCCGCAGATAAGGGCCCAGTTCGTGTCAGCCACACTATAGGTCAACAGTAATAATAATAATAATAATAATAATAATAATAATAATAATAATAATTTGCTTAATAACAACCCCGGTTCAATGATGAAAGAAGTTGGTTCATATTTATTGTGATAACGAGAGGATTACTGTGGTACCGTTGGTACCGAGTTGTGGATATTTTTTGTGTTATGCGAAACTCAAGGGTAAAGGTCGAGCTCCTTGTGATCATAAATGATCACTACGGTATTGTTAATACCAAGCTTGATTGGATCCTGAGATGATCGTGTGATGTCCGTGATGGTAAGTGATGCATGTGATGGTTACGAGATAACCCGAGCAGAGTAAGTGGGTGCATGATAGTTCATCATGTTGCATGCTAGTCTCATCATGTTCATATGTTCATGCCATTGTTCGTATTGTACTAGCTGTATCATCTTGTTCATGCTATGATTGATTTGATAGTACCATGTTAAACATTGTTAACCTGTAATTGCCATGCTATTGTTTGTCTTGATTGCCTTGGTTGCTGTGAGCTTGCAAGTACATTCAATGTACTGACCTGGCATGTCATGCCAGTTTGCAGGTCATGCCGGATATGATTGCTTGTTTGTCGTGGATTCCTTGTTTGCGAGCTAGGATAAGCATTCCAGCCAGAGTCCCCGCAGAGTGGAGTTCATCACCGCCGTCGTTGTTCTGCTGCCAGTAGTCATTCCACTGTGTCGAGTTGTTCTGCTGCTTGCATAGAGAAAACGTGGAAGATGTAGTGTCGCCGTGCCGATGTAATCCCCTTGTACCCAATATAGCTTGCAATAAAGATCTGGTTTGTTCTATGCTAAGTAGTGCCGTATACCAGAAGACTTCACCTCGATCTCTAGGCTGGAATACGGGGCGTTCTGGTTTCTGTGAGCCGGGGTGCCATGGGCTTCGTATCAGAGAAGGTCTGGCTGTAGGATGCCCTAGCCCGCGCGAATGTTAGAAACGGTAGTATAGACCCAAATTGATTTGTTGCACTTGATTGTTGTATTTGTTTGTTTCATAGCATGCATATAGATTATTATTTAGTCACTAACGGTTAATCTTGTGAGTGTAGGTGGCATCGGTTTCGATCCACTACCTGCACCCTCCTTCTTATCATGCCTGATTTTCGGTGTTTGGCGTCATCTCTGTCCCAGCAGAGTGATGTCCTGGTACCAAGTGTTCCAGACACCATTTGCCGGAGTTATGCTTAGGTATCACATCGATATCTTTCCGCCACTCACCCATATTATTTCGGTGATAGACTTGTCTCTATCCCAAACCGTGCCATCCATCTTGTCCCTTCAGCAACTCTTACTAATATTTGTTATCGAAAAAGGTCAATGCCATCAAGTCTTACTGTTCCTCCACTATACTGCCCTGTCATTCCATTCATTGGACGTGTACGGTTCCTTTCGTACGCTTGATGATGATGTGGTCATGACCTTTGTGTTCAACCCCATGATCCCCAAGACCGCCCTCGCCACCATATCCATCCAGTTGCGACCGGTGTTCAACCAGCGCCTGATGTAGCCTTGGTTACGCCAACTCTTTCCACACACAGATTTACTTCCGTGCAGACCGCCACAGCATAATAGACCGCAATACCGGAGTTTCCGCGAGATTTGTGTGCTTAGTTGTGCTTGCATATTATTGTGTGAGTAGCAGTAATATGTGATGTTGCTTGATTATTTATATTATTGGTATGCTTGTGTGTTTGTTTTGTTGTTTCGTCGTTTCTTTTGCTTCTTTCTTTGGGCCTTCGGTGTGGCATTATTTTCCCCTCATTAAAGTTGCTCGTCAACCAACACCGGACCTGAAGAATCAGTAAGGAATTCAAATATTTGGAAGCTCAGCCAAACAGAATGGAATTATCAGCAGGCTGCAAAGAAATTGGAATATCTCGTCTGAATGCAAAAAGGAATCCCGGATGGACAATCAGTATCATGTTTGCCTCAGGGTGCACTCTTCATGAAAGAAATGATCAAATCAGCAAGAAGATAAGATATGTGCAAGACCAATAGAATAATCTCAGTCAAAGAAAGGAGGATGGTCCAGCAATTCCTGTTGCATGCAAGTAATCAACAGCAGAAAATATTAAGATGGTATGCATATGTGGTAATCGGTCCGCATATCAAAATGAGAAGCTTCTGCAGCACGGAACCCAGTCTTCCTCAGCAAGATACTCTTGATGGTTTTCAGCATAAGCCATCCAATCGTCCTCAGTATGGCACTGGTGCAAGATAGTACATCGTGAAATGACAGCAGATGGCAGAATCAGATCCGCAACAGTTGGTCAGAAGCAAGAATCAGTCAGAACACAAGTCTGCCTCGGGAATCAGATTCTCAGATATATGTGAAGGAAGTCAAATATACACCTCAGTGTGACAAAGGATTATGAAGATTGACGACAACGCTGAGCTCTGTACAAGTATCGGTGAACCTGGAATATGATCCTGATGAGCCCTTGTCTTCGTTTCTCGGGTAACGGCACCACACCTGTGTTCTGAGCTTTTTTTGGCCATGCGGGGTGGATGCCGGTTTTATTTCTCTATTCAACAACTGTCACAAGTTCTGAGCTATTTTCCGTCCGTCTCGTGCAATTGTTGAGTTTCTTTTTTTGAGAGTGGCCCTATGCTTTTAGCTACTTTTCGGCTATCTTAGGGAGCTGCCACTTCCTTCTTATCAACACGGTCTGATGCTCCGAGCTGCTTTTCGGCCGTCCTGAGTCGTTGTTGAGGTATTTCAGTGATGTCCCAGATCTGAGTTGTAAAGACCATTCTGGTGGCTACTGATCTATTTGCCGATTTCTTGCAAGGGTTTGGATGATCATTTTTCTATGGTCAAAACTTGAGAGGTGATAAATAGGCAATTTGAATAATGCTACCATGTCAGGGAATGAGGATAAGAGTACGCATGTCAGAATATTGCACACGACAGAAGATATGGTCACACAGAGAAACAATATGACCCCGCTCCTTCACCCAAGGATCTAGGCAAAGAAAGCAGAATGAAGGAGCAAGGCTAATAATTTTTGCATGACCCACATGGTGCAGATACCCCCGACAGTCTGCGTCAGTATGAATCACCATGGATATTCAGCTAAAGGGTCTGCTCGGTTTTGGATGGTGAATAACAGTCTGGAAGCATGTGCCCTCACTTATGTGAAGCATCAATGGATAGCCTATCATGGACAAAATTCTTTCACGAGATTCACCGTCAGTCAAGTTTGTGGATACTATCATATAAGGCCATACCCCTTTATGCTGGTCAGGACAGGCGATAGTCAAATATTTGGAATGAATCTGAGACTCAAGACGGTGGAACCAGTCAATATAGTTCAGAAATTCCTGTGATAAGCCAGAATCTGTCAGGAAAAGCGGTTATGCCGCAACTCACTGTTTGGAAACTGAAGGCTGACATTTAGTGGAGGAACCCAATGCAAGGAGTCAGAGCTTGGGTGTTAATCAAGAAAATCTAATCACCAGTTCATGGACAGTTGTCAGTACAAACACAACAATCGGAAATCACCCTCGGATTTGTGAGACAGACATATATTTCAGTCATGGCAATCTCAGGTAAGTCAGCGGATATGAACAGAAATGGAGCCAGTATAAGAAGAAAAATGTGAGATAAGCTCTGTCAGAATATGGATACAGTAAAGCAAACCACCCAGAGCCAGTCAGATGAGTCAGACGAAGAATTTAATGGGAACAATCAACAAAGGAAAAAGGATACCCGAGTTGGAAACGGTTTCCTTAAGTCAGTATATTCATACTTGTTCCTTGAGCAACCAAATCTCGAGGACGAGATTTCTTTAAGGGTGGAAGGTTTATCACATCCTGATTTTTGGCCCTTTCATATTCATTTGTTTTTCTGAATTTTTGCTTGAGTTTTCTTTCTCCGTGGCTTTGTGGTCTGGAAACTGAAGAAGATGACTTCTTCTTTGCTTCTAGAGTGGCTTTTCAACCTGAAATCCTTCCCTAGACCTTTACATTTTCTTCCTAGCCCAAATCCCAATATTCTTTTTATTGAGGATATTCCTTTTCTATTAAAGGAATAACCCTAATTGCCCTAGATTGTGAAGCAACCTATATTTCCATCACTCCTAAAATTCCCAAATAATTCCCATCAATTGTTTGGGTCATATGTTCCTCAAATATGGCAAATTATTTCATTTTCCATGTTTATTATCATGCTCAAATAATTAATTTCCTATTATGCCCTAAATGGCACATTGTGAAGCAAGTGCTATTTTCCTTTTCCCAATTGACCTCAAACTTCTTGGACACCTTTTCATATCCAAATAATTGGCCTGTGCCAATATGCAACTTTATTTTCTTAGCTAAGCTTCCTCAATGATTTTGCAAAGTTCTTGTCTGAGGGAAGCCTTTGTGAAGGAAGTGTGAGCTAGGGTTATCCAAATAAGTTGAAATTTTGCACACTCCTTCATGTGCTCATATAATTTCCCTCCTCCAATTTTCAACCCTATCCTATGATCTATGTGAGCACAGGACCAAATCTTTATTTCTGGTAATATTTTCTGGTTATGAAGCATGTCTAATTTTTAATGCTTCATTAATTCTAATAAATTACCAGATCATGCTCCTACCCACATAACATCCCTCCACCAAATTTGGGGTCATTTGCTTAAGACATTTAATCACCAAAATTATTTCTAGTTTCTGTCCAGAGGAGATGTTTGTGAAGCAAGTACTAGTTTGGCATGTCCATTTGGTATGAAACTTTTTGAGCATCTTCATATGGACAAATAACCATGCCTTGCCAAATTTAAGCTCAACTTGACACTCCATGTGAGTGCACCTTCCTGATCAAGTTTCTGGACCAGATTTAGCAGTTGTTAAGCAAGTGCATTAAATATTGGTCCACTTCCATCCAAAACTCACATGATCGTAGTCCTTCCTATCCTAAACACCCAAGACAACTCCATTTGACCCAATCCAGTTCCTGTTGATCACCAGTGCTCCTCCAAAACTGATACAACAAACTTCAGACGATCCCTCATTCATCTCCTTGGCTCCTTTTGTCGATCCATCAACTCCCTCGGCCTCTATTATGCAGGGACTAGTCACTAGACAGCTCGCTGCAGCCTCTTGCGTCCCCTCCTTGCCGGTCACAGTGGTGACCGCGTCATTTACATGCGCTCTGGTAGCAATGGTCATGTCCAGAGCATCATTTTGCTTTGGGCCCCTCCTCCTCTCGTCGTCTTCGCGTGCGTGAGCGTGTCTTACAGCTAGCACACGTTGTTGCCGTCCCTCTGGAGCGCTTCCCCCTCCATTTGCTTCCCCGGCGACTGTCCCCGTCGAGAAACATAGCGCGTCCACGGGCGCACAGTGCCGACAAGGCATTAATGGCCCTGTGGCTTCTTCTTCCCTTGTCCCCGAGCTCCGCTCGTCTCCGTGACCCCTGGCGCTGGTCCGCGTCTCCCCTCGTTGTCTTGCCGCCCCTCCCTGTGACCCTTGGTCCCGCGTGCTCATCGCCGGAGCGCGGACACGTTGCCGCGCGCGTGCCACCTCACCCCCTCGCCGCCCCGGCTATATAAGCCCACCCCGAGGTGCCCCGACCTCACCAGCAGCCTCACCCCACTCTTGGACCCCTCCCTAGCTAGTCTCCTGAGCCCCAGAGCCCCTCCTCGCCGCAGTAGGTCATCGTGGCCACCGCACGGCCTCGGCTAAATTCGGCTGACCCGGGTCCTTCCCCTCCTCTCTAGCCACCACCGTCGTCGTCCCCAACTCTCCTGGAGCCTCCCCAACCCGTTCCCGTGTCACCAGAGCAACTTGGTCCGCGAGTCCAGCGATGCCCGAAGCACTCCTCCGCTGCGGCCATCGTTCCACCCGCGTCGGTGCTCTCCGGCTTGGCCAGACCCCTCAGGCGGGTGCGGCTCATCGTCCTGGTCACTCCGGTGGTCGGAGCATCGCCAGAGCAGCCCAGACGAGCGTCGGCGTCGGCGGCCTGCCTCTGCTTTGCGTCCGTCGTCGAGAGGAGAGGAAGAAGGAGATGGGAGGAAAGAGAAGACGCAGTGGGTGAGGGAGTCCTGGACTAAGGGGTCCTCGGGGGTCCGGCCTGTTATCTATGGGCCGGACTGATGGGCTGTGAAGATACGAAGACTGAAGACTACACCCGTGTCCGGATAGGACTCTCCTTGGCGTGGAAGGCAAGCTTGGCGAACAACTATGAAGATTCTATATTATGTAACCGACTATGTAACCCTAGATCCCCCCGGTGTCAATATAAATCGGAGGACTTAGTCCGGAGGGGGATACTCAATACCATAGTCATACATGCTAGACTTCTAGGGTTTATCTATTACGATCTCGTGGTAGATCAACTCTTGTAACACTCATATTCATCTATATCAATCAAGTAGGACGTGGGGTATTACCTCCATAGAGAGGGCCCGAACCTGGGTAAACATCGTGTCCCCTGTCTCCTGTTACCATCAACCTTAGACGCACAGTTCAGGACCCCCTACCCAAGATCCGCCGGTTTTGACACCAACAGCGGGCCCCACACGTCATTGATCCAGCTGGCCGTCCCCGCCCCACTGCCGTGGTTAAGTGGAGACGTACTCCCTAGAGTACACTTTCCATTAACCGAAAGCGTATTCTCTTCTTCTTCGGGCGTAAGTATGTTTTCCTCTCTGGAAAGCGTATTTTCTCAAAACCGCCTCTGCCTTATCCACTCAGGGACCCGGCTGTGAATATTATTTTTATAGAAAAGTCCCTGATCTTCTACACCTCATATCCCCGCAACCGTAACACCGATTTAGGTGATTCCAAAGCCCACGTCTTCATCTCTTCGAGCCCGAACTTTTGGTACCATTTTCACTATGGTTTGACATACTGAAAATGACCATTTTTTCCTTGCCTCTAATCATCCCCCTCCAAGAGCGAACCCTTTCTGGCGAATCTTTCAGCGGGTTCACCGCACTTCTTCCCGGAGTCTTCTTCATCCCCAAGCAAGCCACAACCACCATTTGCATGATAGCCATGTAGAAGCATTGGTTTTCAACTTGAATCTTTAATAACTGTTTGATTGTTTTGCTACTACTGACGGTATTCCGGTTATGTTTATGGATTGGTGTTTACCGTCATGCTATATTTTGTTGCACTCTGCTATTATGTTCCTCATGCTAGTATTACTTTAATATTGGCAATGTTTGGTAGTACTACATGTTGGTGATGGTCTTCGGTGCATGACTATCGTCTGTTCCGAGTACCACCGTTATGCAGGTTCCTTTGCATCCAGTTGATTAAATACTTGCATGGTAGTTTTATCGATATATTCTTGCATGATGTTATTGTTGATGCTAGTGGTCATGTTATGCTATGAGTAGTGTTATACTTGTGATATTCATGCTCGCCATTATGCCATGCTCAGTTGGATATGATTTATTTTTGATATGGTTAATAGTTATGATGCACCCCATGCTTATGTTGATATTTTGTTCACACATTGTAGTTGCATTCTGTTATTTTTGTCATGGATCAGCATATTGCATTCAAGTTTAACTGGATTAAATTGAACTCGAACAACTGTTGGCTGAGTCATGGTGCCACCATATCGATCTGACCAGTGCAACCACGCTTACCCTATGGGAGGGTCCTAGCTGGGTCTATTGTCATGCCTCTCACCGTGCCTCCCGCGAGGGAAGGTTATGCGTGGGCGCTACCTTGGCCAGGTAGGACGGCATAAGCCTTGTGTGCCTGTTGTTTTTGTAAGGATCCTTGTCCCCATGTGGGACCGTTTTGCCACGACAGTGGCCATTGGTGCCTTTGGTAGGCACGGGGCCACCCAGGACTTAGCCCAAAGGGGAGCTGGTTGGAATGGCCGGGAGAGTGTCATGGTAGTAGGACAGTTTTGTCGGAACGCTTTGGTCCACCTGAATGGGAGTGCGAGGCCAGGTTTCCGTGGTGTGGGTACAGTGTGCTAACCTCTGCAGAGTGTGTGTTTAATCTATCGATAGCCGTGCCCGCAAATAAGGGCCTAGTTCGTGTCGGTCACACTATGGGTCAACAGTAATAATAATAATAATTTGCTTAATAACAACCCGGTTCGATGATGAAAGAAGTTGGTTGATCTTTATTGTGATCACGAGAGGATCACTGAGGTATCCTGGATACCGAGTTGTGGATATTTGTTGTGTTATGCGAAAGTCAAGGGTCAAGGTCAAGCTCCTTGTGATCATAAATGATCACTCTGGTATTGTTAATACCAAGCTTGATTGGATCCTGAGATGATTGTGTGATGTCCGTGATGGTAAGTGATGCATGTGATGGTTACGAGATAACCCGAGCAGTGTAATTTGGTGCATGATAGTTCATCATGTTGCCTTCTAGTCTCATCATGTTCATATGTTCATGCCATTGTTCGTATTGTATTAGCTGTATCATCTTGTCCATGCTATGATTGATCTGATAGTACCAAGTTAAACCTTGTTAACCTAAAATTGTCATGCTATTGTTTTTCTTGATTGCTTTGGTTGCTGTGAGCTTGCAAGTACATTCAATTTACTGACCTGGCGTGTCATGCCAGTTTGCAGGTCATGCCGGATATGATTGCTTGTTTGCCGTGGATTCCTTGTTTGTGAGCTAGGATAAGCGTTCCAGACAGAGTCCCTGCAGAGTGGAGTTCATCACCGTCGTCATTGTTCCGTTGCCAGTAGTCATTCCGCTGCGTCGAGTTGTTCTGCTACTTGCATAGAGCAGCCATGGAAGGCGTAGTGTCGCCCTGCCGATGTAATCCCCTTGTACCCAATATAGCTTGCAATAAAGAGCTGGTTTGTTCTATGCTAAGCAGTGCCGTATTCCAGAAGACTTCTCCTCGATCTCTGGGCTGGAATACGGGGTGTTCTAGTTTCTCTGAGCCGGGTGCCACACGACCCAAACCAAGAATCGCAGAAGATGGTTAGAAGAAATTTTCGGGGGAAGAAGTGGAAGGATGAGAAGGCAAAGTGAGAAGGTGTGGTGGCCAAGCTGACAGAGAGGATTGAGGATATCTTGGTGAAGAAGGAGGAGGAATGCATGAGGTACTCGGACATCAATGAGGAGAAGAAGGCGGAGAGGTTCAAACTATTGATGGAGGTGACGGACAAGAAGCTCAAGATTGAAGAGAGGAGGGCCATGATCAAAGAGAGGAAGGCTGCGCTAGAAGAAAAGAGGGTGAAGATTGCCACCAATGCAGAGGACGCCAAGATGTTGACCTTGAATGTCGACTCTTTGGATGCCGACAAGAACGATCATGCAATCCTCCGCTACTAGATGTTGCAGCGGCTGAAAGATGAGTTTGTCGCGGCGGACTATGAGGACACGACTAAGGCGAACATGGACGCGGACGTGGTGGATGCCTATGCAGCGGCGATTACACCTCCTTGATCAGGGAGCATTGAAGGAAATACGCCCTAGAGGCAATAATAAAGTTTTTATTTATATTTCCTTATATCATGATAAATGTTTATTATTCATGCTAGAATTTTCTTAACCGGAAACTTAGTACATGTGTGAATACATAGACAAAACAGAGTGTCCGTAGTATGCCTCTACTTGACTAGCTCGTTAATCAAAGATGGTTAAGTTTCCTGACCATAGACATGTGTTGTCATTTGATGAACGGGATCACATCATTAGAGAATGATGTGATGGACAAGACCCATCCGTTAGCTTAGCATAAATGATCGTTTAGTTTTATTGCTATTGCTTTCATCATGACTTATACATGTTCCTCTAACTATGAGATTATGCAACTCCCGAATACCGGAGGAACACCTTATGTGCTATCAAACGTCACAACATAACTGGGTGATTATAAAGATGCTCTACAGGTGTCTCCGATGGTGTTTGTTGAGTTGGCATTGGTCGAGATTAGGATTTGTCACTCCGATTGTCGGAGAGGTATCTCTGGGCCCTCTCGGTAATGCACATCACTATAAGTCTTGCAAGCAATGTGAGTAATGAGTTAGTTGCGGGATGTTGCATTACGGAAGGAGTAAAGTGACTTGCTAGTAATGAGATTGAACTAGGTATGATGATACCGACGATCGAATCTCGGGCAAGTAACATACCGAAGACAAAGGGAACAACGTACGTTGTTATGCGGTTTGACCGATAAAGATCTTCGTAGAATATGTAGGAGCCAATATGAGCATCCAGGTTCCGTTATTGGTTATTGACCGGAGATGTGTCTCGGTCATGTCTACATAGTTCTCGAACCCGTAGGGTCCGCACGCTTAACGTTCGATGACGATTTGTATTATGAGTTATGTCATTTGATGTACCGAAGGTTGTTCGGAGTCCCGGATGAGATCACGAACATGGTGAGGAGTATTGAAATGGTCGACAGGTAAAGATTGATATATTTGAAGGCTATATTCGGACATCGGAAAGGTTCCGAGTGATTCAGGTATTTTTCGGAGTACCGGAGAGTTACGGGAATTCACCGGGGGAAGAAGTGGGCCTTAATGGACGAGGGAGTCTTGGATTAGGGGGTCCTCGGACAGCTGGACTATATACTTTGGCCGGACTATTGGACTATGAAGATACAAGATTGAAGACTTCGTCCCGTGTCCGGATGGGACTCTCCTTTGCGTGGAAGGCAAGCTTGACGATTCAGATATGTAGATCTCCTCCCTTGTAACCGACTCCGTGTAACCCTAGCCCCTCCGATGTCTATATAAACCGGAGGGTTTTAGTCTGTAGGACAACAACAATCATACCATACAGTAGCTTCTACTGTTTAGCCTCTCCGATCTCGTGGTATATCAACTCTTGTAATACTCATATCATCAAGATAATCCAAGCAGGAAGTAGGGTATTACCTCCATCGCGAGGGCCCGAACCTGGGTAAACATTGTGTCCCCCGCCTCCTGTTACCATCCGCCTTAGACGCACAGTTTGGGACACCCTACCCGAGATCCGCCGGTTTTGACACCGACATTGGTGCTTTCATTGAGAGTTCCACTGTGCCGTCACAATCAAGGCTTGATGGCTCCTTCGATCATCGACAACGATGCGATTCAGGGTGAGGTTTTCCTCCCCGGACAGATCTTCGTATTCGGTGGCTTTGTACTGCGGGCCAACTCGCTTGGCCATCTGGAGCAGATCGAGAGCTACACCCCTGGCCATCAGGTTAGGTTTGGAAGCTTGAATTATACCGCTGACATCCGCGGAGACTTGATCTTCGACGGATTCGAAACCATGTCAGGTACGCTGCACAGTCACGATGAGCATGATTTAGCTCTGCCGTCGGACAATGTTCGGGAGATCACACCTGTAACTACCCCGTCCCTCAAACCAGAATAGATCACGCCATCCGAGGATGGGTGGATGGACCCCGCCACGGAGGCCGCACACTCAGCGGCGATAGAGCCAAATGCTAACTTCACCCCCTATGACACCTGTGTTGCCGGACACCCGGATTCGTCCCCGGTCCTAGACTCCGAACCGCTCGTGTCTGCGCCCATCCAATCTAATTTGGCACCGATCATGGAGTTCACCTCCACGGATATCTTTCAGCACTCGCCCCTAGGCGATGTGCTAAACTCATTACGGTCTCTCTCCTTGTCAGGAGACCCTTGGCCAAACTATGTCAGGCTCGAGTGGGAAGCGGACGGCGAAGAAATTCGTTCCCCACCCACCACCCACTTAGTAGCCACTGTCGACGACCTAACTGACATGCTCGACTTCGACTCCGAAGATATTGATGGTATGGACGACGATGTGGGAGACGAACAGGAACCACCGCCCACAGGGCGCTGGACTGCCACCTCATCTTATGATATATACATGGTGGACACCCCCAAAGAAAGCGATGGCAATAAGGCAACAGAGGATAATCCCGCCGAGAAGCAATCCAAGAACCGGCATCATCGGCGCCGCTCTAAGCCCCGCCATAGCAAAAGTAGCGATACCGCCATAGGAGACAATAACACTGCAAATAGTGCCAAAGACGAAGACAATCCCCTCCAGTCAGGCTTCGAGCAGGAGGATGAGCAAGCCATCCCTAAGGAACAGGCAGCAGACGGAGAATCAGAGGATGACAATTACATGCCTCTCTTCGAAGATGAAGTGAGCCTCGGCGACGAAGAATTTATCGTGCCTGAGGATCCCGTCGAACAGGAGCGCTTCAAGTACCGGCTTATTGCCACAGCAAAAAGCCTGAAGAAAAAGCAACAATAGCTTCAAGCTGAGCAAGATTTGCTAGCGGATAGATGGACTGAGCAAGATGTCCTGGCAGCCGAGGAATACGAACTCGAGCGCCCAATCAAAAGTTTCCCAAAGCGCAGGTTGCTACCCCAACTTGAAGAGGAAGCATTAAAGCCTGCGCTCCCAGCGTATGATGCGGCAGACCGGCCACCTCGTGGCCGGGATAAAATGGCATATAAGCCCGAAGTCCAGCCCGCACCCCGTCGCCAGTCAAACAAGAACAGCAAGGCCTGGGGTAACACGCAGGACCTGCGAGACGTATTGGAAAACAAAGCAGGACACAAAAGATCGATCATTGGATCACGAGGGTGCGCCCCAACACATGACGACGACCGTCATGCCGGATATACCAAAAGCAAATCCAGCCGGACCGAACACAGCAGACAAGACTCGTACGAACTGCGTCGTGACATAGCCCGGCCCAGAGGCGCCGCACACCCCCTATGCTTCACTGATGAAGTAATGGATCATGAATTCCCAGAAGGGGTTTAAACCCGTGAACATTGAATCATACGATGGAACCACTAACCCCGCGGTATGGATAGAGGATTTCTTCCTCCACATTCACATGGCCCGCGGGAATGATCTACATGCCATCAAGTACCTCCCGTTAAAACTCAACGGACCAGCTCGGCATTGGCTAAATAGCTTGCCAGCAAACTCCATCGGAAGTTGGGAGAACCTGGCAAATGCATTCTTGGACAACTTCACGGGCACTTATGTGCGACCACCGGATGCTGATGATTTAAGTCACATAACACAACAGCCTGGAGAGTCAGCCAGGAAATCTTGGACTCGGTTCCTAACCAAAAACAACCAAATTGTGGACTATCTGAATGCCAAAGCCCTAGCGGCCTTTAAACATAACATCCGTGATGAGTGGCTCGCCAGACATCTTGGCCAAGAGAAGCCAAAGTCCATGGCTGCCCTCACAACACTCATGACCCGCTTCTGCGCGGGCGAGGATAGCTGGTTGGCCCGTAGCAACAACACAACAAGAAACCCTAGCACAGCAGAGGCCAGAGACAGCAACGGCAGGCCACGTCGCAATAGATACAAGCGCCGCAGCAACAACGATAACGCAGAAGACACGACAGTAAATGCCAGATTTAGTGGCTTTAAGTCCGGTCAGCGGAAAAAGCCGTTCAAAAGAAACAATCTGGGCCCGTCCAGTTTGGACCGCATACTCGACCGCTCGTGTCAAATTCACGGCACCCCCGATAAGCCAGCCAACCACACCAACAGAGAATGCTGGATGTTCAAACAGGCCGGCAAGTTGAATGTTGAAAGCAAGGAAAAGGGGCTACATAGCGACGACGAGGAGGAGCCCCGGCCGCCGAACACAGGTGGATAGAAGAAATTTCCTCCCCAAGTGAAAACGGTGAACATGATATACTCAACCCATATCCCCAAGCAGGAACGGAAGCGTGCACTCAGGGATGTCTACGCGATGGAGCCAGTCGCCCCAAAGTTCAACCCATGGTCTTCTTGTCCGATCACTTTTGATCGCAGGGACCACCCCACTAGTATCCGTCATGGCGGTTCTGCCGCATTGGTCCTTGATCCTATCATTGACGGATTCCACCTCACTCGAGTCCTTATGGACGGTGGCAGCAGCCTGAACCTACTTTATCAGGATATAGTGCGCAAAATGGGTATAGACCCCTTGAGGATCAAACCCACACAAACCACCTTCAAAGGTGTCATACCAGGTGTAGAGGCCTGTTGCATGGGCTCAATCACACTGGAAGTGGTCTTCGGATCTCCGGATAACTTCTGAAGCGAAGAGTTATTCTTCGATATCGTCCCCTTCCGTAGTGGCTATCACGCACTACTCGGACGAACCGCATTCGCTAGATTCAATGCGGTACTGCATTATGCATACCTCAAGCTCAAAATGCCAGGACCTCGCTGGGTTATAACAGTCAATGGAAACACAGAACGCTCGCTCCGCACGGAGGAGCACACTATGGCCCTTGTAGCAGAAGTGCAAAGCAGCCTTTTGAGGCAAACCGCCAACTCGGCGACAAGGTCCACAGACACATTCAAGCGAGTCCGGAATAACCTGCAACAGAATCACCAGTCGTGTTTAGAGCTCGCCTAGCAATTCGGCTCTGTCCTAGTCCCCGCAAGTGACGAAATTTGCGCCGCGCGTACATAACTACGCACTAAAGATACCATGGGTATAGGCAGAGGCACGGCGATGGCACGTCCCACAATGCGGTTCAACCACCTCAGGACCAGTATATCTTTATCATTTTCTTCCTTTGAGGACCCTATTCTCTGGAAGGCCCTCTCCGATAGCTAGATAATCGGACCCATCACGGGAGGGAAGCATTAAGGGAGCAAGAAGCTTTGATGTACAAGGGAATACCCAGGTGGTCTCTCATACCGATCGTTATACCTGTTTTACATACCTGCACGCAGCTCGCCCTTGGATTGGACATGTCAGATAATCCTATTTTTGCTTATTGTACTACTTATACACATACGCTTTGACGTATCCTATAAATAACAATGCACAGCGTCAGCTTATTATTACATTTCTTCATCTTCTTATTTTTTCCTTGTTTGCCTATTCAAGACAAGTTGCTCCCGTACATCCTGGTACGTTCAGTATGCCAGGGGCTTCAGTGTGCCCATAACACGGCAAGAAAAGTTCGAACACTTTCGACAGTGCGGCACCCCGAACTTATAGCATTATATGCATCAGCTCCGAATCATGTCTTGGGTCAATAGTTGGGTTTGCCCAGCTCCCATGTTTTGGTGCCTTACGTTCCGCTATATCGGCTAAGGTAGCACTGGGAGAACTACTGCGATTGTGTCCCGGTTCTTCTGGACGAGCACGTCAGTAGAGAAAGCCGAAAACCGACTGTCATGATGAGGCGAGAGCAGGTCGCTGTTCGAGAGGTCCCAAATCCCTAAAGATATTTTCCGCTTCAGGCGAGGAGTCGGCCTTGTCCGATTTAGGTGCTCATAGCGCCCCAAGTTCGGCCTTCTGAATACTAGGGGCTTTGCCAAAATTTAAAATTACAGACTTCTATGGCTAAGTGAGAGTGATAAAGCTTTATAGTCCAATTGCCTGGTTCGTTGCGCTGAACACCTCCTTCGAAGGACCCAAAACTGGGATAAAGAGTGATCATATTTATCCTGAACACCTCAGTACTAGCTACATGGGGGTAGAAGCCGATGACTAGCCAACTCTCAAATTTTATAAACTGGGATAAAGGTAATATTTTAAATCAACAAGCGTTATATAGCGCAGATGAACTCGTTTTCATATTACATGATCACATGAGTACATTCATTCAAATATTATATCCTTAGAACATTCCTCCGCCGCAAGGCAGGCACCCTTCAGGATGCTGTCATAATACTTTTCGGGGCGGCGATGCTCCTTGCCCTCCAGCGGCCCCTCCTTCACCAGCTTCTCGGGGTCCATCTTCGCCCAGTGCAACTTCGCTCGGGAAAAAGCCCTGCGCGCACCCGCAATGCAGACTGACCGCTTTATGACTTCAAGCAGTGGGTAGGCATTCACAAGCCGCCTCACCAGGCCGAAGTAGCTGCCAGGCAGGGGCTCACTAGGCCACATCCGGACTATGAGGCCCTTCATGGCCTGCTCGGCCGCCTTGTGGAGCTCGACCAATTGCTTCAACTGGTCGCTCAAGGGCATCGGATGTTCGGTCCCAGTATACTGGGACCAGAAGAACTTCTCCGGCGAGCTCCCTTCCCCGGCCAGATAAAATTCCGCGGCATCGGACACACTGTGGTGAAGATCTGCGAACGCTCCTGGAGAGCTCCGAACTTGGGTAAGTAAAAGGAAAGTTTCCTTCACATGCTTGCTTTGCATAATGAATTCCTTACCCGCCGCTATCTTCTGGACCGCCTGAAGCTCCTGGAGGGCCTTGTGTGCTTCGGCCTTGGCATTTTTTGCATTCTCAAGGGCCTTCGCAAGCTCAGACCCTTGCGTCTTAGAATGATGCTCCAAGGACTCGTATTTTTTGCCGAAATCCTGGAGCTCTTGCTGCACCTCGCCAACTCGAGCCTCTTGCTTCTCGCGCTCGGTGCGCTCCTTGGCCGCTTTGTCTTCGGCCTCGGACAGCGCCTCCTTCAGGGCCGCCACTTTGGTCGTGGCCCCTAGCAAAATTCATGATGATCCTGTGACTTAACAACCACATTCTTTTTTATTCCTTATCAATATATGGACGGGTATTACTTACCTTTGTTCTCTTCGAGCTGCCTCTTGGTAACGCCGAGCTCTTTTTCCGACTGCTCAAGGTCCCGCTTCAGGGCGGAGACCTTCGCAGTACGAGCGGCAGCGGCCAGCAGCGAAGCCTTCTTATTCACATAGGACACATTCTGATTAGACTCCTGTGATTATTATGTGATCCTATGTTCGGCCTTTCTTTGTGAACGCCAAACAAAGCATCAGGGGCTACTGCCTATGCTATAACATTTTCTTATAAATTGATTACTTACCTCAAATCCTGTTAGGAGGCTGGCGCAGGCTTCAGTCAGTCCGCTTTTAGCGGACAGAACCTTCTCTACCACTGCACTCATGACAGTGCGGTGCTCTTCAATGGAAGCGCCGTGAAGCGCTTCCAGCAAGTTGTCCGGTGCCTGCTACCTCTTGAGCTTGCGTTGGTTTTCCCCGAAGAGGAAGGGATGGTGCAGCAGAGTAGCGTAAGTATTTCCCTCAGTTTTTGAGAACCAAGGTATCAATCCAGTAGGAGGCCACGCTCAAGTCCCTCGTACTTGCACAAAACGATAGCTACTTGCAACCAACACGATTAGGGGTTGTCAATCCCTTCACGGTCACTTACGAGAGTGAGATCTGATAGATATAATATTTTTGGTATAAAGATGCAAAATAAAAAGTAAAGGCAAAGTAAAAAAGCAAAGCAAGATTAAAGTGATGGAGATTGATATGATGAGAATAGACCCGGGGGCCATAGGTTTCACTTGTGGCTTCTCTCAAGAGCATAAGTATTCTACGGTGGGTGAACAAATTACTATTGAGCAATTGACAGAATTGAGCATAGTTATGAGAATATCTAGGCATGATCATGTATATAGGCATCACGTCCGTGACAAGTAGATCGAAACGATTCTGCATCTACTACTATTACTCCACTCATCGACCGCTATCCAGCATGCATCTAGAGTATTAAGTTAAAAACAGAGTAACACCTTAAGAAAGATGACATGATGTAGAGAGATAAATTCATGCAATATGAAATAAACCCCATCTTGTTATCCTCGATGGCAACGATACAATACGTGCCTTGCTGCCCCTTCTGTCACTGGGTAAGGACATCGCAAGATCGAACCCAAAGCTAAGCACTTCTCCCATGGCAAGAACTACCAATCTAGTTGGCCAAACCAAACGGATAATTCGAAGAGACTTGCAAAATAACTAATCATACATAAAAGAATTCAGAGAAGATTCAAATATTATTCATAGATAGACTTGATCATAAACCCACAATTCATCAGTCTCAACAAACACACCGCAAAAAGAAGATTACATCGAATAGATCTCCACAAGAGAGGGGGAGAACTTTCTATTGAGATTCAAAGAGAGAGAAGAAGCCATCTAGCTACTAACTATGGACCTGAAGGTCTGAGGTAAACTACTCACACTTCATCAGAGAGGCTATGATGATCTAGAAGCCCTCCGTGATGACGGCCTTCTTCCGGTGGAGCTCCGGAACAGGCCCCAAGATGGGGTCTCGTGGATACAGAAAGTTCGGCGGTGGAATTAGATTTTTGGCTCCTGTTCTGATCGTTTGGGGGTACGTGTGTATATATAGGAGGAAGAAGTATGCCGGGGGAGCAACGTGGGGCCCACGAGGCAGGGGGGCGCACCCTAGGGGGGGGCGCCCCCCACCCTCGTGACCGCCTCTTTTGTTCCTTGGAGCAGGGTCCAAGTCTCCTGGATCATGTTCGGTGAGAAAATCTCGTTCCCGAAGATTTTATTCCGTTTGGACTCCGTTTGATATTCCATTTCTTCGAAACACTGATATAGGCAAAAAAACAACAATTCTAGGCTGGGCCTCCGGTTAATAGGTTAGTCCCAAAATAATATAAAAGTGGAAAATAAAGCCCTATATAGTCCAAAACAGTAGATAATATAGCATGGAGCAATCAAAAATTATAGATACGTTGGGGACGTATCATGCATCCCCAAGCTTAATTCCTGCTCGTCCTCGAGTAGGTAAATGATAAAAAGAATTTGATGCATAGTGCTACTTGGCATAATTTCAATGCAAATCTTCTTAATTGTGGTATGAATATTCAAATTAGAAAGATTCAAGACAAAAGTTTATATTGACATAAAAATAATAATACTTCAAGCATACTAACAAAGCAATTATGTCTTCTCAAAATAACATGGCCAAAGAAAGTTATCCCTACAAAATCATATAGTTTAGCTATGCTCTATCTTCACCACACAAAGTATTTAAATCATGCACAACCCCGATGACAAGCCAAGCAATTGTTTCATACTCTAAATTTTTCAAAACTTTTTCAATCTTCACGCAATACATGAGCATGAGCCATGGATATAGCACTATAGGTGGAATAGAATGGTGGTTGTGGAGAAGACAAAAAGGAGGTGAAGATAGTCTCACATCAACTAGGCGTATCAACGGGCTATGGAGATGCCCACCAATAGATATCAATGTGAGTGAGTAGGGATTGCCATGCAACGGATGCACTAGAGCTATAAATGTATGAAAGCTCAACAAAAGAAACTAGTGGGTGTGCATCCAACTTGCTTGCTCACGAAGACCTAGGGCAATTTTGAGGAAGCCCATCATTGGAATATACAAGCCAAGTTCTATAATGTAAAATTCCCACTAGTATATGAAAGTGAGAACATATGAGACTCTCTATATGAAGAACATGGTGCTACTTTGAAGCACAATATATGAGACTCGCTATATCATGGTGCTATTTTGAAGCACAAGTGTGGAAAAAAGATAGTAGCATTGCCCCTTTTTATTTATTTTCTTTTTTTGGGCCTTCTTTTTTCTTTGGCCTTTCTCTCTTTTTTTATTGGGACAATGCTCTATTGAATGATGATTATCACACTTTTATTTATTTACAACTCAATGATTACAACTCGATTCTAAAACAAAGTATGACTCTATATGGATGCCTCCGGCGGTGTACCGAGATATGCAATGAATCAAGAGTGACAAGTATGAAGAAAGTATGAACAGTGGTTTGCCACAAATACTATGTCAACTACATGATCATGCTAAGCAATATGACAATGTTGAATGTGTCATGATGAACTATATGGTGGAAAGTTGCATGGCAATATATCTCGGAATGGCTATGGAAATGCCATAATAGGTAGGTATGGTGGCTGTTTTGAGGAAGGTATATGGTAGGTGTATGATACCGGCGAAAGGTGTGCGGTATTAGAGAGGCTAGCAAAGGTGGAAGGGTGAGAGTGCGTATAATCCATGGACTGAACATTAGTCATAAAGAACTCATATACTTATTGCAAAAATCTATAAGTTATCAATGCAAAGTATTACGCGCATGCTCCTAGGGGGATAGATTGGAAGGAAAATACCATCACTCGTCCCCGACCACCACTCATAAGGAAGACAATCAATAAATAAATCATGCTCCGACGTCGTCACATAACGGTTCACCATACGTGCTTGCTACGGGAATCACAAACTTTAACACAAGTATTCTTTAAATTCACAACTACTCAACTAGCATGACTTTAATATTATCACCTCCATATCTCAAAACAATTATCATGCTTCAATCTTTTCTTAGTATTCAACACACTCAAAAGAAAGTTTCACAAATCTTGAATACCAAGAATATTATTATTAAGAAAATTAACATGCTATTAAGAGACTCTCAAAAGAATTTAAGTGAAGCATGAGAGATCAATAGTTTCTTTAAAACAAATCCACCACCATGCTCTAAAAGATCTAAGTGAAGCACACAGAGCAAAATTATAACGCTGAAAAGATATAAGTGAATCACATAGAGCAAAACTACTTAGCTCAAAAGATATAAGTGAAGCACATAGAGCAAAACTACTTAGCTCAAAACATATAAGTGAAGCACATAGAGAAAAATTATCTAGCTCAAAAGATATAAGTGAAGCACATAGAGCAAAACTACATAGCTCAAAAGATATAAGTGAAGCACATAGAGTATTCTATCAAATTTTAATTCATGTATGGCTCTCTCAAAAGGTGTGTACAGCAAGGATGATTGTGGCATACTAAGACACAAAGACACAAATAATACAAGACACTCCAAGCAAAAAACATATCATGTTCGTGAATAAAAATATAGCTCCAAGTAAATTACCGATGGAAGTGGACGAAAGAGGGGATGCCTTCAGGGGCATCCCCAAGCTTTGACTTTTTGGTGTCCTTGGATTATCTTGGGGGTGACATGGGCATCCCCAAGCTTAGGCTCTTGCCACTCCTTGTTCCATGATCTATCAAAAGAATTCACCCAAAACATGAAAACTTCACAACACAAAACTCAAAATAGAAAACTTGTGAGCTCCGTTAGCGAAAGAAAACAAAAGACCACTTCAAGGTACTGTAATGAACTCATTCTTTATTTATATTGGTGTTAAACCTACTGTATTAAAACTTCTCTATGGATTACAAACTATTTTACTAGCCATAGATTCATCAAAATAAGCAAACAACACATGAAAAACAGAATCTGTCAAAAACAGAACAGTCTGTAGTAATCTGTAGCTAGCGCAAGATCTGGAACCCCAAAAATTCTAAAATAAATTTCTGGACGTGAGGAATGTATCTATTAATCATCTGAAAAAATAATTAACTAAATATAACTCTCCAAATAAAAATGAAAGCAGTTCTCGTGAGAGCTAAAGTTTCTGTTTTTCACAGCAAGTTCAACAAGACTTTCCCCAAGTCTTCCCAATGGTTCTACTTGGCACAAGCACTAATTAAACACAAAAAACACAACAAAAACAGAGGCTAAATAATTTATTTATTAGTAATCAGGATAAAAAAGCAAGGAATAAAAATAAAATTGGGTTGCCTCCCAACAAGCGCTGTCGTTTAACGCCCCTAGCTAGGCATAAAAGCGAGGATAGATCTAGGTATTGCCTTCTTTGGTAGGCAATCCATAAGTGGCTCTCATGATAGTTTAATATGGTAATTTTATTTTCTTTCTTGGAAAGTGTTCCATGCCCTTTTTAATGGAAATTGAAATCTAATATTCCCTTCCTTCATATCAATAATCGCTCCAACCGTTCTAAGGAAAGGTCTACCAAGAATAATAGGGCAAGAAGGATTGCAATCTATATCAGGAACAATGAAATCTACGGGCACATAATTCCTATTTGCAACATTAAGAACATCATTAATCCTTCCCATAGGTTTCTTAATAGTATAATCCGCAAGATGCAAGTTTAGAGAGCAATTGTCAAAATTACGGAAATCTAGCAAATCACACAAAGTTTTGGGAATAGTAGAGACACTAGAACCCAAATCACACAAAGCTTAAAAATTGTGATCTTTAATTTTCATTTTAATAGTTGGTTCCCACTCATCATAGAGTTTTCTAGGGATAGAAACTTTCAACTCAAGTTTTTCTTCATAAGATTGCATCAAGGCATCAACAATATGTTCGGTGAAGGCTTTATTTTGACTATAAGCATGTGGAGAATTTAGCACGGATTGCAACAAGGAAATACAATCAATTGAAGAGCAACTTCCATAATTAAATTCCTTGAAATCCAATATAGTGGGTTTAGCAACATCTAGATTTTTATTTCTTTCAATCCCACTTTCATCAATTTCATCATTAAGATCTAAATACTCCGAATTTTTAGAACGCCTTCTAGGTAAAGGAAGATCATATTCAGTTTCATCTAGATTCATATTGCAAAACAAAGATTTAATAGTGGACACATCAATAACTTTTAGATCTTCATATTTATTTTCATAGGTATTGGAAGAACATGCTTTAATAAAGGCATCTTTGGAAGCACGCATCCTAGCGGTTCTTTCCTTGCACTCATCAATGGAAATTCTCATGGCTTTGGGAGACTCATTGATATCATGTTTAGGAGGAATAGATCTAAGCTTTAAAGAATCAACCTCAAGAGAAATTCTATCAACATTTCTAGCCAAATCATCAATTTTAAGCAATTTCTCCTCGAGCAAAGCATTAAAATTCTTTTATGAATTCATAAACTCTTTAACACTATTCTCAAATTCAGAGGGCATCTTAGTATAATTTCCATAAGAGTTGTTGTAGGAATTCCCATAACTATTAGAAGGATTACTAGGATATGGCCTAGGACTAAAATTCCCTCTATAAGCGTTGTTACCAAAATTATTCCTACCAACAAAATTCACATCCATTGATTCATTGTTATTCTCAATAAAAGTAGACAAAGGCATATCATTAGGATCAGAAGAAACACTCTTAGTAGCAAATAATTTCATAAGTTCATCCATCTTTCCACTCAAAACATTAATTTCTTCTATCGCATGCACTTTTTTATTAGAAGATCTTTCAGCATGCCATTGAGAATAATTAACCATAATATTATCTAGGATTTTAGTAGCATCTCCTAAAGTGATTTCCATAAAAGTGCCTCCCGCGAGCGAATCTAAAGATTTCTAGAAGCAAAATTCAATCTGGCATAAAAAATTTGTATAATCATCCACAAATTCAAACGATGAGTAGGGCAATTACGTATCATTAATTTCATTCTCTCCCAAGCTTGTGAAACATGTTCATGATCAAGTTGTTTAAAGTTCATCATATCGTTTCTAAGAGAGATGATCTTAGCGGGAGGAAAATACTTAGAGATAAAAGCATCTTTGCACTTGTTCCATGAATCAATACTATTTTTGGGCAAAGACGTAAACCAAGCTTTAGCACGATCTCTAAGCGAAAAAGGAAATAGCTTCAATTTAACGACATCATTATTGACATCTTTTTTCTTTTGCATATCACATAAATCAACGAAGCTATTCAGATGAGTAGCGGCGTCTTCACTAGGAAGGCCGGCGAATTGATCTTTCATAACAAGATTCAACAAAGCAGTATTAATTTTACAAGATTCAGCATCGGTAAGAGGAGCAATCGGAGTGCTAAGGAAATCATTATTATTGGTATTAGTGAAGTCACACAATTTAGTAGTATCTTGAGCCATCGCGAAAAACAAGCACTCTAACACATAGGCAAACAAAAAAGCAAGCGGGCAAAAAGAGGCAAATAGAGAGGGAGGATAGAGAGAGATATAGGGCGAATAAAACGGCAAGGGTGAAGTGGGGGAGAGGAAAACGAGAGGCAAATGGCAAATAATGTAATGCGAGAGATAAGGATTGCGATGGGTACTTGGTATGTTGACTTTTTGCGAAGACTCCCCGGCAACGGCACCAGAAATCCTTCTTGCTACGTCTTGAGCTTGCGTTGGTTTTCCCCGAAGAGGAAGGGATGATGCAGCAGAGTAGCGTAAGTATTTCCCTCAGTTTTTGAGAACCAAGGTATCAATCCAGTAGGAGGCCACGCTCAATTCCCTCGTACCTGCACAAAACGATAGCTACTCGCAACCAATGCGATTAGGGGTTGTCAATCCCTTCACGGTCACTTATGAGAGTGAGATCTGATAGATATAATATTTTCGGTATTTTTGGTATAAAGATGCAAAATAAAAAGTAAAGGAAAAGTAAAAAAAGCAAAGTAGATTAAAGTGATGGAGATTGATATGATGAGAATAGACCCGGGGGCCATAGGTTTCACTTGTGGCTTCTCTCAAGAGCATAAGTATTCTACGGTGGGTGAATAAATTACTGTTGAGCAATTGACAGAATTGAGCATAGTTATGAGAATATGTAGGAATGATCATGTATATAGGCATCACGTCCGTGATAAGTAGATCGAAACGATTCTGCATCTACTACTATTACTCCACTCATCGACTGCTATCCAGCATGCATCTAGATTATTAAGTTAAAAACAGAGTAACGCCTTAAGAAAGATGACATGATGTAGAGAGATAAATTCATGCAATATGCAATAAACCCCATCTTGTTATCCTCGATGGCAATGATACAATACGTGCCTTGCAGCCCCTTTTGTCACCGGGTAAGGACACCGCAAGATCGAACCCAAAGCTAAGCACTTCTCCCATGGCAAGAACTACCAATCTAGTTGGCCAAACCAAACGGATAATTCGAAGAGACTTGCAAAGATAACCAATCATACATAAAAGAATTTAGAGAAGATTCAAATATTATTCATAGATAGACTTGATCATAAACCCACAATTCATCGGTCTCAACAAACACACCACAAAAAGAAGATTACATCGAATAGATCTCCACAAGAGAGGGGGAGAACTTTGTATTGAGATTCGAAGAGAGACAAGAAGCCATCTAGCTACTAACTATGGAACCGAAGGTCTGAGGTAAACTACTCACACTTCATCGGAGAGGCTATGATGATGTAGAAGCCCTCCGTGATGACGGCCCTCTTCCGGCGGAGCTCCGGAATAGGCCCCAAGATGGGATCTCGTGGATCCAGAAACTTGCGGCGGTGGAATAGGTTTTTGGCTCCTGTTCCGATCGTTTGGGGGTACGTGTGTATATATAGGAGGAAGAAGTACGCCGGAGGAGCAACGAGGGGCCCACGAGGCAGGGGGGCGTGCCCTTGGGGGGGGGGCCACCCTCGTGACCGCCTCTTTTGTTCCTGGGAGTAGGGTCCAAGTCTCCTGGATCATGTTCGGTGAGAAAATCACGTTCCTGAAGATTTTATTCCGTTTGGACTCCGTTTGATATTTCGTTTCTTCAAAACACTGAAATAGGCAAAAAAGCAGTAATTCTGGGCTATTTTGATATGCCATAATAGGTAGGTATGGTGGCTACTTTGAGGAAGATATAAGGAGGCTTATGTGTGATAGAGCGTATCATATCACGGGGTTTGGATGCACCGGCGAAGTTTGCACCAACTCTCAAGGTGAGAAAGGGCAATGCACGATACCGAAGAGGCTAGCAATGATGGAAGGGTGAGAGTGTGTATAATCCATGGACTCAACATTAGTCATAGAGAACTCACATACTTATTGCAAAAATCTACAATCCATCAAAACCAAGCAGTACGTGCATGCTCCTAGGGGGATAGATTGGTTGGAAAAGACCATCGCTCGTCCCTGACCGCCACTCATAAGGAAAGCAATCAAATAACACCCCATGCTTCAAATTTGTCACATAACGTTTACCATACGTGCATGCTACGAGAGTTGCCAACTTCAACACAAGTATTCATCAATTTCACAATTACTCAACTAGCACACCTCTAATTTTACCACCTTTATATCTCAAAACAATCTATCAAGCATCCAACTTCTCTTAGCATTTAAAATTTATAACCAAAGTGAATTACCATGATGTTCTAATGGACTCTAAAAATGATATAAGTGAAGCATGGGAGATGAATTATTTCTATAAAATAGAACCACCGCCGTGCTCTAAAAGATATAAGCAAAGCACTAGTGCAAAAATTATCCAACTCAAAAGATATAAGTGAAGCACATAGAGTATTCTAATAAATTCCAATTCATGTGTGTCTCTCCAAAAATGTATGTACAGCAAGGATGATTGTGGTAAACTAAAAAGCAAAGACTCAAATCATACAAGACGCTCCAAGCAAACCACATATCATGTGGTGAATAAAAATATAGCTCCAAGTAAAGTTACCGATGGACGAAGATGAAAGAGGGGATGCCTTCTGGGGCATCCCCGAGCTTAGGCTTTTGGTTGTCCTTGGATTTTACCTTGGGGTGCCTTGGGAATCCCCAAGCTTAGGCTCTTGCCACTCCTTGTTCCATAATCCATCAAATCTTTACCCAAAACTTGGAAACTTCACAACACAAAACTTAAAAGAAAATCTTCATGAGCTCTGTTAGTAAAAGAAAACAAACCACCACTTTAAGATACTGTAATGGACCCATTCTTCATTTATATTGGTGTTAAACCTACTGTATTCCAACTTCTCTATGGTTCATAAACTCTATTAGTAGCCATAGATTCATCAAAATAAGCAAACAACACACAAAAAACAAAATCTGTCAAAAACAGAACAGTCTATAGTAATCTGTAGGTTTCGAATACTTCTGAAACCCCCAAATTCTAAAATAATTTTCTGGACGTGAGGAATTTATCTATTAATCATTTGCAAAAATAATTAACTAAATATCACTCTCCAGTAAAAAATGGCAGCAATTCCCGTGAGCGCTAAAGTTTCTTTTTTTTACAGCAAGATCAAATAGACTTTCCCCAAGTCTTCCAACGGTTCTACTTGGCACAAACACTAATTAAACACAAAAATACATCAAAAACAGAGCCTAGATAAATTATTTATTACTAAACAGGAACAAAAGGCAGTGAATAAAAATAAAATTGGGTTGCCTCCCAACAAGCGCTATCGTTTAACGCCCCTAGCTAGGCATAAAAGCAAGGATAGATCTAGGTATTGCCATCTTTGGTAGGCAATCCATAGGTGGCTCTCATAATAGATTCATATGGTAATTTAATTTTGTTTCTAGGGAAGTGTTCCATGCCTTTCCTTAACATAAATTGGAATCTAATATTCCCTTCCTTCATATCATTAATTGCACCAATCGTTCCAAGGAAAGGTCTACCAAGAATAATAGGACATGAAGGATTGCAATATATATCAAGAACAATGAAATCTACGGGCACATAATTCGTATTTGCAACAATAAGAACATCATTAATTCTTACCATAGGTTTCTTAATGGTGGAATCCGTAAGGTGCAAGTTTAAAGAACAATCATCAAATTCACGGGAACCTAGCAAATCACACAAAGTTTTTTGGGATCGTGGAAACACTAGCACCCAAATCACACAAAGCATAGCATTCATGATCTTTAATTTTTATTTTGATTGTAGGTTCCCACTCCTCATAAAGTTTTCTATGGATAGAAACTTCCAACTCAAGTTTTTCTTCGTAAGATTGCATTAAAGCATCAATAATATGTTTAGTAAAAGCTTTATTTTGACGATAAGCATGAGCAGAATTTATCATGGATTGCAACAAGGAAATACAATCTATCAAAGAGCAATTATCATAATTAAATTCCTTGAAATCCAAGATAGTGGGTTCATTGCTATTTAAAGTTCTGACCTCTCCAATCCCACTTTTATCAATTTTTGCATCAAGATCTAAAAACTCCGAATCATTGGGACACCTTCTAACTAAAGTTGAATCATCTCCAGTCCCATCATTATCAAGATTCATACTGCAAAACAAAGATTTAATAGGGGACACATCAATAACTTTTAGATCTTCATCATTATTATCATGGAAACTAGAAGAACACGCTATCACAAAGCCATCCTTTTTTGCACGCATCCTAGCGGTTCTTTCTTTGCATTCATCAATGGAAATTCTCATAGCTTTGAGAGACACATTGATATCATGCTTAGGTGGAATAGATCTAAGTTTCAAAAATCAACATCAAGAGAAATTCTATCCACGTTCCTAGCTAACTCATCAATCTTAGACAATTTTTCTTCAACCAAAGCATTGAAACTCTTTTGCGAACTAATAAATTCTTTAATATTAGATTCAAAATCATAGGGCATCTTATTACAATTTCCATAAGAATTGTTGGAGGAATTACCATAATTATTAGAGGAATTACTAGGAAATGGCCTAGGATTAAAATTACCTCTATACGCGTTATTACCAAAATTGTTCCTACCAACAAAATTCAAACCCATAGATTCATTATTATTCTCACTCAAAGTAGACAAAGGCATATCATTGGTGTCGGTGTACTAGAGTAGGGGTACCCTAGTATCCCGAACTTGTGCACGGGCAGTCGCAGCATCCCGTGGCAAGGCTTGCCAAATGACCGCCAAGACCCTCCGTGGCTACTTTGAGGGCCATTCAAGAACAGAGTACTCAAACCAAGGCCCCGACAAGAGGAGCTGGCCGGGAAGGAAACAAGACCCCGGCAAGAGGAGCTTGCCGGGAAGGCCAACCAAGGCATACCAAGAAAACTTGCCGCGACGCGCCACGCGTCCCGGCAAGGCCTGGTGAGCGACAAGCTCCCGAACACGACAAGACGACGACCGCGGCAAGGAGCTTGCCGCGGGAAACCCCCACTTCGTGCCCGCGCTCCAGCACACCCGCCAACGTGTCGCTCTAGGACCCTCCCAAGCATACGTGGCAGGAGGCCGTGCAGCTAGGGGTGCGCGGTGGCAAGCAGGCGCTGACAAGATAACCATCGTGGCAAACGGTGGCGTCCCTAGCGGTCCCTTTCGGTACTGTTTAGGCGACATAGACGGGCAATTAATGCCCTTGTCCCCTGCCGCCAGGGGTAGGTACGATACACTGTACAGGTAGTTGTACCAACCACCACTCTTCCGTTTTTGCCCTTTTGTCTACGTTGCCACCTGTCGGTGACCCCTTAAGCATATAAAAGGAGGCCCATGCGCAACGTGGGGGGGGGGAGGACACTCACTCACGCTCGGTCTTGCTAGCTGCTGAAGTGTACTGTAGCACTAGACGCTCCCGAGCAAGAAATTAATGCAAACCACAAAGCAGGAGTAGGGTTTTACGCATCCGTGCGACCCGAACCTGGGTAAACCGCTCGCGTGTATCGCCTCGATTTGCTCTTTGCACAATCTCCACCCCCGCCGAACCGAAAGGGACCCGGTCCGCCGGTCCCATAGGTGTCCGTGGATCAGTACCCCGGCATCTTTGGCGCGCCAGGTAGGGGGCGCCGGAGTTGTGTGAACCAGATCCGGTGTTCTTGCGAGCTAGATCTTCATCGACATGCCGCCGAAGAAGAAGGTTTCGGAGGCGGCTGCTCCGTCCGTGCCTTGCCCACCACCGCCGGGACAAACGGCTGGTGGGACGAGCGCCGGCGGAAGAACGGGCGCAGACCAGGGAGCTCATGGTGCTGCCAGGACCAAGGGCGAGGCTGCGTTGCCCATCGGCGGCGTAGCCGGCTCCCACGACGATCGGGCGCACTCCAAGACCTCGGCGTCCGTACATGCACCGCGCCTGTCTCAGGAGGCGCGGGACCGGCAGCGTCATGGTACTCATGGTACCATGCGTTTGCTAGACCAAGATTGAGCTGGTGGATCTCGGAGCGCTCAGGACCACTATGCACGCCAACATGCTGGCACGAGCGAGGCACGGTCGCCTGGGCAGGATATTGCTCCTTCTAACGTGGTTAGAAGTCCGAGCATATCCCGCTCCTCGCACCGTTCGCCACCACCGCCCGCCACTGCAGCCGAAGCTTTGGCGCGAGCTCAGCTGCTCCTAGACTTCCCTCCAGCGACAGACAAGATCGACGACTGGAGGGCCACCATTCAGATCCTCATCAGCTTCACCAACGGCGACAACCCACGGCAGCCGAGCACATCGCAGCCGCGGCAAGTTAGCCAGGCGCGAGCCGGTGGCGACAAGACTGGTGAGGGTGCGACCACCGTGCACTCTCCACCCCGAAGGCCGAGATCGCCGACTCGCCGGATCCACCTCGTCAGCGACTCCACCGCATCGTCAGATCCGCGAGCTCGTCGCGATCAGCGCCAAGTTCTTCAAGAACGACAGCAAGAGGACACTCGTACTCGCATCGAGCGGCGAAGAGAAGCGCGGCGTCAATCAGACCAGCGCGCTGGGCCCTCTGTCGACATGCATGCGCCAGGGGAACCAGGAGACTTGCCGTACGCGGTAGGTTGCCCTGCGTTTACTCCTGAGCTGCGGCAAGTCCAGTGGCCCAGCACGAAAAATTTCAAGCCGGACGTGCCGGAGAAGTACGACGGCAAGTCGCATCCGTCGGAGTTCCTCAGCATCTACACCATCGCGGTGCAGGCTGCTGGGGGACGGGACGACAAGATCCTTGCCAACTAGTTCCCGCTGGTGCTTAAGCCCAACGTCAGGTCCTGGCTCATGCACTTGCTAGAGAACTCCGTATCCTCCTGGGCAGACCTGTGCCATCAGTTTGTTGGCGCCTTCACAGGCGGCCACAAACCTCATGGCCAAGAGAGTGACCTTCACCTGCTCGTCCAGAAGGAAGGGGAGCCCCTGCGCAAGTATATCCAGAGGTTCAACCGTGTACAACACAACATCCCAAATATCCACCCTGCCGCGGTAATCAGCGCGTTCCATCAGAACGTGCGTAACCGCAGGATGCGGGAGGAGATGGCGATGTGCAAGATTCAGGACGTCAGCGAGCTATATGCCTTGGCCGACAAGTGTGCACGCGCTGAGGAAGGGAGGAAATTCCCTGAAGAAAGCACTGGAGCAGGGGGATCTGACAGCGAGGATGCCGCCCCGGCAAAGAAAAACCGGCGGCGCAACAACAGGAAGAAGCAGAACAAAGAGGTGCTGGTCGTTGAGCAGTCCGGCAGCGACGGCGGCGCCAAGCGAGCCAAGGTCGGTAGCTCCGGCAAGGAGGTTGCCGCATGCACCAACTGCCAGGCTGTGGCAGCCGCCGACAAGCAGGACGGCTCCGACAACCAATACTGCAAGATTCACCGCACCAAGGGCCATGACCTCCAGAGCTGCAAGAAAGTCGAGCAGCTTGTCCAGCAGCAAAAAGCTGAGTACGAGCGGCGCGACAAGGAGAGGGCCCAAGGGGGTGCTGGAGAATCCGGCAAGAAGCGCGCCGGACGGGGAGGACGCCGCGGTAAGGCCAAGCAGCGGCAAGGAGATAGGCCTCCCCGCGGCCGCGACAACGATGAAGATGATGACGACGAAGACATGGATGATGTTGAGACCAGTGAACAGGAGTTTCAGAAAGCCACAGAGGTCTTGTGCGTTGACGGCGGTGCTTCTCTGCACACTTCACACCGCCAACTCAAGCAGTGGGTGCGGGAAGTCAATGCAGAGTATCCACCTGTCGAATCGCGCAAACTTCTGAAATGGTCCAGCACGCCTATCATCTTTGACATTGAGGACCACCCTGATCGCACAACTGCGGTCGGGTGCCTGCCGATGTTGGTTTCACCAACTATCCGCAACCTCAAGGTCACTAAGATGTTAGTTGACGGCGGGGCCGGCTTGAACCTAATCTCCTCCGCTGTACTCTAGAAACTCCAAATCCCTGACAGCGAGCTCGAAGAGACCGGCACATTCCAAGGAATCAACCTTGGAAGGAGCAAGCCGAAGGGGAAAGTCACGTTGCCAGTAACATTTGGCAGCGAGCTGAACTTCAGGACTGAGAGGGTCACATTTGACGTTGCCGATATTCCATCGCCTTACAACGGGATACTTGGCCGTCCAGCACTTGCCAAATTCATGGCAGCCTCTAACTACGCATATAACATGCTGAAGATGCCAGGGTCAATAAGCGTCATCTCTATCCCTGGCGACAAGAAAGATGCTCTTATCTATGCCGACAAGATCTACCGGGAAGCAGCAGCCGCATCAGAGCGCGAGTCACTTGCCGCTGAAGCTCCCCGGGGGAAGAAGACCAAGTCCGGCAAGAGTTCTGGTGCCCACTCCGGCAAGCGCACCTCTCGGAGTGCTGCGCTGCCGTCGAGGACGCACCATCGAGCTCCACCGGCAAGTGTAAGAAGACGATGGCAGCTCCGCCAGAGACGAAAAAGGTGTCCGCCAAGGAGGACGACACTGGTGGTACCTTCACCATCAGTGCCACTCTCGACCCTAAATAGGAAAGCGCGCTCGTTGCTTTCCTGCGGGGGAATGTCGACGTGTTTGCGTGGCAACCGTCTGACATCCCCGGTGTTCCCAGGAAAGTGATTGAGCACCACCTTGCCGTTTGTCCTCATGCGCGGCCCGTCAAGCAGAAGGTTAGGAAACAAGCAGTGGAGCGCCAAGAGTTCATAGCAAAAGAGATCAAGAAATTGGAAGCAATAGGCCTTGTCAGAGGAGTGCTCCATCCCACGTGGTTGGCCAATCCTGTAGTCGTGCGTAAGGAAAATGGGAAATGGAGACTTTGTATCGATTTTACCGATGTTAACAAAGCTTGTCCCAAAGACCCATTTCCTTTGCCGCGCATTGACCAGATTGTTGACTCCACAGCCGGATGTGATTTGCTTTCATTTCTTGACGCATATTCAGGATATCATCATATATTCATGGCAGAAGAGGATGAGGAGAAGACCGCATTTATTACTCCATGTGGCACGTACTGTTTCGTACGAATGCCTTTCGGATTAAAAAATGCTGGTTCAACATTTGCAAGAGTAGTCCATGTCGCCCTTGAGCCGCAAATACACAGAAATGTGGAAGCCTACATGGATGATATAGTGGTCAAGAGCAAGGACAGGGCAACTCTGATTCAAGATTTGGACGAAACCTTCGCAAATCTGCGCAAGATCAGCCTCAAGCTCAACCCAGAGAAGTGTGTGTTTGGAGTTCCTTCCGGCAAGCTTCTCGGGTTCTTCGTATCTCAGCGGGGGATTGAAGCCAATCCCGACAAGATCAAGGCCATTGAGCAGATTGAAGCACCCAAGCGTGTCAAGGACGTACAGAGACTTGCCGGTTGTGTGGCTGCTCTCTGTAGGTTTATCTCTCGGTCTGCTGAGCGCGCCCTGCCTTTTTTCAAATTATTGAAAAAGGCAGGCCCAATGAGATGGGCTCCGGAAGCGGAGGCTGCGCTGCAAGACCTGAAGAGATACCTGTCCTCCCCTCCAATACTTGTCGCACCTAAGCCACAAGAGAAGTTGCTGCTGTATATAGCGGCAACAAATCAAGTGGTTAGTGCTGCGTTAGTAGCAGAGAGGGAGGCAGATGACGAGCCCACAACCACGGCAAGCACATCCAGCGACAAGCAAGGGGCTTCCCCGGCAAGCTCTGGTCCCGACAAAGATGGATCTGCGGAGATGCACGAGGAGACACAGAAGAAAATGGTGCAGCGCCCAGTTTACTTTGTCAGTTCCCACCTGCAGGGAGCTAGGTCAAGGTATTCTGGTGTGCAGAAATTGCTTTTCGGCCTTCTCATGGCCTCGAGAAAGCTGCGCCATTACTTCCAAGCACATGAGATCACAGTTGTCACTCGCTTTCCGCTGAAGAGGATATTACAGAATCCAGAAGCGACAGGCAGGATTGTTGAGTGGGCACTGGAACTGTCAAGCTTTGGCCTCAAGTTTGAGAGTACTTCAACTATCCAGAGCAGAGCATTGGCAGAATTTATAGCAGAATGGACGCCAACACCAGATGAAGAAATTCCAGAAACAAGCATCCCCGACAAGGAAGCAAGCAAAGAGTGGCTGATGTACTTTGATGGTGCCTTTTCGCTGCAAGGCGCCGGCGCTGGTGTGCTGCTTATCGCACCCACTGGAGAGCACCTCAAGTACGTAGTCCAGATGCACTTTCCCAAGGAGCAAGCAACAAACAATACTGCAGAGTATGAGGGATTTCTTGCCGGTCTCAGGATCGCGGCAGACCTTGGGATCAAGAAGCTCATTGTCAGGGGTGACTCACAGCTTGTCGTGCGCCAAGTAAACAAGAATTATCAGAGTCCGTTGATGGAAGCTTACGTTGACGAAGTGAGAAAGCTAGAAGAGCACTTTGACGGCCTACAAATGGAGCATGTTCCAAGAGCTCACAACGCCACTGCTGATGGCCTGTCAAAATGCGCCGCACTTAAGCTACCTGTGGAACCAGGAATCTTTGTGCTCAAGCTGACTCAACCGTCCGTAACACCATCAACTGGACAGAGCAAGAAGAGGAAGTTGATTCCTGGTGACTATTTGCCGGCAGAGCTTCCTGAAGCCGCCGCCAAGAAGGTCCCTAAGATCAACGCCGAAGGCGCTGAGGAGCAGTCTGCTCCGGCAAGCCCTGGGGTTTGTTCCGTCGAAGCAGAAGCTCCCGATAAGTTTTGCTCCGGCAAGCTTGTCGGGGAACGTCAAGCTCCGGCAGAGACGCAACTTCTCGCCGTAGAAGCGGATGTTCTCGCAGCAGCTGGGACTAACACCAAGAGCACTGAGGAGCAAGATGCTCCGGCAAGCCCTAGGGTTTGTTCCGTTGAAGCAGAAGCTCCCGGCAAGTTTTGCTCCGGCAAGCTTGTCGGGGAACGTCAAGCTCCGGCAGAGCCACAGGTTCTCGCCGTAGAAGCGGATGTTCCCGCAGCAGCAGAGTTGCCTTTGGTCCTTGTTGTCGAGCCACAAGCTCCAACATGGGCGCAGCAAATTGTTCATTTCCTTCAGACAGGAGAACTTCCCGAAGAGCAAGAAGAAGCGGAAAGAGTAGCCCGGCAGTCAAGTATGTACCAGTTTGTCGACAAGACACTGTACAGAAGAAGACTCAACGAAGTGAAATTCAAGTGTATTCACCGGGAAGACGGACAAAAGCTGTTGGCAGAGATACACGGAGGCATATGTGGTCACCACATTGGCGCAAGAGCACTTGTCGGCAAAGCATTCCGGCAAGGTTTCTTCTGGCCAACAGCTCTCCAGGATGCAACTGCACAAGTAACCAAGTGTGAAGCGTGCCAGTTCCATTCCAAGCAAATACACCAGCCAGCTCAAGCTCTCCAGACGATCCCTTTATCCTGGCCATTTTCGGTCTGGGGGCTCGACATCCTCGGCCCCTTTCCCCGAGCTGTCGGGGGCTTTGAGTACTTGTACGTTGCAATCGACAAGTTCACAAAGTGGCCAGAAGTGGAACCAGTGAGGAAGGTGACCGCACAGTCAGCCGTCAAGTTCTTCAGGTCGATTGTTTGCCGCTTCGGGATCCCTAACAGGATAATCACCGACAAAGGTACACAATTCACGAGCCGTACCTTCATGCAATACGTCCAAGATCTTGGCGCCAAGATCTGCTTCGCTTCTGTTGCTCACCCGAGAAGCAACGGTTAAGCGGAGAGGGAAAATGCTGAAGTGCTGCGCAGGCTCAAGACCAGAACTTTCGACAGGCTGCACAAGTGCGGAAGAAACTGGATCGAGGAGCTGCCGGTGGTTCTTTGGTCGATCAGGATGACGCCAAATCGAGCCACTGGCCAGACACCTTTTGCTCTAGTCTATGGAGCAGAAGCAGTTACCCCCACGGAACTCGTATACGGGTCACCTCGAGTGCTCGCTTATGATGAGCTCAAGCAAGAGCAGCTGCGGCAAGATGACGCGCTGCTCCTTGAGGAAGACCGTCTTTAGGCTGCTGTGCGAGCCGCTCGCTACCAGCAAGCTCTGCGCCGCTACCATAGCTGCAGAGTCAATGCCAGGAGTCTCGAGGAAGGTGACCTTGTTCTTCGGCGCGTTCAGTCCGCCAAGAATTCCAACAAGTTGACGCCGAAGTGGGAAGGCCCTTACCGGGTGAAGCGAGTCACAAGGCCTGGCGCTGTCCGCCTTGAGACCGAAGATGGCGTACCAGTGAGCAACTCCTGGAACATCGAGCATCTTCGTAAGTTTTACCCGTAAGGCGCGGTTGTTGGACCCTGTCCGGCAACCACCCTTTTGTACAAGTCTTGCCGCTGTTGCATGTAATCCTTTGTACAAAGCCAGGCGCAGACCCTGAGCACAAGTAAATGAAGCGCTGGCACCCCGGGGTTATAGCATGCATGCCAGGTCGAGTCTCGTCCTTGGTTAGGGTTGGTAGTGCCTAACAGCGGCTAACCCCTAGCTTAGAGGTCGAGTGTCCGTCCCTTTGCTTTTCTTTCGTTCGCAGGGCTCGCATATCCTAGCCAGACCGCTTGAGGACGAAAAGGAGAAGAAGGGCGCACCGACACCTGGGCCCCGGCAAGCTAGTGTTGCCGGGGGCTGCGAGTACCAAGATTCATCCACGGCAAGCCAGAGTTGCCGGGGGCTGCGATATCAGATAAGTCTTTCGTCCCTCATCATGCATCCTCTTATGGACTGGGGAATGAGAAACCGCGTTTCTTCCCGAAAACTGCCGTGCTCCCTCAACTCTAGGCCCTGGGGCTTGTTCCCGGGGCCAAGTTTGGTCGTAGTCGCGGCAGCAAAGGGATGAAACGAGGAGGCCGCACCCGCCTCGTTCCCGCCTCCGTCAAAGGCGTGAGAAAGGTCGAGCGACGTGGGAAGGCGGCAGGGCCTGTTGCCGGGAGATGAAATGTCTGTCCGAGGGATACCAAGGATTTTCTCCTTGGCATGGGTTCAACCCGCGAGACAAATAACCCGGCAAGCATCCCCTTTTCATTAAAAAACATCCCACTCAGGTACAGTCCATAGAGGATGAAAAACATGAAAGAGAGGATTACAAGTTTTAGATGCAGCTAAGGCCCGAAGGCTTACAAATTAAAAAGATAAGATGCCCGTAATCCCTTTCCTGTCCCTCTCTTCAGGAGGTAGGTCAAGGAGGCGAAAAGGGCAAAAGGGGCGCCTAGGCGAGCTACGGGTGCCAGAAGAGACCAAGAGAACATCCCGGGGGCCGTCCGAAGGCTGGACGGTGATGGCGGCGCCGGAAGCAAGGCTCGAAGACGGGGCGGCAGGACGTCAGCATGCTGTCGAGGGCACCACGCCCTCATACTCTGACTTGACGGCCTTGTCGCCAGCCCTCTTCCCCTTCCGCAGCCTCCCTACGCCAGCCACCCAAGGAGACGACCCCGGAGAGTTCAAGGAGCCGGCGACACGGATGATGGGGTCACCGGTGCCGCACGAAACGGCGCCCGACACCTAGTCGGACCCGCCATCCCGCCGCCCGCTACCCTCATCGTCGCTGTTGCTCTCCTCCTCGTCACTCTCGCTCGAGGGGGAGCCTTCACTATCGGAGGAGCTGTCCACGCAGCACTTCGCCCGAGTGCCGAAGCACCCGAAGACCTTGACGGAGAGGAGATCGCCCTCCATCAACTTAAAATGGAGGGTAAACCCCTCCATCAGGCTGTGGATACGGGCGAACGTCTTCCACCCTCGATCAAGATACATCACATTAGGGGCTGGGAATACAACGCGGACCCGCGTGCCGCTGATCCCACAGCCCCTCATGTGCAGTCTCAGTGTCTCGGGCGGGTCCAACTCCATCGCGCTCGGAAACGGAGCTGGAAGCCGGAGGCGACGGCGCAGCCTGACGAAGAACTCGCAAGGGTCGTCCCCTATATGGACCGCCGTGGGGAGAGGAACCGCCGGCAGAGGCGAAGCTGGCGCGCCGCCCCGTCCGCCTCTTCCCCGAGCGCCTCGACCTCGTCCTCGACCTCGTCCATGACCTCGCCCCCTCCCTCTTCCCCTTATGGATGGCTCTGCCACCACGGGCGCGGGAGAGGGAGGGGTGCGCTGTCTGGCGGTGACCCTCGCCGCCACCGATGAAGGGCCAGGGTTCCCTTTCTCCATGGAGAATGAGAGAAAGGGGAGCAGAAGCTGAAGAAAGGAGGAGATGAGAGAGTGAGGGCTTCTGTGCTCCCCTCCCGCTCTTTATAAAGGAGCGAGGTGGGGGCTCGGCCGCCCCGCTCAGCGAATCAAGGCACGGGAAGAGCAGGGAGTCGGGGCCGACCCGCTGCCTCTGCTCGCGACGGCCCAGTTTCCCGCTTCCACCGTCCGCGACCCCAAGTGCGTGGGAGCTACGTGGCGGGGATGTAGAACCGAGGCGACGGATGAGGCGGCCTTGCCCCACCCCGTGATCGCGGGGAGTGGATGCCTCGAAAACCGCGCACCGGCCCCATCCAGTAAATGCACCACGCCCCCACGCCTATCTCCGTTTAGGGAGGAGGGCGTGAACCGTCCCCTTCATCATGGCCTGACGCATGCTCGCGGGGCTTAGCCCTGCGCACACCGCCCACGTCACCCACGACGTCGCATTTGACGCGTGCCGTTCTGGGCATGCGCGGTGGAAGCGGAGAGATATGCGGCGTGACCTAGGCCGCGCCTGCCCGTGCACTGTTTTGGGCCTGGCCCAACAGCGCTCGGCACCGTGTCTGGCCCAGGCCCGGGGGCTCCTGTCGGTGTACTAGAGTAGGGGTACCCTAGTATCCCGAACTTGTGCACGGGCAGTCGCAGCATCCCGCGGCAAGGCTTGCCGAGTGACCGCCAAGACCCTCCGCGGCTACTTTGAGGGCCATTCAAGAACAAAGTACTCAAACCAAGGCCCCGGCAAGAGGAGCTGGCCGGGAAGGAAACAAGACCCCGGCAAGAGGAGCTTGCCGGGAAGGCCAACCAAGGCATACCAAGAAAACTTGCCGCGACGCGCCACGCGGCCCGGCAAGGCCCGGTGAGCGACAAGCTCCCGAACACGACAAGACGACGACCGCGGCAAGGAGCTTGCCGCGGGAAACCCCCACTTCGTTCCCGCGCTCCAGCACACCCGCCAACGTGTCGCTCTAGGACCCTCCCAAGCACACGTGGCAGGAGGCCGTGCAGCTAGGGGTGCGCGGTGGCAAGCAGGCACTGACAAGATAACCATCGTGGCAAACGGTGGCGTCCCTAGCGGTCCCTTTCGGTACTGTTTAGGCGACACAGACGGGCAATTAATGCCCTTGTCCCCTGCCGCCAGGGATAGGTATGATACACTGTACAGGTAGTTGTACCAACCACCACTCTTCCGTTTTTGCCCTTTTGTCTACGTTGCCACCTGTCGGTGACCCCTTAAGCATATAAAAGGAGGCCCATGCGCAACGTAGGGGGGGAGGACACTCACTCACGCTCGGTCTTGCTAGTTGCTGAAGTGTACTGTAGCACTCCACGCTCCCGAGCAAGAAATCAATGCAAACCACAAAGCAGGAGTAGGGTTTTACGCATCCTTGCGGCCCGAACCTGGGTAAACCGCTCGTGTGTATCGCCTCGATTTGCTCTTTTCACAATCTCCGCCCCCGCCGAACCGAAAGGGACCCGGTCCGCCGGTCCCATAGGTGTCCGTGGATCAGTACCCCGGCAATTGGGATCAGTAGTAGTACTCTTATTAGCAAACAATTTCATAAGTTCATCCATCTTTCCACTCAAAACATTAATCTCTTCAATTGCATGCACCTTTTTACTAGTGGATCTTTCAGTGTGCCATTGAGAATAATTAACCATAATATTATCTAGGAGTTTGGTAGCTTCTTCTAAGGTGATTTCCATAAAAGTGCCTCCTGTGGCCGAATCTAAAAGATTTCTAGAAGCAAAATTCAATCTGTCATAAAAATTTTGTATAATCATCCATAAATTCAAACCATGTGTAGGGCAATTACGTATCATTAGTTTCATCCTCTCGCAAGATTGTGCAACATGCTCATGATCAAGTTGCTTAAAATTCATAATATCATTTCTAAGAGAGATGATCTTAGCGGGAGGAAAATACTTAGAGATAAAAGCATCTTTGCACTTATTCCATGAATCAATACTATTTTTAGGCAAAGACAAAAACCAAGCTTTAAGATGATTTCTAAGCGAAAACAGAAATAGCTTAAGTTTAACAATATCATTATCCACATCTTTCTTGTTTTGCATATAACACAAATCAACAAAGTTGTTTAGATGGGTAGCGGCATCTTCACTAGGAAGGCCAGAAACGGATATTTCATGACAAGATTCAGCAAAGCAGTATTAATTTCACAAGATTCATCATCGGTAAGAGGAGCAATCGGAGTGCTAATAAAATCATTATTGTTGGTATTGGCAAAGTCACACAATGTAGTATTATCTTGAGCCATTGTGACAAGCAAGCAATCCAACACACAAGCAAACAAGAAACAAGCAAAAGAGGCAAACTGGAAAAGAGAAGGTGTTGGGGATATTATTATTGGACATAAACCAGCCAGGAGTGGCCGGGTTAGCTTTATGAGGATTAGAAGCCCAGGAAGACAAAGGATGTTGGCGCTTTATGAAGGCCCAAGGCCCAAAGGCAGGTTAAGGCCTGTAGACATAAACCAACATTATCATGTAACTTGTATTGTAAGATAGAGGAATAGAGACCGAGTTGGACACATTGATGATCCGGCCTTGGGACTCTGTAAACCGACGGGCGTCAACCTATGTATATAAAGGGATGACCCGGCGGCGGTTTAGGGACAACAGACAACAACTCGAGAACCAGGCAAAGCAGATTCGCTCCCCGGTCATCGAAACCCTAGCAATTCCATCATAACTGGAGTAGGCTTTTACCTTCATCGTAAGGGGCCGAACCAGTATAAAACTCTCGTGTCCTTCTTCCGCTTTAACCCCTTTAAGCTAACCCGTTGCGATGGCTCCACGACTAAGTCCTTTCACAAGGACATCTGCCGTGACAAAACCACGACAGTTGGCGCCCATCGTGGGGCTATTGCTGGTTTCGAGTTCTTGAAGGGAAGCTTCGAAGGACTCAAGGGATACGCTGTGGGCCTAATGACTAAAATTTGTCGTGGCAACCTCTACGTCGACGACGCAGGATGGGGTCCCGAGGCCGGTTCAGTCGAGTACGGGTACCGGGTCCCCTTTGGTGGAATTCACGTCTTCGTTTGCAAGATCGGCGAACCGGGCCCTAAGCCGGACATCTGCACCGACATCATCAAGACGGCTCAGCGTGCAAACACTGCCTAGGTTGAGCCCACCGAAAACCGTTGTCTGCTCTGATGACGAGTCTTCAACCGAAGAGACCGAATCGCTGTACCAGCTGCAGGATGGCCGGATTAGTGGAGGTTCTGATGGAAACAGTATTTCGGACCCCCTCGATCTGCCAAGCCGTGTCGCGATCTTCATGGCCGGTACACAACCAGTGCGGCACTCATCTACCGCCGCGACAATGCTCTCCGGTTCAGCAACAGCAACAACAGCGGGAGCAGGGGGATCTGCGCCACCTCTGGCTCAGGTTTTGTCCAATCTATTAGACGCTTTAGCAATGTTGCTGGCAGCGGAGGTGGACGCGACAAACCGGGATCAGCACAACGCAGAGATTGCAAAGGTGAATGTTTAGATAACTCAAGCAAAACTGGACCTGGCAGCAGAAAACACCAGGATGGCTACAGAGCGGGCCAGATTGGAGGCTCAGGCGTACCGGGTTATGCTGGATCAGAGTGCGTCAGATGACGTCATGAGGAGAAGATACTGATCACGCCTTTCATCGGTCTTGGGGGCGAGGAATCTCTTTAACACACCAGGAGCGGGCACCTGCAACCAACCTGTGGTAAACCGGGCGGAGGCACCTAGGACCAGGGCACCAGTTCAGCCTCGTGTGACGGATCCGCCACCTCCGCCTCGTCAAAATGGCATTCCATCATGTCGCGTCTCAACACCTCCGGGTCATTACTCTAACCCATTGGATAACATCGTTGCTGCCGCTTCACGATTGGCAGCTCTCTCGATTGATGGCGAGTCCCCAGTAGCAGTTGAGACACGACGGGCTAGGGAGCTCCTTCAGACGGCTTTGACTCAGCAGCAGGCCTATTCATATAGCCGCGAAAGGATTCATTCTACTCCCCCCAAGCCGGAGCTACATCAGGCATATCAATGAACCGGCCGTATCAAGCAGTGCGAGGAATCGTAATCTGCCCCGTGGCAATAACCCGGCGGGGGGCGGTGGCAATGCCCAGGATGTAGTGGATCGTGCTACGGCATGTCGGGAAGCTGAGTTAGCGGCACAGCACGAAGCTCTGGTTTGTTAGTTCACTCCGGTTCGTCCAACAACATCAGTGGAACGAGGGGTTACTTCCAGTTCTTTGGGAGTGCCATGTCTTGTCCCAGTGCTGCGCAATGTACGGTTACCCAAAGATTTCAAAGGCCCATGTAAGGTACCGAATTACACCGCCGATTTATCCCCTGAGTCATGGGTGGAGAGTTATGAGATGGCAATGGAGATGCTGGATGTGGATGAAGCGATGTGTGCCAAATACTTTACCATGATGTTGGAGGGAACAGCTCGCACGTGGTTGAAAAATCTTCCAGCCAACTCTATTGGATCATGGGCCGAGTTAAGGGCCCGGTTTATCCAGAACTTCAAAGATACGTGCAAGCAGCCCATGTCCATCGTGGATTTAGCTGCCTGTGTCCAGGAGGAAGGAGAATCAACAACCCACTGGGTGCACCGGGTTTCAGAGATTTTGCATTATTCAGACCGCATCAACACTGACACAGTCGTTTTAACATTGGAAAGCAATTGCCGGTTTGCACCTTTGAAGCTGAAATTGGGACGGCTCAAATGCCATTGTAATGACATGAGAACGCTCATGGCGGCTCTAGTAAAATATGCCGACTCTGATAGTACCAAGGACCCTGAGTCTGATGATGACAAGATAGGGAAGGGAAAGAAGAGCGGCAATGCCCAGGGGCAGCAGCATAATCCGACAGGGCATGGGAACAATGGAAAACGCAAGGCAGGTAATAGCTTGGACTTTGTGGCTAACACCAACGCCTAGGACAACGGTCAGCGGCGTAAGGGTAAACCGCCCCAGCGGGGTGGAGGGTCAGGCCCCAATCTCGAGCGCCTGTTAAATCAGCCTTGCCCAAAACACTGATCAAAGGAGAGACCTGTTACGCATCTTTGGAAAGATTGCTTCATTATGCGGGAGTTCAAAAATTCAAACCCTTTTCAATATGATAATGGACCGCCCGGCGGTACAAGAGGTGGTTTCCATGGGCCGGGTTCTGGTGGTGGCAGTTCCGTTTTAGGGTTCCATGGCAACCAAACCGGACATGGCAATCAGAATAGCTAGGGCAACCAGGGAGGTTACAACCATCTGGGGAATCAACATCAGCGGCAATCCGGTTATCAGAGCAATCCAAAACAGTTGAATAGTGGGCAGTATCATGTCTTCACCACTAGCTTATGTAAGCGCGATCAGAAACTTCATCAAAGAGCTGTGAACTCCATTGAACCAGCGGTACCTCATTATCTGTGCTGGTCTAAACAACCCATCATGTGGAGTCGAGAGGATCATCCACCCCGGGTTGACAATCCGGGTCATCTGACTTTAGTGGTGGTACCCCAGGTTGGGGGGTATAAATTTACAAAGGTGCTTATGGATGGAGGAAACAGTATCAATATCCTTTACTATGAAACCTTTCGTCGCATGGGGTTAACAGATAAGAATCTTAAACCGTCAAACAATGTGTTTCATGGGGTAGTGCCTGGTAAATCGGCATACCCAGTTGGCAAGATAGCTCTGGAAGTTGCTTTCGGAGACGATCATGATTCGAGATCAGAGGTGTTGACTTTTGAAGTGGTGAATATCAAGAGTCCCTATCATGCCCTGTTTGGACGGCCGGCTTATGCTAAGTTCATGGCAAGGCCTTGTTATGTTTATGTGCAGCTTAAGATGCTGGGTCATAAGGGGACCATCATGGTGCGTGGGAGCCGTAGGATTTCTTTGGAGTGTGAAGAAGGTGATGCAGCTTATGCTGAGTCGGTTTGTGCCATGGAGGAGCTGAAATTTTACAAAGACAATGTTGATCCGGCAGACATGACTTCTTTGAAAAAGCCAACTACTGAGCATGATTCGGTAGTGAAGTTTAAATCGGCTGAGGAAACTAAATCGGTTGACTTTGTTCCTGGCGATTCATCCAAGCAGTTCAACATCAGCGCTAACCTGGATCTGAAATAGGAAGGCGCGCTCATCGAGTTCATTCGTGAGAACCGGGACATCTTTGCATGGAAGCCTTCTGACATGCCAGGTGTATCGAGGGAACTCGCTAAGCACACCCTTAATATAGATCCTAAGTTTAAACCGGTCAAGCAGTTTCTTCGCCGCTTCAACAAGAAGGGCGTAAAGCTATTGGTGAGGAGGTAGCCCAGCTCTTGGCAGCAGGGTTTATTGTGGAGGTCTTTCACCCTGAGTGGCTAGCTAATCTGGTGCTGGTACTTAAGAAAAATGGCACTTGGTGTATGTGTGTGGATTACACAAATTTAAACAAAGCCTGTCCAGCTGACCCCTTTCCTCTCCCTCTAATCGATCAAATTATTGATGCTACAGAAGGTTGTGACCATTTGTGTTTTCTGGATGCTTATTCTGGTTATCATCAGATCAAAATGGCAGTTAAGGACCAGGAGAAGACATCCTTCATAACTCCCTTTGGAGCCTTCTGCTATGTATCTATGCCTTTCGGGCTCATGAGTGCCCAGACAACTTATCAGCGCTGTGTTCAGAATTGTCTACATAAACAGATTGGGCGCAACGTACATGCATATGTGGATGATATTGTGGTGAAATCCAGAAAGGATGAGACATTGATGGGTAACTTGAGGGAAACTTTTGATAACCTCCGGGTTTATAAGATGATGCTTAATCCGGCCAAATGTGTCTTCGGTGTATCGGCAGGCAAGCTTTTGGGTTTTCTGGTGTCTAATAGGGGGATTGAAGCTAATCCAGAGAAGATCACAACTATCATGTCTCTGGCTAAACCGGCGTGCATTAACGATGTTCAACGTTTGGCAGGCCGGATTGCAGTCTTAAGCCGGTTTATCAGTCACCTTGGAGAGAAGGCTATCCCTTTGTATCAGATCTTAAAGAAAACGGATCACTTCGTCTAGAGTGATGATGCTGATGAAGCACTTGCAGATCTGAGAAGACAGTTAGCCGAGCCACCTATCCTTGCGGCTCCGGTTGATAAGGAGCCCTTATTGCTATATGTGGCTGCTAATGCTCGAGCTATTAGTGTGCCTATTGTTGTGGAGTGCAAGGAGGATGGGAAAGAGTATCCGGTTCAACGGCCCGTTTATTATATCAGCGAGGTGCTTATCGAGTCCAAACAGAGATACCCACATTGGCAGAAACTGGTGTATGGAGTTTTCATGGCGAGCCGGAAGCTCAAGCATTATTTTCAGGGTCATCCTATCATAGTGGTTATATCAGCCCCCTGGGAGATATCATCCAAAACAGAAAAGCAACTGGCCGGATTGCTAAGTGGGCTACTGAGCTTGGACCTCACGGGCTAAAATATACACCTCGCACAGCAATAAAATCCCAAGCACTTGCAGACTTCATCAATGATTGGACCGAGTCTCAAGCACTGGAGGAAAAACCAGACAACACTTATTGGACTATTCACTTTGATGGGTCCAGGCAATTGGAGGGCTCGGGGGCTGGAGTCATATTAACTTCCCCACGAGGTGATAAGTTTTGTTATGTTCTCCGTTTAATGTTCCCTTGTACTAACAATGCAACTGAGTATGAGGCCTTGCTCCATGGTCTTCGGATGGCTAAGGAAATGAACTTAAGTCAGGTTAAATGCTTTGGTGACTCGGAGCTAGTGGCTCAGCAGGAATATGGCACTCGTGATTCCAAGGATCCACTTATGGCAGCATATAGACGAGAGGTGTATGCAGTGGCTGGTCACTTCAAGGGTTATCAAGTGGACCACATAGACCGGCGGAAGAATGAAGAAGCAGACGCTTTAAGTCGCTTAGGCTCTCAACGTAAAGCTGTGCCACCCAATACCTTCCTCGATGTACTGCATAATCCGTCAGTGAAGATACCTACGGAGGAGGATTTGGCTGTGCCCGACTCAGAGGCTCAATTGGTGGCGCCTCTTCATGTTATTCCGGATTGGACCGTCCCGTACCTGGCATACATGAACCAGGGCGAGTTGCCAGACGACGAGACTTTGGTCCGGCAGATAATCCGGCTATCCAAGTCAATGACTGAGGGAGTCCTGGATTAGGGGGTGTCCGGATGGCCGGACTATACCTTCAGCCGGACTCCTGGACTATGAAGATACAAGATTGAAGACTTCGTCCCGTGTCCGGGAGGGACTTTCCTTGGCGTGGAAGGCAAGCTTGGCGATACAGATATGCAGATCTCCTACCATTGTAACCGACTCTATGTAACCCTAACCCTATCCGGTGTCTATATAAACCAGAGGGTTTTAGTCCGTAGGACAACATACACAACAACAATCATACCATAGGCTAGCTTCTAGGGTTTTAGTTCGTGGTAGATCAAGCGACCCTTGGAGGATAAGTATGCAGACGTATGGTATTATGAAGTCCCGGTTTTTGATTACTATCATAAATCGGCCCTTGGGAGCTACTGGAATTGGTACTTACAATTGGACTTAAGTGAGAGGCGGATTTGTACTTACTTCATATCGTTCCTTCATCAAATTCACTAAACCGGCTTCATAGTCACTGTTTGGGTACAGACGGTTCAGAAAACCAGAATGGAGCTCTTGGGCGTTAAGGTGGGCATAGCTTGATAAATCGGTGCTCCACTTGCCTTTCTCCATGGCAGCACGTTCTTCTTTGGCACTATGTTTTGCCAATACAACAGGATGGCCAGGGGATGTGTGGCCAACGCTAGTGATGATAACCTCATCTTCCTTGTCGCCAGCAGCTTTATCTGGAGTTCATGGAATATCAGTAGCTTTAACTGGACTAGAAGGTCCATCATCAGTTCGGACTGGACTTGCCGGTTTATCAGCTTGCACAGCGGTATCAACTTCTTCTTGTTCATCAACATTATGATCTTGAGGGGGCGGATCATCAAACGTGGCCTCAGTATTTGGACCTTCCGGTTCCGTAGCCAGTTCCGGTTCAATCACCACATGGTCTTCAGATGGGTTATTCACCTGAGCCTTCTTACTGGGTCTAGCTTTGGCTCTAAAAAGAACAGATGCAAAGGTTGGCATAGCATACAAAGTGTAAAACATCAAAAGATTGAGTTGAAATACTTACCCAGCAATGGTCTTAAGAGGAGGGAGTTGTGTGGCCGTTGATTTGCCGGATGATGAAGGAGGTGTTACTTGATAATTCAAATCGTACGGATTAAGAGGTTCTCGGAAATATCCTGCATTGGGATAAGAAGGGTCAGAAGTGGGTGAGGCCTCAGGTCGGCGTTTTCGAACCGGGGTGTTCGGTAAACCGGTCGAAGTGACCATTTGGCTGCTGTGCTGGGTTGTGCGGCGAGCCTCGTGTTGCTGCTTCTTCAAAAGAAATTTTGGATCCAAGTGAGCAAGCGGGTGATAAAATCTTACTTTCCGGACTTCTTGACAGATTTTTGTGTTGGCAGAGGGTCTGAACCGGCGGAAAGGATAATTACCTCTACATCGTTAGCTTGGCTTCCCTCAGCGTCCTCCTGATAAATATCATTGTCAATGAGGTGCATGAAAAGTGAACCAAGTGAATCAAGTTCTACCTCTGCTTCCGGTTCATCAGGGTCGTCATCAAGCTCTAAACCGATGGGTTCAGTTGCCCTCTTCTTCGCAGTTTTCTTGACAGCTTTCGTTTTAGGTCGAGAAGGCTTCACCGCTTTCTCCTGAGGTTTCTTTTTCCAGAGCGGATCATCACCATGTTTAAAAAATGGGTAGAGGGTATTCAAAGTTGCATAGTTCAAAAATATCAGGTGTAAAGCAGAAGCAAAACAATACTTACAGCGGGCAGTTTGTTCTGTGTGTAAAAGGGACTTAACCCAGTCTTGCTATAGACAGCTTCCGGTTCATTCAGCAATTTCTTGACAGACTCAGTAACTTCTTCATCTGTTAGCTGAATGTCAACATGACGTTGGGAGTCTTTTACGTCACCAGTTTATGTCGGTGTTCTGGGAACGTGGGTCCCCAGACTTGCCTGCCTGCGGCCCGCCGCGTGGCTAAGCCAGCAGGCCGTATGGCCCATCCTCACCAACAAAGCACCCAAGACCCTCGCGAGGGGACAAGCCTCGCGAGCCGGACGACGCAAGACCTCCTCTGGAGTGGCCTAGCCAGGCAGGCTCACGAGGAGCAGAGATATCAAGGCGAGGCGAACCTCACGAGGTTCTCGTGATGTGAGCCGTGACGATCGACACCAGGCGGGCGCCAGCGCGCACAGCGTCCTTGTTTCCTCTTTGGTGCAAAGGGGGCAAGCGCAGCCGCGGAGTACCGAGGCCTCAGGCAAAGGTTGCCATTTCGGTGCAACAATATCAAGACCATGGACTGCAAGACGGAGGTCACCGTGGAGCCAAGAACAGCGTCACCACCAGAACTTTGTGCAGGAGAAGACTACTTTTGTCAGGATAGCTTGTACTAGCTGTCCCATTTCAAATTAGCCCGCCATTGTTGGCTCCCTTCCCGCTCGATATTTGGGAAGAGGACCAGGGCCTCTATAAATAGGACTAGCCACCACAGTATAGCAGGAGGATCGGATCTGGGCTTGGGGGATCGAAAGAGGCGATCTTAGCTTGAGAGAGACCACCCCCACGCACACAAGCTCACCGAGCTCAAGAACGCCTCAACCTCAGGAGGCCGTTCTTCCCCTGTATTGTTCATCATCAGCCCAAGAGGCAATCCACCACCACCACACTGGAGTAGGGTATTACACCACAATGGTGGCCCGAACCAGTATAAGCCCTGGGTCCTTCTGTGTTGTGAGTTCGTCGAGTTCGTCCGCGAGATCTAGTGAGCTAGGGCATTGATCGGCAGAAGGGAAAGACTTCGTGCGCACCCCAGTGTTCGAACCTTTAGGGTTTTCCAGGACCCGATACCCCGACATTTGGCGCGCCAGGTAGGGGTGCGCCGTAGCTTCCTTTCCATCGCTCCATTGTCTCCATGGCGGACGCTCGCCATGCTCGAGCTGAGCGTCGGGCCGCCCTCGCCGCCCGTGTCACTCAGACGGCTCCCGTTGGCGGGCCGCCTCGTCGTTCTCCATCCCCCGCCACCAACGCTGCCACCGGCCTGGTGGGAAACGAGCAGCAGGCATCCTCGCAACATCCTTCGGTGCGGCAGGACGGCCGCACCGCTACTCCATCACTCACTCCTACTGGCTCTTCGTCCCACATGCACCGCGCTCCCCTAGAGGCATGGGCCGCGCTTGATATGTCTCCAAAGTATCTATATTTTTGATTGCTCCATGCTATATTATCTACTGTTTTGGACATTATTGTGCTTTATTATCCACTTTTATATTATTTTTGGGACTAACCTATTAACCGGAGGCCCAACCCAGAATTGTTGTTTTTTGCCTGTTTTAGGGTTTCGAAGAAAAGGAATACCAAATGGAGTCCAAACGGAATGAAACCTTCGGGAACGTGATTTTCTCAACAAACAAGACCCAGGAGACTTGGACCCTACGTCAAGACACAAAAGAGGAGGCCACAAGGTAGGGGGGCGCGCCTACCCCCCCCCCCCCACCCAGGCGCGACCTCCACCCTCGTGGGCCCCCTGTTGCTCCACCGACGTACTCCTTCCTCCTATATATACCTACGTACGCCCAAACGATCAGATACGGAGCCAAAAACCTAATTCCACCGCCGCAACTTTTTGTATCCACGAGATCCCATCTTGGGGCCTGTTCCGGAGCTCCGCCGGAGGGGGCATCGATCACGGAGGGCTTCTACATCAACAGCATAGCCCCTCCGATGAAGTGTGAGTAGTTTACCTCAAACCTACGGGTCCATAGTTATTAGCTAGATGGCTTCTTCTCTCTTTTTGGATCTCAATACAATGTTCTCCTCCTCTCTTGTGGAGAACTATTCGATGTAATCTTCTTTTTGCGGTGTGTTTGTTGAGACCGATGAATTGTGGGTTCATGATCAAGTCTATCTATGAACAATATTTGAATCTTCTCTGAATTCCTTTATGTATGATTGGTTATCTTTGCAAGTCTCTTCGAATTATCAGTTTGGTTTGGCCTACTAGATTGATCTTTCTTGCAATGGTAGAAGTGCTTAGCTTTGGGTTCAATCTTGCGGTGTCCTTTCCCAGTGACATTAGGGGCAGCAAGGCACGTATTGTATTTTTTCCATCGAGGATAACAAGATGGGGTTTTCATCATATTGCATGAGTTTATCCCTCTACATCATGTCATCTTGCTTAAGGCGTTACTCTGTTTTTAACTTAATACTCTAGATGCATGCTGGATAGCGGTCGATGAGTGGATTAATAGTAGTAGATGCAGGCAGGAGCCGGTCTACTTGTCTCGGACGTGATGCCTATATACATGATCATACCTAGATATTCCAATAACTATGCTTAATTCTGTCAATTGCTCAACAGTAATTTTTTCACCCACCGTAGAATACTTATGCTCTCGAGAGAAGCCACTAGTGAAACCTATGGCCCCCGGGTCTATCTTCATCATATTAATCTCCTACTACTTAGTTATTTCCTTTGCTCTTTACTTTGCCTTTATTTTACTTTGCATCTTTATCACAAAAATACCAAAAATATTATCTTATCATATCTATCAGATGTCACTCTCATAAGTGGCCGTGTAGGGATTGACAACCCCTATTCGCGTTGGTTGCGAGGATTTATTTGTTTTGTGCAGGTACAAGGACTCGCGCATAGCCTCCTACTGGATTGATACCTTGGTTCTCAAAAACTGAGGGAAATACTTACGCCACTTTGCTACATCATCCCTTCCTCTTCAGGGAAAACCAACGCAGTGCTCAAGAGGTAGCAAGAAGGATTTCTGGCGCCGTTGCCGGGGAGGTCTACGCAAAAGTCAACATACCAAGTACCCATCACATACCCTTATCTCCTGCATTACATTATTTGCCATTTGCCTCTTGTTTTCCTCTCCCCCACTTCACCCTTGCCGTTTTATTCGCCCTCTCTCTCTCTCTCTATCCTCCCTCTCTTTCCCATTTTCCTCTTTTTGCCCGCTTGGTTTTTGTTTGCTTGTGTGTTATTTCGTTTGCTTGTCGTTATGGCTAGTCCCTTATCTTCTCCGTTGTCTCCCGAGAGTGAAATTCTAAATTTTAAGCAAAGGTAGGGAGAAAATCTAAAAGATGCTTCGTATAGAATTTGCAATGCTCAAAATAGATCCACCAGGAAGCAATCTACCTTCGTTCTTATTCGCAATTTTTATGTAGGCATTGCTCCTTGGCCCAGATATGTCCTTGACACTATTACTGGAGGGAACTTTTTGGGTAGCCATACTTTTGATTCTTATAATGCTATGATAGATTTGTTTGGCTCAACCCCTCTTTTGGTTAATGGAACTGTATTAACTTTGGAGCATGTAATGCAAAGACTTGAAATTATTGAAAATAAGGTTTCTACCATAGACTTAATTGAAAAAATTGGATAAAAAGATCCACAACCGAATCTCTCAATATGGATCTAAAGTAGGAGTCACTTTCAAAAATATTAAAGAGAAGGAACCCATAGTTAATGAGAAAATAAATCACGATTCCACTAGAATTGATAAAATGGAGGATATTATTACCAACTTGGGAACCGCTTTTTCTTCCGTAGAGAACACTTCAAATCCTCCCTCTAAAATTGCCAAGCTTATGTATGTTCCTAAGAATAAGGGTGAATCCTCTAGTAAGGAAACTGCGGATCTCAAATCTATAAGTGTTCATCCCAATCTTTTTGCTATCATTAAGGAACCATTTGTTACAAATGATTTTTTCGATCTTGTGCCTAAAATTTTTATAATCAACAAAAAGAAAGAAATTCCTAAAGATGGTAGATGCCTCATTGAAGAATTGCCTACCAAAGATGGCAATACCTAGATCTTGCTTGTTATGCCTAGCTAGGGGCGTTAAACGATAGCGCTTGTTGGGAGGCAACCCAATTTTATTTTTATTCCTTGCTTTTGTTACAGTTTATTCATAAATAATTTATCTAGACTCTGTTTTGGTTGTGTTTTGTGTTTTTAATTAGTGTTTGTGCCAAGGAGAACTGTTGGGAAGACTTGGAGAAAGTCTTGTTACACTTGCTGTAAAAAACAGAAACTTTAGCGCTCACAAGAACTACTGCCATTTTTATTTGGAAAGTGCTATTTAGTTAATTATTGTTGAAGATGATTCATAGATAAATTCCTCACTTCCAAAAACTTATTTTTAGAATTTTTGGGGTTCCAGATCTTGCGCTAGCTACAGATTACTACAGACTGTTATGTTTTGACAGATTCTGTTTTTTGTGTGTTGTTTGCTTATGTTGATGAATCTATGGCTAGTAAAATAGTTTATAAACCATAGATAATTTGGAATACAGTAGGTATAACACCAATATAAATAAAGAATGATTTCATTATAGTACCTTGAAGTGGTCTTTTGTTTCCTTTCGCTAACGGAGCTCACGGGATTTTCTACTTTGAGTTTTGTGTTGTGAAGTTTTCAAGTTTTGGGTAAAGATTTGATGGATTATGGAACAAGGAGTGGCAAGACCCTAAGCTTGGGGATGCCCATGGCACCCCCAAGATAATCTAAGGACACCTAATAGCCAAAGCTTGGGGATGCCCCGGAAGGCATCCCCTCTTTCGTCTACTTCTATCGGTAACTTTACTTGGAGCTATATTTTTATTCGCCACATGATATGTGTTTTGCTTGGAGCGTCTTGTATGATTTGAGTCTTTACTTTTTAGTTTAACACAATCATCATGCTGTACACACCTTTTGAGAGAGCCATACATGATTTGGAATTTGCTAGAGTACTCTATGTGCTTTGCTTATATCTTTTGAGTTATATAGTTTTGCTCTAGCACTTCACTTATATCTTTTAGAGCACGGTGGTGGATTTGTTTTATAGAAACTATTAATCTCTCATGCTTCACTTAGATTATTTTGAGAGTCTTAAATAGCATGGTAATTTGCTTAAAATCCTAATATGCTAGGTATTCAAGATTAGTAAAATTTTCTTATGAGTGTTTTGAATACTAAGAGAAGTTTGATGCTTGATGATTGTTTTGAGATATGGAGGTAATAATATCAAAGTCGTGCTAGTTGAGTAGTTGTGAAATTGAGAAATACTTGTGTTGAAGTTTGCAAGTCCCGTAGCATGCACGTATGGTAAACGTTATGTAACAAATTTGAAACATGAGGTGTTATTTGACTGTCCTCCTTATGAGTGGCGGTCGGGGAGGAGCGATGGTCTTTTCCTACCAATCTATCCCCCTAGGAGCATGCGCGTAGTGCCAAGGTTTTTGATGACTTGTAGATTTTTGCAATAAGTATGTGAGTTCTTTATGACTAATGTTGAGTCCATGGATTATACGCACTCTCACCCTTCCATCCTTGCTAGCCTATTTGGTACCGTGCATTGCCCTTTCTCACATTGAGAGTTGGCGCAAACTTCGCCGGTGCATCTAAACCCCGTGATATGATACGCTCTTTCACACATAAACCTCCTTATATCTTCCTCAAAACAGCCACCATACCTACCTATTATGGCATTTCCATAGCCATTCCGAGATATATTGCCATGCAACTTTCCACCATTCTGTTTATCATGACACATTCATCATTGTCATATTGCTTAGCATGATCATGTAGTTGACATAGCATTTGTGGCAAAGCCACCATTCATAATTCTTTCATACATGTCACTCTTGGTCCATTGCATATCTCGGTACACCGCCAGAGGCATTCATATAGAGTCATCTTTAGTTCTAGTATCAAGTTGTAATCATTGAGTTGTAAATAAATAGAAGTGTGATGATCATCATTTTCTAGAGCATTGTCCCAAGTGAGGAATTATAAAAAAAGAGAAAGGCCATAAAAAATAAGGCCCAAAAAATTAGAGAAAAAGAGAGAAGGGACAATGTTACTATCCTTTGCCACACTTGTGCTTCAAAGTAGCACCGTAATCTTCATGATAGAGAGTGTCTTGTTTTGTCATTTTCATATACTAGTGGGAATTTTCATTATAGAACGTGGCTTGTATATTCCAACAATGGGCCTCCTCAAGTGCCCTAGGTCTTCGTGAGCAAGCAAGTTGGATGCACACCCACTTAGTTTCTTTTGTTGAGCTTTCATACATTTATAGATCTAGTGCATCCGTTGCATGGCAATCCCTACTCCTTGCATTAACATCAATCGGTGGGCATCTCCATAGCCCATTGATTAGCCTCGCTGATGTGAGACTTTCTCCCTTTTGTCTTCTCCACATAACCCCCTCATTATATTCTATTCCACCCATAGTGCTATGTCCATGGCTCGCGCTCATATATTACGTGAAAGTTTATAGGTTTGAGATTACTAAGGTATGAAACAATTGCTTGGCTTGTCATCGGGGTTGCGCATGATGAGAGCATTCTTGTGTGACGAAAATGAAACATGACTAAACTATATGATTTTGTAGGGATGAACTTTCTTTGGCCATGTTATTTTGAGAAGACATAATTTCTTAGTTAGTATGCTTGAATTATTATTATCTTTATGTCAATATGATCTTTTGTCTTGAATCTTTCGGATCTAAATATTCATACCACAATTAAGAAGAATTACATTAGTATTATGCCAAGTAGCACTCCGCATAAAAAATTCTATTTTTATCATTTACCTACTCGAGGATGAGCAGGAATTAAGCTTGGGGATGCTTGATACGTCTCCAACGTATCTATAATTTTTGATTGCTCCATGCTATTGTTTTGGACATTATTGGGCTTTATTATCCACTTTTATATTATTTTGGGGACTAACCCATTAACCGGAGGCCCAGCCCAGAATTGCTGTTTTTTGCCTGTTTTAGGGTTTCGAAGAAAAGGAATACCAAACAGAGTCCAAACGGAATGAAACCTTGGGGAACGTGATTTTCTCGACAAACAAGACCCAGGAGACTTGGACCCTACGTCAAGACACAAAAGAGGAGGCCACGAGGTAGCGGGTGCGCCTACCCCCCCCCCCCAGGCGTGCCCTCCACCCTCGTGGGCCCCCTGTTGCTCCACCGACGTACTCCTTCCTCCTATATATACCTACGTACCCCCAGACGATCAGTTACGGAGCCAAAAACCTAATTCCACCGCCGCAACTTTTTGTATCCACGAGACCCCATCTTGGGGCCTGTTCCGGAGCTCCGCCGGAGGGGGCAACGATTACGGAGGGCTTCTACATCAACACAATAGCCCTCCGATGAAGTGTGAGTAGTTTACCTCAGACCTACGGGTCCATAGTTATTAGCTAGATGGCTTATTCTCTCTTTTTGGATCTCAATACAATGTTCTCCCCCTCTCTTGTGGAGAACTATTCGATGTAATCTTATTTTTGCGGTGTGTTTGTTGAGACCGATGAATTGTGGGTTTATGATCAAGTCTATCTGTGAACAATATTTGAATCTTCTCTGAATTCTTTTATGTATGATTGGTTATCTTTGCAAGTCTCTTCGAATTATCAGTTTGGTTTGGCCTACTAGATTGATCTTTCTTGCAATGGGAGAAGTGCTTAGCTTTGGGTTCAATCTTGCGGTGTCCTTTCCCAGTGACAGTAGGGGCAGCAAGGCACGTATTGTATTGTTGCCATCGAGGATAACAAGATGGGGTGTTCATCATATTGCATGAGTTTATCCATCTACATCATATCATCTTGCTTAAGGCGTTACTCTATTTTTAGCTTAATACTCTAGATGCATGCTGGATAGTGGTCGATGAGTGGAGTAATAGTAGTAGATGCAGGCAGGAGTCGGTCTACTTGTCTCGGACGTGATGCCTATGTACATGATCATACCTAGATATTCTCATAACTATGCTCAATTCTGTCAATTGCTCAACAGTTTTTTGTTCACCCACCGTAGAATACTTATGCTCTAGAGAGAAGCCACTAGTGAAACCTATGGCCCCCGGGTCTATCTTAATCATATTAATCTCCTACTACGTAGTTATTTCCTTTGCTCTTTACTTTGCCTTTATTTTACTTTGCATCTTTATCACAAAAATACCAAAAATATTATCTTATCATATCTATCAAATCTCACTCTCGTAAGTGGCCGTGTAGGGATTGACAACCCCTATTCGCGTTGGTTGCGAGGATTTATTTGTTTTGTGCAGGTACGAGGGACTCGCGTGTAGCCTCCTACTGGATTGATACCTTGGTTCTACAAAACTGAGGGAAATACTTACGCTACTTTGCTGCATCTTCGCTTCCTCTTTGGGGAAAACCAACGCAGTGCTCAAGAGGTAGCAGCGCTCATCGCGGCGAACGAGCTCCTGTGTTACCGCCCCGTCGACGACGTCTATGAGGAGTGGCTCAACCGCTTCGCCGAGCTCGTTCGTGTCGCGGGGGGCATTCTGGCCCCGTCTCACTCTGTGCCTCCCCCTCAGCAGGCCGCGGGCAACGGGGCTCATGGAGCGCCTCCAGCACCTCGACCACAAGATGGTGCCTTGGCGCCAAGGCGCGCGCCTCCGCGGCGCGATCCGCCGCGCCCGGCGCCCACGCATGAAGAAAGGAGCTGCCAAGCAATCCCGCAGCCGTGAGAAGCTGCACCGGCGCTTCCCGCGCCACCTCATCAAGACCACGCGCTGCCTGCAGTGGCACAGCGCGGACCTTGCCAAGACCAAGCTCCGCCCCCAAAGCAGGCTCGATCTCCTCCTGGGACGAGATGCGCGACCGCTTCATCGCCAACTTCCAGGGCACTCGTGATTACCCACCAGTCGCGGGCGACCTACGCCGCATCAAGCAACAGCTAGGAGAGACCCTCCAGAAGTACATCCAGTGCTTCAACAACACCCGCCTCAAGATCCTGAAGGTCTCGGACGAGGCCATCATCTCCGCGTTTTCCGATGGCGTCCGTGACGTCAAGATGAAGGAGGAGCTGGCAATCCATGAGGAGCTTTGCAGATCTCAGGAGCTGTTCAACATGGCAACCAGGTGCGCAAGAGCCGAGGAGGGGCGCCTCTCTCTCCTTGAGCTGCCAGCTGCAGGAGTGGAGGAAAAGAAGGCCAAGGCCAAGGACGTGAAGCGCAAGGAGGCAGCAGTGCTCACAGCAGAGCCCGACACCAAGCGAGGCAGAGATCAGCCCGAGTCATCCAAGAATGGCCGCCCATTCTGCGCCTTCCACAACCTGAACACCCACAACACCAGGGACTGTCAAGAGCTCAGAGCCATTCAGGAAGGACAGTCGGCAGACGCCCCGAGCGCAATGACCGGGGCTATGGCCATGGAGGAGGACGCGGAGGCAGACGCTGGGACGACCGTGGCCTGCGCCAGGAGTGGCGTGACCAGCCTCGTGAGGACCGCTGGCAGGACCAACCACGCGAGGGCACCTGGAGGGACCCGCCTCGCGAGGATCACCCCCAGGGCAACGCTGGTCTTCCCCTGTTGTCGCCGCCAAGGAGGAACGACGACCATCACTAGGACGAGGGGGCTAGGGGCTTCCAGGAGCCACGCGCAGTCGCTTGCATCTTGGGCGGCGCTCAGGCCCCAGCCTCTCAGCGCATCTTCAAACAGCTCACTCGCGAGGTGAACGCAGCGCTCCCCAAGCTCGAGGCCACGCGCCCGCTCCGGTGGTCCCAGTGCGCCATCACCTTCAGCTCGGCCGACCAGCTCAAGTGCGCAGCCAACGCTGGCACACTCCCTATGCTGTGCTCCCCAGTCATTAGCAATGTGCAAGTCACCAAGACTCTCATTGATGGCGGCGCAGGGCTCAACATCCTATCCGCCGACACGTTCGACAACCTCCTAGTGCCTTATGTGCAGCTCCAGCCAACCAAGCCTTTCTCAGGAGTGAATGATGGTTCCACCACACCAATAGGGCAAGTCCGCCTGTCTGTCACCTTTGGGGAGCACAAGAATTACCGCACCGAGCTCATCGACTTCGACATCGTGCACATCCGCCTGCCGTACAATGCCATCCTTGGGTATCCAGCCCTGGCGAAGTTCATGGCAGTCACACACAACGGCTACAACGTTCTCAAGATGCCAGGAAGCGGGGAGATCATCACGGTCCCATGTGAAGAAAGGTATGCGGTGTGCTTCCTCGAGTGCGCCTTCCAAGCCGCGGCAATCGACAACCCTGACAGCAGAAGTGAAGGCCCTCCGGAGACCATCCCCAAGAAGAAGCTACCGCGCCGAGCAGGACCTCAAGAGGATGGCGTCGCATCAGGAGCCTCATCAGGATAGGCGCCCGCACCAGGGGCGCCTCCCTCCACCGCATAGCAAGGCGCGCCCGGCGCCCTCCTCAGGCAGGGCTCGGGGGCTCTCTTCTGGAGGGCCTCAAACCTTGCCAGTCTCACGAGGGAGGAGTTTGGGCACCACTTGGAAGCGTGCTTCGTGGCATGTGTTCCTCAGGAGAACATGGGGCAAGAAATGCCCACCACTCAGGAGTTCATCACCAAGACCACCCAAGAGCTACAAGACGCAAGGGCCATGCGTGGCAACAACCGTTCACAGAGTGTGGCTCACCACCCAGGCGAGGGTGCTGAGATGCGCACTTGCGTCAACATCCCAGGGTCAACAGGGCCGCATCTCAGGAACGCTTCTGGCCATCACGCACAGGCTGCTGTGAGGGTCCACCACACAACTTCGTTCGCATGCCCTTCGGCTTGCCGAGCGTGGCGTAGACCCATCAGCGCAATATGTGGCAAGTCCAGGCGGCTCAGGAGGCCAGGTTCCACGCCGTTCTGGAGGAGATGGCGACGGCCTTCAGGGAACCTCCTGAGCCCCCAGAGCCTCCCGAGGCTCAGGGTCCCGATGGCTCATGAGGAGTTATTCCTTCAACGCACGGCTTTAGCTGCACCAACCCTACTTTGTCTACAGAATCAGGTGACATCTTCCAAGTTCATTTAAGCTGGGAGTGCCCCTCGGGCTGCACTATTCCCTGGCCGCATGGGTCCGTCCCTGTGGCATGTATCCCTTTTACTTATGTTTCTAAGCTTACCTCGCTGGGGCGCCCCTCGGGCCAAACCCAGTGGCATGTACCTTCCTGCCTTTATCTCAGGCAATCTACTCTCCATGCTTAACCTACCAACTGCTATCGCCTGCCAACTGCTATTACCTGCTCGATCATCACCCCCCTCGGGGCCCGTACACAGGCACGGCACTGGTGCATGGGTCCGTCCCTGCCACGACCGACAAATCTGAGTGGTCGAGCTCTGGCTCGCGGCACGCGCCGTGCACATCACCTCATCAGGCCCTCAGTGCTTTCACTTCATCCAGACCAACCAACGGCAGGCAGGCGGCAGTAACGACAAACCATGTTTCTCCCTATGCATGTTCACAGGAACCCCGCGGGAAGGATAGCAGGCGCCCCGCGAGTTTCCTTTCCTCTCGTGTGACTCGCTTGCGCGTTAAAAGGGGGGCTCCTGAGCATCGCGACTCAGGAGCTCTTACTGGCTCTCCAGCCCTCACCCCCTAGCCTTGGCCACGGCATCGCGACCTGGCATACCAGCGGCGGCTGAGCTCGCTCGAGGGCCGGGACCTGAGGATGTAGAGCATTAAGAGGAGCTCGGGAGAAGGAAAACTCGCACAGGCCGGCCTCGCTATGTCACGTAACTTGGCGTGCAGCCCTAGCGCAACATCAGGAATCACCGCGAAGTCATCAAGATAAGTTTCGCCTTCAGATCAGCAAAACATTTGGGCCTAATAGTCGCTCACCCCATGTCGTAACCCCGTTGCGGCCAAGTCATCTTCCTTTCTTCCCTTGCCATGGCCGCTTGGGCGCTAAGGGGGACCTCCTAAGCATCATGCCTCAGGGGCTCTTACTGGACCTCGGGCTGCGCACCTCCTAGCCTTGACCACGGCATCGTGACCTGGCATACCAGCGACGGCTGTAGCCGCCTTGGGACCGGGACCCATTAACGTAGAGCAACAAGCTATCGCGAGGAAAGAAAGGGGAGGCCGAGCCTTAACAGGATGCGCGTTCATCAAATTTTCATAACCAGGAAAATAGGTGCAAAGGCATTGTAGATCCTTACATACCCCCACGGGGTGATTCATGATCCTTCGCAGGAAACAAAAGCTGATGCTAAGGGGGATCCTATCTACATCCTCCCACGGCAGACGCCATCATCAACAGTGGGCCACGGGAGGCCGGCGCTGACCCCATCCAGATCAGCGGCGGCCGGACGTTGTAGCCTTGCCCCGGGCACGGCGAGAGCTCGGGGGGACGTAGCTGTTGTTGCTCATCTCCGGATTCTCGTAGAGCTTAGGAGAACTGCTGGACTCCCAAGGGCTGTTGCTGCTGGAGTAGTCGCGGGAGGAGCGCGCATCAGCCTTGTGCTCTTCTTCAGAGCAGCACTCCAGGCGGCGGCCCTTGGCGTCGAAGACCTTCAAGAGAAGCGTGGAGGCGCCGTCGTACTCGAAGTGGATCGCGAGGGTACCCCCCATGTGACAGATCCATGCAATCTCGCCCCAGCCGCGAGTCATGAAGATTTTGCCAGTGGGCACCGCTTTGACCTTCGCCCTGATCGCCGGAGCGCCACAATCGGCATGCTACAGCGAGAACTCGAGAGGTCCCCTCGGCGGCATCACATTGGAGAAGAACCGTGGGAAGCGGATCCAGGAGTTCGGAGGCGTTGGTGTCGACAGCACCAGCTCGCGCGAGGAGTCCGCCGCATGGACGGCCCGCGTCGCCAAGGCATGGCGACCCCGGGTGCGGTGTGGGTGATGCTGCTCGCCACTCCGTCCTCTTGAGCCTACAGCTTGGGCGTACAAGTGTAGTGGGTACCCCTACGGAGGCCGCTCGCACAAAGGCCTCGCTACCACCTGCAACGCCGCCTCGTCACGGCGATGGATCGACCTCTTCTTCGGCGGGAGCAGCTCCGGGGCATCCCCGGGGGCTTTCGCCTTCTCCTTGGCGGAGAATCTTCTGATGGGCGCCATTGGAGCAAGCAGTGGAGCGAGAACGAGGAAGCAAGCAAGGAAGAGATGGGCAATGGGGGCTCCGCCCCCCTCCCCATTTATAGCAAGAGAAGGCCAACCGGCGTCTCGCACGATCATAGGTAATGATGGTTTCCCTTGCATGTCGCAAGGACTTGTCAAGACGTGCAGTTGCCAAGGCAGCATGGGGAAGCGAAGACACGCACGTCCAATCAACCGCCACGCGTCAACCGAGGCCGCAGGCTTTTGGGGCCTGCGGTGCTTCGAGCTTGACCCTTGGGTTCGCCGCGAAGCCAAGCCCGCGCGCACCTTGGGCCCGAGGGCTACTGTTGCCGTTCTAGGAACGGGGGTACCCAGACATGCCTGCCTATGGCCCGCCGCGTGGCTAAGCCAGTAGGCCGTACGGCCCATCCTCACTGTCGGTGTCGAAACCGGGGGATCTCGGGTAGGGGGTCCCGAACTGTGCGTCTAGGCGGATGGTAACAGGAGGCAGGGGACATGCAGTTTTACCCAGGTTCAGGCCCTCTTGATGGAGGTAAAACCCTACGTCCTGCTCGATTAATATTGATGATATGGGTAGTACAAGAGTAGATCTACCACGAGACCAGAGAGGCTAAACCCTAGAAGCTAGCCTATGGTATGATTGTATGTTGTCCTACGGACTAAAACCCTCCGGTTTATATAGACACCGGAGGGGGCTAGGGTTACACAAGGTCGGTTACAAAGGAGGAAATATACATATCCGTATTGCCTAGCTTGCCTTCCACGCCAAGTAGAGTCCCATCCGGACAGGAGACAAAGTCTTCAATCTTGTATCTTCATAGTCCAGCAGTCCGGCCAAAGGATATAATCCGGCTGTCCGGAGACCCCCTAATCCAGGACTCCCTCAGTAGCCCCCGAACCAGGCTTCAATGACGATGAGTCCGGCGCACAGTGTTGTCTTCGGCATTGCAAGGCGGGTTCTTCTCCAACTTTCAAGTGTTTGTAAGCAGTGTCCGGCTCCATAAATGTTGAACCTCTTGGCTTCTGTTCCCAATAAGGGCTATCTCCCACGCGTCGAATGAATACGAGGCGCCAGGGCATTTTTACATTCGCCCCCCTAGCCAGATAAATAAATTGTCTATTAAAGGGACGGGGATTCTTAGATCCGATCCATATCATCCTCCCCCAGCGAGAATTCATCAAAGCGTGCTTCGGAAAGATCCATTCCAGCATGGCCGACCTCCGCAGCTCCTCCTCCTGCCCCCGTAGCCCTAAGCCCGGTGATTGGGAGAGGTGTTCAGTCCCGCACAGTCGACTAGTCGAGCTGCAGACTAAGGGATTTCTCCCTCCGGCGTATATGGTGCATGTTCGAGCCGGGCTCACCACCTACAATGGCAGGGCGCAAGCGGAGAGCCTTCCTTGTCCCTCCATGGGGGAACGGGTCTGCCTTGTTCCTTATTTACTAAGGGGACTCGGATTTCCAATTCATCCATTCCTCCGTGGGCTCCTGGAGTTCTATGGCCTCCAATTACACAATCTCACTCCTGCCTCCATTCTACATATCGCCGGCTATGTTGCTCTCTGCGAGTTGTTCCTAGGCTGCGAGGCTCACTTCGAGCTGTGGAAAAGGCTATTCTGCCTTGTCCCTCGCACACAGAGGGAATCACTTTATCAAGTGGGCGGAGCCGAAATATGGTGCATCGCCGATACCAGATACCTATCCGGTACCCCGAAGAAGCCGTCCGAAGACTGACCTTCAGGATGGGTTTATATGGAGGACGTCCCCCTTCTGGACCCTGCTCGGCGGGGTCTACCTAAGTTCAACAATGCTCCTCTGAAGAAGCGCCGAAGTTGGCGCCCACGGAGCCCCCAGGTGGAAGACAACGGAGAAGTCCTCTATCTGATGAACCGGATCAAAGCACTGGCTCGATCAGGATTGACAATAATCGAAGTCATGTCGATTTGCATAATGCGGGAAGTGCAGCCACTTCAATATCGTGGGCACCCCTTGTGGTGTTATAACGGGGCGGATGACGCCACCCGCTGCGGGCGTAAGGGTCCGGACAATGCTGCCGCTCTAGCGAAGATTCTGTCCGAACTGTTCAAGGGTGAGGAAGATGAGTTCACCAACATGAAGCCACGGGATGGATTTTTCATGTACAATCCTCCAAGCTGGGTAAGTTATATCTCCCTGCTCCCATTTTTCCCGCATTCTTAGTCGTAAGTACTCACCTTGCCATTTTGCGGTAGGAACTGCGAAAAGCCATAAAGGAGGTCAGCAGCCCTTCTCCACAACCAGAGGACCCTGACCGGGCACTCGATTCCGGACTTGAAGAAGATCCGGTTATCTCCGTGGAACTGATAGACCGGCAGTTCTATCAGTTAAGCTGCGACGATGCTCTGGTGGCCAGTATGGCCGACTATCCCGGACTGCTCCCTGCATCGCAGGTAAGAAAAATCAAAAAGTCCTAACTCCAAAACTAGGATCCCCTTTTTAGGCACTTCACCCACCATATACACATGGCATCTTTTATAGGGAAGGTATTCGGAACGCCCTGCCGATCCCGCAACAACTCGTCAACAAGAGGTACCGAGGCCGGGTAGGCCAAAAAGGAAGGCGGTCAGGACGGAGACGCCGACGCAAAGGTATAGGAAAAACCCCGCTCCATGGTTTTCGTCTTTCTCAAAATGTAATGACGCCCGCATTTCTTTAACAGAAAGAACGCTCGCCGGAATAAGTCCGGCGATGCTGCCAATCAAGCTTCCACCAGTCGGGCCCCAGGACCGGACATGGAGGCGGAAGCCGATATGGGGCAGGCGGCGGATAATCCCCCTACAGAGGGTGCGGATAGATTATCCGCTACAAACTCAGAAGTGGAAAGCGCCATGAATCATAGGCGCCGCCGGGCCGTACTCCGCGACGCTTGTTTCTCACCAGAGGCGTTCGACGCCTTCAATTCTGGAGAGGCGTACCTCCGTGCTGCTCAAGATGGTCTAGCCAGAGACACGGATCAGTATGTAAAGGATGTACGGGTGAGTAAATCTGGAGGTTTATATGTATCAGTAGCCCCTGAGACTTGAAACAGTTAGCAGAACTGATTTAAGGATCATATGCAATGTGCAGGTTCTTACAGAGAAAAATACTAGGTTGTCCCAGGAGCTGGAGGAATGCAAGACCCAACTGGGGGGCACTCTTGTCGCATTGCAGGAACAGAAAAAGCCTCCCGCTGGTAACATTTACTTTAAAAAATGATGGTTACCGTATAGTGTGCGGCGTAGCTGCGGTTCTAACAACAGATGTTGCAAATGAATCCGGGGAAAATCCAGAGGATCAGCATGTTATACGACAGCTAGAAGCTGGCAAACGCGTGCTGACTGAGGTTAGGCGGGAGAAAAACAATCTCCAAGATGCCAATGTTAAGCTGAGTGTTGAACTAAAAGACGTTCAGGGCTAGCTTGCAGACTCCGAGGAGAATAAGTGGCTTCGGCGCGGCATTTTCAGTAAGTGCTTGAACGAATCCTGTTAAAGGAGTTCGGTGAAGAAGTCGACTAACAGCGCTATGTTTGTAGGTATGCTGATGGGTCGTCCCACGGAGGAAATGCCCGGGTCTGCGGGTGATCTTCTGTCCGAGCTGTCACATCTGCACGAACAAGTTCGGCAGGTGATGCAGGGTGTTGCCCAGGCCTTGTGGCCGTCCGTCTCCCTGCCAGAAGCCGTTGCAGGACTTGCGGAGAAGATGAAGGGAGCACGGCGGCGCTTCCGATTATGGAAGATATCAGCCTGCCGACAGGGTGCCAGAGAAGCCTGGGCCATGGTGAAGACGCGGTATACCAAGGCCGACCCAAATCACATGGCCGAAGTCGGACCTGTGGGGCCTGACGGAAAATAAATCCCCGTTAGCTTAGTTTATGGGCAAATAGAATTAGCTGCAAAGTATTCCCAACAGGATTGTAAGCTAGACCGCCTGTTGGATGGTATAAAGGAGGAGTTTAGTCAGTCTGCATGACTATGTAATTAAAGTGACATGTATAATGCCTTCTAGCCGGATTGTAGATCATTTGTCGTTGCGGACCTTTTGGCTTCAACCTCCGGGCCCAATAGTCTGGAGTGAATCCGAATACCCGCTCGGTTATATAAAACCGGGTTATGCGTGGAGACCAGGCGTAGGGGTCATTAGTGCTTTATCAGACAAGTGCCCAACTAGTTATGTTATATTACATGGGTAGTAAGAAACATCTTCCAGGGAGAATAGTTCCGTAAAGGGTTCCTTTCCCTAGGTAAGCATGCCCTAAAGTGCATGTCCGGACTGCGATAGGAAACGCAGAAAAAACATCTCGGGGCAGATATGGATAATAAATAAAAATCATCTTTTGTTCACCGACCGAATATTCCCTTAAGAACGCTAGCTTTCGGCTTCAACCAGTCTGAGGTACACATCCGGCTGACCCGCCAGTAACAATCGCAGATGTGCTCCCCTTATGCCCTAGCCGAATTAACGGGAATGTAGGGCATAAATGCAAGAGCCAGGCAACCCAGCTTGCCCAAAACTTAAGTCATATCGACGCATATAATGGTGAAAAAAGGTACATGCGGAAGTATAACACATGTGTTGGGCGTGAGGCCCAGATAAATAATTTAAGCTTCTATGAAAGAAGCCCTCAGGTATGAAGAGTGCGGCTAGCGCATCTGTAATGTACAAGCGAGGCACAAGGTGACCCTTGAAGGCCTAGAGAAGTAATAAAAGAAAGAAAGAAAGGGAAACAAGACATATGATGTATATGTAGAAAATGGACAAAGGGAGGGGACTAACATAGAGTCCGGTGCTAGGCGTAGAATCTTCGGAGCCTGGCCGCGTTCCATGGGTTCGTCTCGAGTCGACTAGTCGATGCATCCCGCAGTCGGTACACTCCACCGGTCAGAACTTGATCAATAATGAAGGGACCTTCCCATTTGGGCTCGAGCTTGTTCTTTTTCTTATCCGGCAGGCGTAGAACTAGTTCGCCAACGTTATAAGTTTTGGCCCGTACTTCTCTGCTTTGGTATCTGCAAGCCTGTTGCTGATAAAATGCGGAACGGGCTTTGGCAACGTCGCGCTCCTCCTCCAAGGTGTCCAGACTGTCCTGTCGATCGAGCTCGGCTTCTCTTTCTTCGTACATGCGCACTCGAGGTGAGTCATGAATTATGTCACAGGGCAAGACTGCCTCTGCGCCGTACACCATAAAGAAGGGTGTATATCCGGTACTACGATTTGGCGTGGTCCACAGCCCCCATAGTACGGAGTCGAGCTCCTCTACCCAGTGCGTGTCAGACTCCGTTAAGGAACGCACTAATCTGGGTTTAATGCCGCTCATTATAAGACCGTTTGCTCGCTCGACTTGACCGTTGGTTTGTGGGTCATAGGCTGAAGCATAATCGAGCTTGATGCCCATTTTGCTGCACCAGAGTTTTACTCCATCGGCCGTGAAGTTCATGCCATTGTCAGTGATGATGCTGTGGGGGACGCCATAACGATGTACAACCCCGGATATGAAGTCTATCACCGGTCCGGATTCGGCTGTTTTAACAGGTTTGGCCTCTATCCATTTGTGAATTTATCCACCATGACCAGTAAGTATTTTTTCTTGTGGGTTCCCCCTTTAAGGGGTCCAACCATGTCAAGCCCCCAGACCGCAAAGGGCCATGTAATGGGGATTGTTTGGAGGGCGGTGGGTGGCATGTGGTTTGATTTGCAAAGAGCTGGCAACCGGCGCAACATTGGACCAAGTCCTGTGCGTCTGCCCGCGCTGTTGGCCAATAGAATCCTGTGCGGAAAGCCTTGCTTACAAGGGCCCGGGCTGCGACGTGATGACCGCCGAGTCCGGCGTGAATTTCTGCCAAAAGATTCCGCCCTTCCTCTTTGGAGATGCACCTTTGAAGGACTCCGGTAGTGCTTTTTTTGTACAATTCTCCCTCATGGACCGTGTAGGCCTTGGATCGCCGCACTATGCAGCGTGCCTCATTTTGGTCCTCCGGAAGTTCCTGTCTAGTTAGGTAGGCCAGGAATGGTTCTATCCACGGGGCGATAATGGCCATGATTACGTGGGCTGAAGGTGTTATTTCGGTGGCAGAGCCTCCATTGTGTCAGAGTATTCGGTACCGGGCATTTTGGTCGGGTCCGGACTATTGTTACCGGTGTCTCCTTCCCACACTACGGATGGCTTGAACAGCCCTTCCAGGAATATGTTGGGGGGACCGTATCGCATTTTGCGCCGATGCGGGCGAGGACATCCGCCACCTAATTGTTTTCCCGAGCCACATGGTGAAATTCGAGCCCCTCGAACCGAGCTGACAATTTTAGGATGGTGTTTCGATAGGCCGCCATTTTCGGATCCTTGGCGTCAAAGTCTCCATTTATTTGGGATATTGCGAGGTTTGAATCCCCACGCACCTCCAGGCATTGAATGCCCATGGAGACTGCCATCCGAAGACCATGCAACAGAGCTTCGTATTCGGCTGCATTGTTGGAGTCTGTATACAATATTTGCAATATGTACTGAACGGTATCCCCGGTTGGGGATGTCAGGACGACGCCAGCCCCTAGACCGGCCAGCATTTTAGAACCGTCGAAGTGCATGATCCAGTTGGAGTATGCGCCATACTCTTTAGGGAGTTCGGCCTCCGTCCATTCGGCGACGAAGTCAGCCAATACTTGTGATTTAATGGCTCGTCGAGGTTTGTATGTTATGTCGAACGGGAGGAGCTCAATGGCCCATTTGGCAATCTGGCCCGTAGCGTCGCGGTTGTTTATAATATCATTAAGTGGCATTTCCGAGGCTACCATAATTGAACACTCTTGAAAGTAGTGTCGTAGCTTCCAGGACGCCATGAATACCGCATAGGCTATCTTTTGATAATGTGGGTACCATGATTTGCATGGAGTGAGGACAGTGGATACATAGTATACCGGCTTTTGAAGAGGGAATTTATGTCCGGCAGCTTCTCGTCCGACGACGAGCACTACGCTTACAACTTGATGAGTTGCCGCAATGTACAACAGCATTGGTTCACCAATATTTGGCGCGGCTAGGATTGGGTTGGTTGCCAAAATGGCCTTTATTTCTTCCAATCCGGCTGTGGCAGCGTCCGTCCACTCGAAGTGTTCGGTGCACCGAAGAAGGCGATAAAGGGGTAAAGCCTTTTCTCCTAAGCAGGAGATAAAGCGACTTAGAGCCGCCACACATCCAGTTAACTTCTGGATTTGTTTGAGGTCTATTGGTGTAGCCAACTGTGACAAAGCTCGAATTTTGGCCAGGTTAGCTTCGATACCTCTACTGGAGACAATGAAACCCAGGAGCTTTCCGGCTGGTACGCCGAAAACGCATTTTTCCGGATTGAACTTGATGTCGTATGTTCGGAGGTTGTCGAATGTGAGCCTCAAGTCGTCTATCAAAGAGTCGACGTGTTTGGTTTTGACAACCACATCGTCTACGTATGCCTCTACTGTTTTCTTGATTTGTTTCTCCAGACATGTCTGAATCATGCGCTGATATGTTGCGCCGGCGTTCTTGAGCCCAAAAGGCATTGTGTTAAAATAGAAGGGACCGTATGGTGTGATGAATGTCGTTGCGGCTTGGTCGGACTCCGCCATCTTGATTTGGTGGTAACCGGAGTATGCGTTGAGGAAACACAATGACTCGTGTCCTGCGGTAGCATCAATGATTTGATCGATGTGTGGGAGGGGAAGGGATCCTTTGGGCAAGCTTTATTGAGGTCTTTGAAATCGACACAAAGGCGCCAGGATTTGTCCTTCTTTGGTACCATCACCAGGTTTGCTAGCCAGTCCAGGTGTTTTATTTCTTTGATGAATCTGGCCTCCAATAACTTGGCTAGTTCCTCTCCCATGGCCTGTCTCTTAGGTTCGGAGAAACAGCGAAGAGCTTGCTTGACCGGCTTGAATCCCTTTAGGATATTGAGGCTATGCTCGGCCAGCCTGGGTGGGATTCCTGGCATGTCTGAGGGATGCCAAGCGAATGTGTCCCACTTCTCGCGGAGGAATTCTCGTAGTGCGATGTCCACAGTGGGGCTTAACTGTGCCCCGATGGAGGCTGTTTTTGTAGGGTCCGTTGGGTGGACTTGGAATTTGACTATTTCATCCGCTGGTTTAAAAGAGGTGGACTTGGATCTCTTGTCGAGTATCACATCGTCCCTGTCCACTGATGAGCGTAGCGCGGTAAATTCCTCGGCCGAGAGGGCTTCGGATAGTGCCTCGAGGGCCAATGCGGCTATTTTTTTCGGCGTGGAGTGTTGAGTCCGGATCGCTGACGAGAGTGATGATTCCGTTGGGCCCGGGCATTTTGAGCTTCATGTACCCGTAATGAGGTACGGCTTGGAAGATTGTGAATGCCTCCCGTCCTAAAAGAGTGTGATAACCACTGCTGAACGGGGCCACTTGGAATGTAATTTCTTCAGACCTGTAATTATCCGGCATGCCGAATACCACATCTAGTGTGATTTCCCCAGCACAGCGTGCTTCCCGACTGGGGATGATTCCTCTAAAGGTTGTGCTACTTTGCTCAATGCGGTTCCAGTCTATTTCCATCTTTTGAAGAGTTTCCTCATAGATGAGGTTTAATCCGTTGCCGCCGTCCATGAGTACTTTGGTGAGTCGAAAGCCGTCCAAGAATGGACTGAGGACCAGTGCGGCTGGTGCTCGGGCTGTTCGGAATTTAGGTTCGTCACTGGCATTGAAGGTAATAGCCGTGTCACTCCATGGATTTATTGCTGCTACTTGGCAGATTTTGGCCATGCTGCAGAGTGTTCGCTTGCGTCTATTATTTGACGCGAAGGTCTTAAAGACCATTAGCACCGTACTTTTATCCACGGGATGGTGCTCTGTGGTATTTGGGAGAAGAAGATCCTCACCACTTTTGGCCACCTGCCGGAGTATCCAACATGCTCTAAGGCTGTGCGTTGGTATTGTATCTGCTGTACTATGAATTTTGCAGGGTCCGTTCAGCCATGCCTCTAGTACGGTTCCATACCCTGTAGAGGGTTTTTGCTTTTTGGTATTTGACCCGGGTGTATTGTGATAATGCACCCTTTTGTTTCGGACTGGGTTTGTATTCAGGGCCGGATTATCCCAAAAGTTTATTTCGGTTTTCCAGGCACTTTCCATCACATAGTACTTTCGTACTATGGACGCCAAGTCAGCGAAGCACGTTATCTCACGGCGATTTATGGCGTTAAGGATTCCCTTGTCCGTGCAATTATTGCAGAAAAATAGGATTGCGTCTTCCTCGCAACAGTCCTTAACCTTGTTCATCGCAAGGAGGAATCTGGCCCAATAGTGATGTACTGTTTCCTGGGGCTCTTGCCTGATGTGGGAAAGATCACTTATGTTTGGGTGGGTGGGTGGAATTGAATCCGAACCCTCACCTGATCTGGGATCCAGGGGCCGAGGAATTTCCAATTTTGGAAGTTCCAGTTCCGGGGTGTGACCCGATAATCCTGGCTCGCTGCCTGACTCTAAGTTCAGGGATTGGATGTTGTCCTCCCGTGAACGGGCGTCCGGCTCAGAGAGCTCGGGAATCCGGACATAGTTGGTCCTCAAGATGGAGGAAATGTCGCCGCATTGTTCCTCCACCACTGCAATATGATGGGTGACCCTTGGAGAGTTAATCTCCCTTTGATCGGGTTTAAGCCCAATCCGATCATAGTCCATAGCGACTCCCAAGGCGGCGATGCGATCTAAAAGCTCGTTTAAGGAGGCGAGCTCCATTGGATCCATCTATTCGGCGAGTGCCGATTTGACGTGGAGGCTGTTTTTCATGACCCGAGAAGTCATCGTCAGCGCGGCGACCGAACAGGCGGTCATGATGAAACCGCCAAGCCGGAGAGTTTGGCCGACAACCAAAGCTCCCCCAGTAGTAGTACCGTCTTTAAAGACGAGACGAGACATCCTTCCTTCTGGCGATGGCACAGAGGAACTCTCAATGAAAACACCAATGTCGGTGTCAAAACCAGCGGATCTCGGGTAGGGGGTCCCGAACTATGCGTCTAGGCGGATGGTAACAGGAGGCAGGGGACACGAAGTTTATCCCAGGTTCGGGCCCTCTAATCTAGGACACCCAAATCCAGGACACCCTCACTCACCAACAAAGCACCCAAGACCCTAGCAAGGGGCCAAGCCTCGCGAGGTGGACGACGCAAGACCTCCTCTGGAGTGGCCTAGCCAGGCAGGCTCACGAGGATCGGAGATATCAAGGCGAGGCGAACCTCACGAGGTTCTCATGACGTGAGCCGTGAGGATCAACACCAGGCGGGCGCCAGCGCGCACAGCGTCCTTGTTTCCATTTTGGTGCACAGGGGGCAAGCGCAGCCGCGGAGTACCGAGGCCTCAGGCAAAGGTTTCCATTTCGGTGCAACAAGACCAAGACCATGGACTGCAAGACGGAGGTCACCATGGAGCCCAGAACAGCGTCACCACCAGAACTTTGTGCAGGCGAAGACTACTTTTGTCAGGATAGCTTGTACTAGTTGTCCCCTTTCAAATTAGCCCGCCATTGTTGGCTCCCTTCCCGCTCGATATTTGGGAAGAGGACCAGGGCCTCTATAAATAGGACTAGCCACCACAGTAGAGCAGGAGGATCAGATCTGGGCTTGGGGGATCGAAAAGAGAGGATCTTAGCTTGAGAGAGACCACCCTCACGCACACAAGCTCACCGAGCTCAAGAACGCCTCAACCTCAGGAGGCCGTTCTTCCCTTGTATTGTTCATCATCGGCCCAAGAGGCAATCCACCACCACCACACTGGAGTAGGGTATTACACCACAACGGTGGCCCGAACCGGTATAAGCCCTGGGTCCTTCTGTGTTGTGAGTTCGTCGAGTTCGTCTGTGAGATCTAGTGAGCTAGGGCGTTGATCGGTGGAAGGGAAAGACTTCGCGTGCACCCCAGTGTTCGAATCTTAAGGGTTTGCCGGGACCCCATACCCCGACAGTGTACTCGCACATTAAACCGGAGCGGCGACTTAACGGCAAGATACTCCAGGATATCCAGCAACGGACGAAGTCCACACCTATTAAACCGTTGGACATGAAAGCTCTAAGCTTGGCAAGTTGTGGTGTGTACAAGGCTCGTTCTTTGGCACTTAGTCATTGCGGAAGCGGATGAGTATTGGCGAGCCGGTGAGCACGGTAACCCGGCAGAGGGTTCTCATCTTCAGGAGAGGTGTCCTTGCAATAGAACCAAGTTTGATTCCACTCCTTTGGGTGACTGTGAAGTTTGGCGTGAGGAAAACTAACATCCTTCCTTTTCTGAATGGAGACATGACTGAGTTAAGTATTGAGCCCGTCTACGAACTCAGTGCGACAGTTTAAGTGGAAGAAATCCCGGAATAGCTCGACAGTCGGTTCTTCTTGTATATACGCTTCACAAAAAACCTGAAAGTTGCAGATATTGGATACAGAGTTGGGTCCAATATCTTGAGGGTGGATCTGAAAGCTGGCAAGTACATCTCGGAAAACCTTGGATCCAGGCGGTTTAAAACCACGGCCTATATGATCAGCAAACACCACTACTTCACCCTCTCTGGGGGTAGGAGGATTTTCCGGACCAGGAACTCGCCACCGGATTTCATTTTTCTTCGGTAAGGTGCCGATTTTGACACATCCGTTCAGTTGCTCCTCAGTAACCCGGGAAGGGACCCAGTTACAGGAATAGAATTGTTTGGCCATTGCAAGTGAAGAGCTGGAGAGAAATAATGCCGGTTTACGATTCATTAATGACAATGCATAAGGTACAACAGGTCGAGGAAAAAGGAATTCAAGCATATAATATTGATAAACCGGAGGAGGTTATAAACCGCGTACGACAGAGTGTTTTTAAGTGGTAAAGCGATGAATGGTTTACAAGGGGACTAATGGCATATGACAGATTATTTTCTACAGAGATAAACCGCCTGTGCAGGTAAAGAAGGTATAGATCTGAAGCAAAAAATGGCTAAGTGAAGAAAAACAGGTTTCACAAAATCATGTTCGCGTTTTGGATCTACCGCAAGTCAAGAAAAGGAAAAAGATTTTGACCTAAAAACAGTATGGTGCTGAAGCAGTAAAGATCTGGATCAAGTTCTTATATGTATAAGGTTTCGTTTAATGGCTGAGATAAGGACTATCATAGTTATCACATGAAACGCATCAAGTCTTAGGTCTGCTATATATGGACCGATGAAGAATAGGAAGGGAGCGCCATGAACTCGTATGAACCCTAAGTGGATCTACAGAGAAAGGGGGAGGCTTACAGTAGTTATTGAAGTAGCGGAGGTGTGCTGCGTCTCTCTGGAGCGATCAGGTCGATGCGGCGGCCAACGATGAGACAGAGACAAAGCTCGACGACGGCAGCGGCGCTCAGGTGTAGAGGCGTCGCGAGGAGGAAGAAGAGAGGAGAGGGTAACAGAAGGAAAAGGAAGGGGTCCTCCGCTCTATTTATAAGGACAAAGAGATAAGCGGCAGGCGTGGGAATCGAGGAGCCCAAAAAATGGATAGATAACGAGATTGTTGCCTCGATTGTTGGATGCTCATTAATAAAAGGGGTATCTTGGGCTTTAAATGAACAGGTGATGTCATGGCGGTTTACTACAAATCCGGAGGTTGACATCAGGGCGGTTTACAAGATCTATGCGAAGGTGGAAGGGGAGGAATTTTCTAAGTGTTGAAGATCGACATGAACAAGTTCAAATCAATCTGGGGCCTAATGTTGGGGATATTATTATTGGACATAAACCGGCCAGGAGTGGCCGGGTTAGCTTTATGAGGATTAGAAGCCCAGGAAGACAAAGGATGTTGGGGCTTTATGAAGGCCCAAGGCCCAAAGGCGGATCAAGGACTGTAGACATAAACTGACATTATCATGTAACTTGTATTATAAGATAGAGGAATAGAGACCGAGTTGGACACGTTGATGATCCGGCCTCGGAACTCTGTAAACTGATGGGTGTCGACCTATGTATATAAAGGGACAACCCGGCGGCGGTTTAGGAACAACAGATAACAACTCGAGAACCAGGCAAAGCGGATTCGCTCCCTAGTCATCGAAACCCTAGCAATTCCATCATAACTGGAGTAGGATTTTACCTTCATCGTAAGGGGCCGAGCCAGTATAAAACTCTCGCGTCCTTCTTCCGCTTTAACCCCTTTAAGCTAACCCGTTGCGATGGCTCCATGACTAAGTCCTTTCACAAGGACATCTGCCGTGACAAAACCACAACAGAAGGGGAACAGAAAAAGGGCGAATAAAACGGCAAGGGTGAAGTGGGGGAGAGGAAAATGAGAGGGAAATGGCAAATAATGTAATGCAAAGGATAAGAGTTGTGATGGGTACTTGGTATGACTTGACTTGGCGTAGATCTCCCAGGCAACGGCGCCAGAAATCCTTCTTGCTACCTCTTGAGCATGCGTTGGCTTTCCCTTGAAGAGGAAAGGGTGATGCAGCAAAGCAGCGTAAGTATTTCCCTCAGTTTTTGAGAACCAAGGTATCAATCTAGTAGGAGACCACGCACGAGTTACCTCGTACCTACACAAACAAATAAGAACCTCGCAACCAATGCGAGGATTGTCAATCCCTTCACAGCCACTTGCAAGAGTGAGATCTGATAGAGATAATGATAATAAGATAAATATTTTTGGTATTTTTATGATATAGATTGAAAATAAAGATTGCAAAATAAAATAGATTGGAAACTTGTATGATGGAAAATAGACCCGGGGGCCATAGGTTTCACTAGTGGCTTGTCTCAAGATAGCATAAGTATTACGGTGGGTGAACAAATTATTGTCGAGCAATTGATAGAAAAGCGAATAATTAAAAGAATATCTCGGTATGATCATGTATATAGGTATCACGTTCGTGACAAGTAGACCGACTCCTGCCTACATCTACTACTATTACTCCACACATCAACGGCTATCCAGCATGCATCTAGAGTATTAAGTTCATAAGATCAGAGTAACACTTTAAGCAAGATGACATGATGTAGAGGGATAAACTCATGCAATATGATATAAACCCTATCTTTTTATCCTCGATGGAAACAATACAATACGTGTCATTTCCCTTTCTGTCATTGGGATCGAGCACCGCAGGATTGAACCCAAAGCTAAGAACTTCTCCCATTGCAAGAAAGATCAATCTAGTAGGCCAAACCAAACTGATAATTCGAAGAGACTTGCAAAGATAACCAATCATACATAAAAGAATTCAGAGAAGATTCAAATATTGTTCATAGATAGTCTTGATCATAAACCCACAATTCATCGGATCTGGACAAAGACACCGCAAAAAGAATTACATTGAATAGATATCCAAGAGAATCAAGGAGAACTTTGTATTGAGATCCAAAGAGAGAGAAGAAGCCATCTAGCTAATAACTATGGACCCGAAGGTGTGAGGTAAACTACTCACACATCATCGGTGGGCCATGGAGTTGATGTAGAGGCCCTCCGTGATCAATGCCCCCTCCGGCGGAGCTCCGGAAAAGGCCCCAAGATGGGATCTCTTGGGTATAGAAGGTTGCGGCGGTGGAAATATGGTTTCGTGGTGCTCCTGGATGTTTTCAGGGTACGTAGGTATATATAGGAGGAAGAAGTAGGTCGGTGGAAACACAAGGGGGGAGGCCGCGCCCAGGGGGGTAGGCGCGCCCCCTGCCTCGTGGCCTCCTTGTTGGTTGCTTGACGTCCACTCCAAGTCCTCTGGATCATGTTTATTCCAAAAATCACGCTCCCGAAGGTTTCACTCCGTTTGGACTCTGTTTGATATTGCTTTTCTGCGAAACACTAAAATAGGCAAAAAAACAACAATTTGGGTTGGGCCTCCAGTTAATAGGTTAGTCCCAAAAATAATATAGAAGTGTAAAATAAAGCCCATTAATATCCAAAACAGATAATATAATAGCATGGTACAATCAAAAATTATAGATACATTGGAGACATATCAGCAGGAAGTGGCAAAGAAATTCTCATCAAATCTATTGTACAGGCAATCCCTATATATTCCATGTCATTCTTCAAATTACCAAGGGGTTTATGTCAAGCAATCACGTTGATGGTGCGCAAATTTTGGTGAGGCAGTAAAGCCGGCGCAACCTGCCTAGGTGTCATGGGACACGATGACTATGCCTAAGTACAGAGGTGGTTTGGGCTTCCGTGACATGGAACTTTTCAACCTAGCATTGCTAGCACGTCAAGCATGGAGGATTTGCCAAGATCCGGGTTCATTAAGCTGCCGAGTTTTAAAAGCAGTATATTATCCGCATGGAGATTTCCTAACTACTGAACTAGGGAATAAGCCCTCTCAAGTGTGGCATTCTGTGTGCGAGAGGAAGGATGTTTCGAAGCTTGGGTTAATCAAGAGGATAGGAAATGGCAGGGATACTAAATGTTTGGATTGATAACTGGCTGCCGAGAAATTTTAAACTGAAGCCGGTCTGTGCCTTGTCGCTACACCCACCAGCCAAGGTTTCTGATCTAATTATTTCAGCTACGCGGGAGTGGAATCAAGCAGCACTGAACGAGCATTTGCTTCCCATGGACTCATAAATTATTCGTCAAATACCGTTAAGCCATTCAAGTTGTCAGGACCGATGGGCATGGCATTATGAAAAATTTGGAAGTTTCACAGTACGTTCGTGTTATAACCTACTTGTAGATACAAAGTTGCAGCATGAAGCTTGGCTTAATGGGGATGCACAAAATTTAAATATTGAGAAAGAAGAGAAGGGATGTAAGAAATTGTGTAAGACTATGGTACCACCGAAGCTATGAATGTTTGCATGGAGATTGGCGCAAGCATCTCTCCCAACTGGTGAAGTCCGGGCTCACTGTAACATGGCACTGTCTCCGGTCTGTGAAATATGCAATGCAACAAACAATTCTTGGCATCACTCGCTCCTCGATTGTAACATGGCCAAAATTGTCTGGGCGTTGAGGGAGGATGATCTATCAGTACCAATCTATGGATATGAAACCCCAGATCCAAAGCTTTGGCTTTTTGGAATCAGTGAAACTCTAACCAGTGACAAATTCATTGAGACCTAGTCACATTGTGGGCTATATGGTACGCTCGAAGGTGACTAATTCATGAGAAGGAGCACCAAAGTCGTCCCTTATCCACACATTTATTTATCACTAGATATATGGACGAGATCGCATCTCTCAGTCCCATGCAACAACCAAGATCGATTCGGCAATGTGTAGTACCATGATGGATTCCGCCGACCCCTGGATATATGAAGTTAAATGTTGATGCGGTGGTAGAAAAGTCAACTAATAAGGGCTCGGTTGGGGTGGTATGCCGTAATGAGCAGAGGAAGTTCATAGGTGCATCTTTTGTGGTTTTTGAAGGAATGACCAATCTTGAAACTCTAGAAGTACTCGCATGCCGCGAGGCGATTGCTCTGAGCGGAGACCTAGGCCTTGAGAATGTGCAAATCTCATCTGACTGTCTGAGAGTCTTCCGTGAGCTCGCGTTCGTGACAAATCTGGGGAGCACATTGCATGATTCTATATGACATCAAAGACAGAAGCAATCTATTTCGGTCTTGCATCTTTAGCTTTGAACAATGCAACAACAATGGGGAAGCTCATAGGCTAGCTAGGATGACATCCTCGCTTGATGCGGGACAATATGTTTGGCTAGAATCTCCTCCTGATAATTTATGTATCCCTGTAAACGTTGTTAACTTACAGTAAAGTGCGTTGTGATCCTAAAAAAAGGCAAGTCCGAATTGGACTAGGGAGGGGGCGTGCCCCCTCTCTTTCCTTCTCCCTCTCCTACTCCTTCCCTCTCTGCCCTCTTGGAAAAGGAAGGGTACTCCAACTAGGATTGGGAATCCTAGTTGGACTCCCCCTATAGGCGCGCCCCTCCTAGGCCGGCCTCCACCTCCTCCCTCCTCTATATACTTGGGCAGGGGGCACCCCAAAGGCACTCCAAGATTTGTCTTAGCCGTGTGCGGTGACCCCCTCCACAGTCACACACCTCGGTCATTTCATCATAGTGCTTAGGCGAAGCCCTGCGCTAGTAACTTCATCATCACCGTCGCCACACCGTCATGCTGACGGAACTCTCCTCTGGCCTCAACTGGATCAAGAGCCCGAGGGACATCATCAAGCTAAACATGTGCTGAATGCGGAGGTGCCGTACGTTCGGTACTTGGATCGGTTGGATCGCGAAGACGTTTGACTACATCAACCGCGTTACTAAATGCTTCTGCTTTCGGTCTACGAGGGTACGTAGACACACTCTCCCCTCTCGTTGCTATGCATCTCCTAGATAGATCTTGTGTGATCATAGGTAATTTTTTTGAAATACTGTGTTCCCCAATAGTGGCATCCGAGCCAGGTCTATGCGTAGATGTTATATGCACAAGTAGAACACAAAGGAGTTGTGGGCATGGGTATATACATATTGCTTGCCGTCACTAGTTGATTCTTGACTCAGCGGTATTGTTGGATGAAGCAGCTCAAATCGACATTACGCGTACGCTTACGCGAGACTGGTTCTACCGATGTGCTTCGCACACAGGTGGCTAGTGGGTGTCTGTTTCTCCAACTTTAGTTGAATTGGATTCAATGAACATGGTTCTTTCTGAAGATCAAAAAGCAATCACTATATCGCATTGTGGTTTTGCATGCATAGGTAAGAACGGTTCTTGTTAAGCCCGTAGCAGCCACGTAAAACTTGCAACAACAAAGTAGAGGACGTCTAACTTGTTTTTGCAGGGCATGTTATGATGTGATATGGTCAAGACGTGATGAGATATAAATTGTTGTATAAGATGATCATGTTTTGTTGAAGTTATTGGCAACTAGCAGGAGCCTTATGGTTGTCTCTTTATTGCATAAGATGCAAACGCCATATAATTGCTTTACATTATCCCCATGCGATAGCAATAGTTGCAAAGGCAATAGTTGGCGAGACGACCATGTGATGACATGTTGATAAAGATCAAGATAATGGAGATCATGGTGTCATGCCGGTGACGATGGAGATCATGACGGTACTTTGTAGATGGAGATCAAAGGCACAAGATGATGATGGCCATATCATGTCACATATTTTGATTGCATGTGATGTTTATCTTTTATGCATCTTATTTTGCTTAGTACGACGGTAGCATTATGAGATGATCCCTTACTAAAATTTCAAGGTATAAGTGTTCTCCCTGAGTATGCACCATTGCAACAGTTCTTCGTGCTGAGACACCACATGATGATCGGGTGTGATAAGCTCTACGTTCACATACAACGGGTGCAAGCTAGTTTTGCACAAGAAGAATACCAAGGTTAAACTTGACGAGCCTAGCATATGCATATATGGCCTCGGAACACTGAGACCGAAAGGTCAAGCGTGAATCATATAGTAGATATAATCAACATAGTGATGTTCACCATTGAAAACTTCTCCATCTCACGTGATGATCGGACATGGTTTAGTTGATATGGATCACGTGATCATTTAGATGACTAGAGGGATGTCTATCTAAGTGGGAGTTCTTAAGTAATATGATTAATTGAACTTAAATTTATCATGAACTTAGTACTGATAGTATTTGTATATCCATGTTGTAGATCAATTGCTCGCGTATAGCCTCCCCGTTTTATTTATGATATGTTCCTAGAGGAAACTATGTTGAAAGATGTTAGTAGCAATGATGCGGACTAGCTCCGTGATCTGAGGATTATCCTCATTGTTGCGTAGAAGAATTATGTCCTTGATGCACCACTAGGTGACGAACCTTTTGCAGGAGCAGATGCAGATGTTATGAACGTTTGACAAGTTCGATATGATGACTATTTGATAGTTTAGTGCGCCATACTTTACGGCTTAGAACCGGGACTTCAAAAATGTTTTGAACGCCACGTAGCATATGAGATGTTCCAAGAGCTGAAATTGGTATTTCAGACTCATGCCCATGTTAAGAGTTATGAGACCTATGACAAGTACTTTTCCTACAAGATGGAGGAGAATAGCTCAGCTAGTGAGCATGTGCTCAGAATGTCTGAGTACTACAATCACTTGAATCAAAGTGGGAGTTAATCTTCCAGATAAGATAGTGATTCACAGAGTTCTCTAGTCACTATCACCAAGTTACTAGAACTTTGTGATGAACTATAATATGCAAGGGTTAACTGAAATGATTCCCAAGCTTCTTTGCGATGCTGAAATTGGCGAAGGTAGAAATCAAGAAAAAGCGTCAAGTGTTGATGGTTGTCAAGACCACTAGTTTCAAGTAAAAGGACAAGGGAAAGAAAGGGAACTTCAAGAAGAATGGCAAGCAAGTTTCCGCTCCCATGAAGAAGCCCAATGCTAGACCCAAGCCTGAAACTGAGTGCTTCTACTGCAAAGGAAATGGTCACTAGGAAGCAGAACTGCCCCAGATACTTGGCGGATAAGAAGGATGGCAAGGTGAACAAAAGTATATATGATGTACATGTTATTGATGTGTACTTTACTAGTGTTCATAGTAACCCCAGGGTATTTGATACCGGTTCAGTTGCTAAGATTAGTAACTCGAAACAGGAGTTGCAAAATGAACAGAGACTAGTTAAGGGCAAGGTGACGATGTGTGTTGGAAGTGATTCCAAGGTTGATAAGATCACCATCGCACACTCCCTTACCTTCAAGATTAGTGTTAAACCTAAAATAAATGTTATTTGGTGCTTGCATTGAGCATAAATATGATTGGATCATGTTTATTGCAATACAGTTATTCATTTAAGTCAAAGAATAATTGTTGTTCTATTTACATGAATAAAACCTTCTATAGTCATACACTCAATATAAATGGTTTTATTGAATCATGATCGTAGTGATACACATATTCATAATATTGAAGCCAAAATATGCAAAGTTAATAATGATAGTGCAACTTATATGTGGCACTGTCGTTTAGGTCATATTGGTGTAAACCGCATGAAGAAACTCCATGCCGATTGGCTTTTGGAATCACTAATGCTTGCGAACAATGCCTCATGGGCAAGATGACTAAGACTCCGTTCTCCGGAACAATGGAGCGAGCAACAGACTTATTGGAAATAATACATACTGATGTATGCGGTCCAATGAGTGTTGATGCTCGCGGTGGGTATCGTTATTTTCTAGCCTTCATAGATGATTTGAGCAGATATGGGTATATCTACTTGATGAAACATAAGTCTGAAACATTTGAAAAGTTCAAAGAATTTCAGAGAAAATAAAGTTTCTACAATCTGATCGTGGAGGAGAATATTTGAGTTACAAGTTTGGTCTTCATTTGAAATAATGCGGAATGGTTTCACAACTCATGCCACCAGGAACACCACAGCGTAATGGTGTGTCTGAACGTCATAACCATACTTTATTAGATATGGTGCGATCTATGATGTCTCTTACCGATTTACCACTATCGTTTTGGAGTTATGCATTAGAGACAACTGCATTCATGTTAAATAGGGCACCGTCTAAAAATCCGTTTAGATGACACCATATGAAGTGTGGTTTAGCAAGAAAGCTAAGTTGTCATTTTTAAAGTTTGGGGTTGCGATGCTTATGTGAAGAAGTTTCGGCCTGGTAAGCTAAACCCAAATCAAAGAAGTGCGTCTTTATAGGATACCCAAAAGAAACTGTTGGGTACACCTTATATCACAGATCCGAAGGCAAGATCTTTGTTGCTAAGAGTGGATCCTTTCTAGAGAAGGACTTTCTCTCGAAAGAAATGAGTGGGAGGAATGTAGAACTTGATGAGGTAATTGTACCTTCTCCCGAATTGGAAAGTAGTTCATCACAGAAATCAGTTCTAGTGATTCCTACATCAATTAGTGAGGAATCTAATGATGATGATCATGAAACTTCAGAAAGTTACTACCGAACCTCATAGGTCAAGCAGAGTATGGTCCGCACCAGAGTGGTACGGTAATCCTTTCTAGAAGTCATGTTACTAGACCATGACGAACCTACGAACTATGAGGAAGCGATGATGAGCACAGATTCCACAAAATGGCTTGAGGCCATGAAATCTGAGATGGAGTCCATGTATGAGAACAAAGTGTGGACTTTGGTTGACTTGCCAAATGATCGGCAAGCCATTAAGAATAAATGGATCTTGAAGAGGAAGACGGACGTTGATAGTAGTGTTACTATCTACAAAGCTCGAATTGTCGAAAAGAGTTTTCGACAAGTTCAAGGCGTTAACTATGATGAGATTTTTTCAATCGTAGCAATGCTTAAGTCTGTCTGAATCATGTTAGAAATTGCCACATTTTATGAAATTTGGCAAATGGATGTAAAAACTGCATTCCTTAATGGATTTCTTAAAAAAAGAGTTGTATATGATACAACAAGAAAGTTTTGTCAATCCTAAAGGTGCTAACAAAGTGTGCAAGCTCCAGTGATCCATTTATGGACTAGTGCAAACATCTCGGAGTTGGAATATAAGCTTTGATGAGTTGATCAAAGCATATAGTTTTATACAGACTTTCGATGAAGCATGTATTTAAAAGAAAGTGAGTGGGAGCACTACAACATTTCTAATAAGTATATGCGAATGACATATTGTTGATCGGAAATAATGTAGAATTTTGTGGAAAGCATAAAGGAGTGCTTGAAAGAATTTTTTCAAAGAAAGACCTTGGTGAAGCTGCTTACATATTGAGCATCAAGATCTATAGAGATAGAACAAGACGCTTGATAAAAATTTTCAATGAGTACATACCTTGACAAGTTTTTGAAGTAGTTCAAAATGGAACAGTCAAAGAAGGAGTTCTTTCCTGTGTTGCAAGGTGTGAAGTTGAGTAAAGACTCAAAACCCGACCACGGCAGAAAATAGAAAGAGAATGAAAAATCATTCCCTATGCCTCAGTCATGGGTTCTATAAAGTATGCTATGCTGTGTACCAAATCTATTGTGTACCTCACCATGAATTTGGCAAGAGGGTACAAAAGTGATCCAGGAGTGGATCACTGAACAACGGTCAAAATTATCCTTAGTGGAATAAGGAAATGTTTCTTAGTTATGGAGGTGACAAAGAGTTCGTCATAAGAAGTTACATCGATGCAAGCTCTGACACCGATCTGGATGAATCTAAGTCTCGATCTAGATACATATTGAAAGTGGGAGCTATTAGCTAGAGTAGCTGCGTGCAGAGCATTGTAGACATAGAAAATTTGCAAAATACATACGGCTCTGAATGTGGCAGACCCATTGACTAAACTTCTCTCACAAGCAAAACATGATCACTCTTTGGGTGTTAATCACCTAGCGATGTGAACTAGATTATTGACTCTAGTAAACCCTTTGGGTATTAGTCACATGGATATGTGAACTAATCACATAAATATGTGAGCTATTGGTGTTAAATCACATGGCGATGTGAACTAGATTATTGACTCAAGTGCAAGTGGGAGACTGAAGGAAATATGCCTTGGAGGCAATAATAAAGTTGTTATTTATATTTCCTTATATCATGATAAATGTTTATTATTCATGCTAGAATTGTATTAAACAGAAACTTAGTACTTGTGTGAATACATAGGAAAAACAGAGTGTCCCTAGTATGCCTCTACTTGACTAGCTCCTTAATCAAACATGGTTAAGTTTCCTGACCATAGACATGTGTTATCATTTTATGAACGGAATCAAATCATTAGAGAATGGTGTGATGGACAAGACCCATCCGTTAGCTTAGCATAAATGATCGTTTAGTTTTATTGCTATTGCTTTCATCATGACTTATACATGTTCCTTTGACTATGAGATTATGCAACTCCTGAATACCGGAGGAACACCTTGTGTGCTATCAAACGTCACACCGTAACTGGGTGATTATAAAGATGCTCTACAGGTGTCTCCGATGGTGTTTGTTGAGTTGGCATATGTCGAGATTAGGATTTGTCACTTCGATTGTCGAAGATGTATCGCTGGGCCCTCTCCGTAATGCACATCACTATAAGCCTTGCAAGCAATGTGACTAATGAGTTAGTTGCGGGATATTGCATTACATAACGAGTAAAGATACTTGCCAGTAATGAGATTGAACTAGGTATGATGATACCGACGATCGAATCTCGGGCAAGTAACATACCGATGACAAAGGGAACAACGTATGTTGTTATGCGGTTTGACCGATAAAGATCTTCATAGAATATGTAGGAGCCAATATGATCATCCAGGTTCCGCTATTGGTTATTGATTGAAGATGTGTCTCAGTCATGTCTACATAGTTCTCGAACCCATAGGGTCCGCATGCTCAACGTTTGATGATGATTTGTATTATGAGTGATGTGATTTGATGTACCGAAGGTTGTTCGGAGTCCCGGATGAGTTAACGGACATGACGAGGAGTCTCGAAATGGTCGAGACATAAAGATAGATATATTGGAAGGCTATATTCGGACATCGGAAAGGTTCCAAGTGATTCGAGTATTTTTCGGAGTACCGGAGAGTTACGGGAATTCGCAGGGGGAAGTAGTAGGCCTTAATGGGCCATACGGGAAAGGAGAAAAGGGCCTCAAGGGTTGCCCCCCCCCCATGGCAAGTCTAGGGAGAGGGAGGCGCCCCCCTCTCTTTCCTTCTCCCTCTCCTACTCATTTCCTCTCTCCCCTCTTGGAAAAGGAAGGGGACTCCAACTAGGATTGGGAATCCTTGTTGGAGTACCCCTATAGGCGCGCCGCTCGTAGGCCGGCCGCCTCCTCCTCCCTCCTTTATATACGTGGGCAGGGGGAACCCCAAAGTCACTCCAAGATTTGTCTTAGCCGTGTGCGGTGCCCCCCTCCACAGTTACACACCTCGGTCATATCGTCATAGTGCTTAGGCGAAGCCCTGCGCCGGGAACTTCATCATCATCGTCGCCATGCTGTTGTGCTAATGCAACTCTCTTTCGGCCTCAACTGGATCAAGAGCTTGATACGTCCATTTTGTGTCATGCTTTTATATTGATATTTATTGCATTATGGGCTGTTATCACACGTTATGTCACAATATGTATGCCTATTCTCTCTTATTTTGCAAGGTTTACATGAAGAGGGAGAATGCCGGCGGCTGGAATTCTGGGCTAGAAAAGGAGCAAATATTAGAGACCTATTCTGCGCAACTCCAAAAGTCCTGAAACTTCACGGGAGCACGTTTCGATATATATAAAAAATATTGGGCGAAGGAAGTACCAGAGGGGGGCACCCACCATCCATGAGGGTGGGGGGCGCGCCTTACCCCCTGCCTCGTGGGCCCCCTGGCAGGCCTCCGGTGCCCATCTTCTTCTATATGAAGTCTTTTACCCTGGAAAAAAATCATAAGCTAGCTCATGGGACGAAACTCCGCCGCCATGAGGCGGAACCTCGGCGAAACCAATCTAGGGCTCCGGTGGAGCTATTCTGCCGAGGAAACTTCCCTCTGAGAGGGGGAAATCATCACCATCGTCATCACCATCGATCCTATCATCGGGAGGGGGTCAATCTCCATCAACATCTTCACCAGCACCATCTCATCTCAAACCCTAGTTCATCTCTTGTATGCAATCTTTGTCCCAAAGCCTCAGATTGGTCCCTGCGGGTTGCTTGTAGTGTTGATTACCCTTTGTAGTTGATGCTAGTTGGTTTATTCGGTGGAAGATCATATGTTTGTATCCTTTATGCATATTAATACCCCTCTGATTATGAACATGAATATGATTTGTGAGTAGTTACGTTTGTTCCTGGGGACATGGGAGAAGTCTTGCTATAAGTAGTCATGTGAATTTGGTATTCGTTCGATATTTTGATGAGATGTATGTTGTCTCTCCTCTAGTGGTGTCATGTGAACGTCGACTACATGACACTTCACCATTGTTTGGGACTAGGGGAAGTCATTGGGAAGTAATAAGTAGATGATGGGTTGCTAGAGTGATAGAAGCTTAAACCCTAGTTTATGAGTTGCTTCGTAAGGGGATGATTTGGATCCATATGTTTCATACTATGGTTAGGTTTACCTTAATACTTCTTCTGTAGTTGCGGATGCTTGCAAGAGGGGTTAATCATAAGTGGGATGCTTGTCCAAGGAAGGGCAGCACCCAAGCACCGGTCCACCCACATATCAAATTATCAAAGTACCGAACGCGAATCACATGAACGTGATGAAAACTAGCGTGACGATAATTCCCATGTGTCCTTGGGAGCGTTTTCCTTTATATAAGAGTTTATCCAGGCTTGTCCTTTGCTATAAAAAGGATTGGGCCATCTTGCTGCACCTTATTTACTTTTACTATTTGTTACCCGTTGCAAATTACCTTATCACAAAACTACCTGTTACCGATAATTTCAGTGCTTGTAGAGAATACCTTGTTGAAAACTGCTTATCATTTCCTTCTGCTCCTCGTTGGGTTCGACACTCTTACTTATCGAAAGGACTACGATAGATCCTCTATACTTGTGGGTCATCAAGACTCTTTTCTGGCGCCGTTGACGGGGAGTGAAGCGCCTTTGGTAGGTGGAATTTGGTAAGGAAAAAATTATATAGTGTGCTGAAATTTACTGTCACTTGTTACTATGGAACATAATCCTTTGAGGGGCTTGTTCGGGGTATCTTCACCCCGACCAGTAGAGAAAAGAGTTGCTCCCCAACCTACTAAACCTAATGAAAATGTCTACTTTGAAATTCCTTCGGGTATGATAGAGAAACTGCTAGCTAATCCTTTTACAGGAGATGGAACACTGCATCCCGATTTGCACCTAATCTATGTGGATGAAGTTTGTTGATTATTTAAGCTTGCAGGTATGCCCGAGGATGTTATCAAGAAGAAGGTCTTCCATTTATCTTTGAAGGGAAAGGCATTTACATGTTTTAGGCTATGTGATGATATGGGATCATGGAACTACAACTGATTGAAACTGGAATTTCATCAGAAGTTTTATCCTATGCATCTTGTTCATCATGATCGTAATTATATATATAATTTTTTGCCTCACGAAGGAGAAAGCATCGCTCAAGCTTGGGGGAGGCTTAAGTCAATGTTATATTAATGCCCCAATCATGAGCTCTCAAGAGAAATTATTATTCAAAAATGTTATTCCCGACTTTCTCTCGATAATCACTTCATACTCGATACTTCTTGTACTGGATCTTTTATGATGAAGACTATTGAATTCAGATGGGATTTATTGGAAAAAATTAAACGCAACTCTGAAGATTGGGATCTTGACGAAGGTAAGGAGTCAGGTATAAGACCTAAGTTTTATTGTGTTAAATCTTTTATGGATACCGATTTTTTCCGTGAATTTAGCACTAAATATGGACTTGACTCTGAGATAGTAGCTTCTTTTTATGAATCATTTGCTACTCATGTTGATCTCCCTAAGGAGAAGTGGTTTAAATATAATCCTCCCATTGAAGTAAAAGTAGTTGAACCTATTAAAGTTGAAGAAAAGACTATCACTTATAATGTTGATCCTATTGTTCCTCCTGCTTATATTTAGAAACCACCTTTCCCTGTTAGAATAAAGGATCATGCTAAAGCTTCAACTGTGGTTCATAAGAGTAATACTAGAACACCTACACCCTCTGAGCAAGTTAAAGTTGAACCTAGTATTTCTATGGTTAAAGATCTATTGGCTGATAATATTGATGGGCATGTTATTTACTTCTATGATGAAGCTGCTAGAATTGCTAACCTGATGCTAAAAATAAACATAGACCTGCTGTAGGCATGCCTGTTATTTCTATTAAAATAGGAGATCATTGCTATCATGGCTTATGTGATATGGGTGCTAGTGCAAGTGCAATACCTCATTCCTTATACAAAGAAATTATGCATGATATTGCACCTGCTAAGATAGAGGAAATTGATGTTATTATTAAGCTTGCCAATAGAGACACTATTTCACCAGTTGGGATTGTTAGAGATGTTGAAGTCTTGTGTGGGAAAGTTAAATATCCTGCTGATTTTCTTGTTCTTGGTTCCCCACAAGATAACTTTTGTCCCATTATATTTGGTAGACCCTTCTTGAATACTATTAATGCTAGGAAAGATTGCAAAAAGGATGTTGTTACTATTGGTTTGGGGGATATGTCTAATGAGTTTAATTTTGCTAAATTTCGTAGACAACCCCATTATAAAGAATTTCCTTGTAAGGATGAAATTATTGGTCTTGCTTTTATTGCCGTGCCTCCTAGTGATCCTTTAGAACAATATTGGCTAGACCAGGAAAATGATATGTTTATGAATGAATGAAGGGAAATAGATGAAGTATTCTTTAAACAAGGACATATTTTGAAACCCAACTTGCCTTTTGAAATCCTAGGGGATCCTCCTCCACCCAAGGGTGATCTCGTGTTTGAGCTTAAACCTTTACCTGATACTCTTAAATATGCTTATCTTGATGAGAAAAGGATATCCTGTTATTATTAGTGCTAACCTTTCAAAGCATGAAGAAAAGAAATTATTGAATACTCTAAAGAAGCACCGTGCTGCTATTGGATATACTCTTGATGATCTTAAGGGCATTAGTCCCACTCTATGCCAGCACAAAATAATGGAGAAAGACGCGAAACCGGTTGTTGATCACGACCGACGGTTAAATCCTAAGATGAAAGAAGTGGTAAGAAAGAAATACTAAAGCTTCTGGAGGCAAGTATAATTTATCCCGTTGCTGATAGTCAGTGGGTAAGTCATGTCCATTGTGTCCCTAAGAAGGGAGGTATTATTGTTGTTCCTAGTGATAAAGACAAATTGATCCCACAAAGAATTGTTATAGGTTATAGACTGGTAATTGATTTCCGCAAATCAAATAAAGCTACTAAAAAGGATCATTACCCTTTACCTTTTATTGATCAAATGCTATAAAGATTATCCAAACATACACATTTTTGCTTTCTAGATGGTTATTCTGGTTTCTCTCAAATACCTATGTCAAAAGAGGATCAAGAAAAGACCACTTTTACTTGTCCTTTCGGTACCTTTCCTTATAGACGTATGCCTTTTGGTTTATACAATACACCTGCTACCTTTCAAAGATGTATGACTGTTATATTCTCTAACTTTTGTGAAAAGATTGTTGAGGTATTCATGGGTGATTTTTCTATATATGGAACTTCTTTTGATGATTGCTTAAGCACCCTTGATCGAGTTTTGCAGAGATGTGAAGAAACTAATCTTGTCTTGAATTGGGAGAAGTGCAACTTTATGGTTAATAAAGGTATTGTATTGGGGCATAAAATTTCTGAAAGAGGTATTGAAGTTGATAAAGCTAAGGTTGATGCTATCGAAAAGATGCCGTGTCCTACGGACATTAAAGGTATATGGAGTTTCCTTGGCCATGCTGATTTTTACAGGAGTTTCATTAAGGAATTCTCTAAAATTTCTAGGCCTCTGACTAATCTCTTACAAAAAGATGTTCCTTTTGTCTTTGATCATGATTGTTTAGAAGCATTTGAAATACTTAAGAAAGCTTTGATTTCTGCACCTATTGTTCAGCCTCCTAATTGGAATTTACCATTTGAAATTATGTGTGATGCTAGTGATTATGCTGTAGGGGCTGTTCTAGGACAAGGAGTTGATAAGAAATTAAATGCTATCCAATATGCTAGTAAAACTCTAGACAGTGCCCAAAGAAATTTTCCTACTACTGAAAAGGAATTTTTCATAGTTGTATTTGCTTGTGATAAGTTTAGACCTTATATAGTTGATTCTAAAGTAACTGTTCACAGTGATCATGCTACTATTAAATATCTTATGGAAAAGAAAGATGTTAAACCTAGACTTATTAGATGGGTTCTCTTGCTACAAGAATTTGATTTGCATATTATTGATAGAAAGGAAGCTGAGAACCCCGTTGCAGACAACTTGTCTAGGTTAGAGAATGTTCTTGATGACCCACTACCTACTGATGATAGCTTTCTTGATGAACAATTATCTGTCATAAATGCTTCTCGTACTGCTCCATGGTATGCTGATTATGCTAATTACATTGTTGCTAAATTTATACCACCTAGTTTCACATACCAACAAAAGTAAAAGTTTTTCTATGATTTAAGACATTACATCTGGGATGACCCACACCTTTATAAAGAATGAGTAGATGGTATTATTAGATGTTGTGTACTTGAGCATGAACAGGAACAGATCCTACGCAAGTGTCATTCCAAGGTTTATTGAGCACACCATGCTAGAGACAGAACTACACATAAGGTATTGCAATCCGGTTTTTATTGGCCTACTCTCTTCAAGGATGCCCGTAAGTTTGTCTTGTCTTGTGATGAATGTCAAAGAATTGGTAATATTAGTAGACATCAAGAAATTCCTATGAATTATTCACTTGTTATAGAACCATTCGATGTTTGGGGCTTTGATTATATGGGGCCATTTCCTTCCTCTAATGGGTATACACATATTTTAGTTCTTGTTGATTACGTTACCGAGTGGGTAGAAGCTATTCCAACTAGTAGTGCTGATCATAACACCTCTATTAAGATGCTTAGAGAAGTTATCTTTCTGAGGTTTGGAGTCCCTAGATACTTAATGATTGATGGTGGTTCACATTTTATTCATGGTGCTTTTCGTAAAATGCTTGCTAAGTATGATGTTAATCATAGAATTGCATCTCCATATCATCCACAATCTAGTGGTCAAGTAGAACTGAGTAATAAAGAGCTTAAATTAATTTTGGAAAAGACTGTTAATAGATCTAGAAAGAATTGGTCCAAGAAACTTGATGATGCATTATGGGCTTATAGAAATGCATACAAAAATCCTATGGGTATGTCTCCGTATAAAATGGTTTATGAAAAAGCATGTCACTTAACTCTTGAACTAGAACATAAGGCATATTGGGCCATTAAAGAACTCAATTATGATTTCAAACTTGCCGGTGAGAAGAGGCTTTTTGACATTAGCTCACTTGATGAATGGAGAACCCAGGCTTATGAGAATGCCAAACTGTTTAAAGAAAAAGTTAAAATATGGAATGACAAAAAGATACAAAAGCGTGACTTTAATGTAGGTGATTATGTATTGTTATACAACTCTCGTTTAAGATTTTTTTGCAGGCAAACTCCTTTCTAAATGGGAAGATCCGTATGTCATTGAGGAGGTCTATCATTCCGGTGCCATAAAAATCAACAACTTCGAAGGCACAAATCCGAGGGTGGTGAACGGTCAAAGAATCAAACATTATATCTCAAGTAATCCCGTAAATGTTAAAACTAATGTTATTGAAACCGTAACCCCGGAGGAATACATAAAGGACACTTTCCAGAACGTTTTAGACTCCGAAAAGGAATTGGTATGAGGCACGGTAAGTAAACCGACTCCAAAAAAGTTCTAGTAGCAATTTTTCTCCATTTTGGAATATTTAAGAAAATAGGAAAATAAGAAGCAGTCTGGGAAGGACACGAGGGTGGAGGGCGCGCCCTACCCCCTGGGCGCGCCCCCCTGCCTCGTGGGCACCTCGTGTGCTCTCCGGACTCTGTTTTCTTGTGCAATACTTCTTTTGGTCGGTAAAAATTCATTATATAATCTCCCAAAGATTTTGACCACCGTACCACGCGATTATCCACTATTTTTGTTTCGAGTTGTTTCTACCGCAGATTTAGAGCGAGATGTCGTCTCAAGACTCCGACGGAGAAAGCTATGTCTCACATCTCATTGCCGATCCAAAGACCTATGGGGACCTATCTCCTTGGGGTCAAACTACGGATGATGAGGAGGATGCTCACTTGAGGATGATCAATGATTCAAGTCCGGAGGAGGGGGATGTCCCTCTACCTCAACCTGGGGATATGCAAGTGAAGTTCAAGAAGTCTAGTCTCCCCAAGAGGGATAAACTGTCTAACAACCGATCTATTCCTTCTCGTTTTCGGCAGAAAAGCAAATGATATTTATGTGACAAGATCTTGAAGCTGGAATCGGAGGTCGATGATTTAAAGGAGGAGATCGCTCTCCTCAATTACAACATGAAAAAGTTGAAGGCACAATTGTCATCATCATCACCATCACCAGCAAAGAAGAACTGGGCATCGGGTATGGGCACTCCACTTGGCAACTGCCAAGCTTGGGAGTGCCCCGATATCGTATCACCATCACACTTCTATCTTTACCATTTTTTTCTTAGTTTGATCCTTTTGGTAATATCTTGATCTAGTAGAATAAAGTTTTAGTATGATCTAGTTTTGAGTTTTTGCTTTATGATCCTTCTATGTAATTGCCGGGGAGCTGACCCACGGGCACCTATGGGACCGGCGGGCCGAGTCCCTTTCGGTTCGGCGGGGGCGGAGGACGCACGAAGAGCGGATCGAGGCGAAGCACACGAGCGGTTTACCCAGGTTCGGGCCGCACGGATGCGTAAAACCCTACTCCTGCTTTGTGGATTGTATTGAGTTCTTGCTCGGGAGCGCGGAGTGCTACAGTACACTCCAGCAGCTAACGAGACCGAGTCTGAGAGTTCTCTTTTTTGCCAACCCCCCTCTACGTTGCGCATGGGCCTCCTTTTATATGCTCAAGGGGTCACCGACAGGTGGCAACGTAGGCAAGGGTAAAAATAGAAAGGTGCTGCGGTTGGTACAGCTACCTGCTACAGTGTATCATACCTAACCCTGACGGCAGGGGACAAGGGCATTAAATGCCCGTCTGCGTCGCCTAAATAGTGCAAAAGGGACCGTCAGGGACGCCACCGCTCACCACGATGGCAATCTTGTCAGCGCCGCTTGCCACCGCGCACCGCTGGCTGCACAGCCTCCCGCCACGTATGCTTGGAAGGGTCCCAGAGCGACACGTTGGTGGATGTGCTGGAGCGCGGACACAGAGTGGTGGCTTGCCGCGGCAAGCGCCTTGCCGCGGTCGTTGTCTTGTCGCGTCCGGGAGCTTGTCGCTCACCGGGCCTTGCCGGGACGTGTGGCGCGTCGAGGCAAGTTCCTTGAGATGCCTTGGTTGGCCTTCCCGGCAAGCTCCTCTTGCCGGGGTCTTGTCTCCTTGGCTTTGATATGCCTTGGTTGGCCTTCCCGGCAAGCTCCTCTTGCCGGGGTCTTGTCTCCTTGAATGGCTCCAGGGGAACCACGGAGGACCTTGGCGGTCACCCGGCAAGCCTTGCCGCGGGATGCTGCGACTGCCCGTGCACAAGTTTGGGATACTAGGGTACCCCTACTCTAGTACACCGATAGGAGCCCCCGGGCCTGGGCCATACACGGTGCCGAGCGCTGTTGGGCCAGGCCCAAAACAGGGCACGGGCACGCGCGGCCTGGGTTACGCCGTATCTCTCTCCGTATCCACCGCGGCGTCGTGGGAGAGATCGTGGGTGGTTACTTTATTCGGAAATGCGGAATGTCCGCCCCCTCCCTCCTTATAAGCAGGGGAAACAGGGGCAGTTCGCCCATTCGTCGGTTGCTACTCCAATCTCAGAAATCTTCGCCGCTCCCTCATCTTCCCAAAGCCGAAAGAGAGCAGCGCCCCGCCCCCCATCGCCACCAGCACCACCAACGCCGTCGACCTCCTCCACCACTTCTGCCATGGCTCCGAAAGCCGACAAGGGGAAGGTTGTGAAGTCGACCGAGGCGCAGCGGCTTGCGGCGCTGCGAAAGGAGCGGGCAGTCTTCCCCCCAAGATTGCCGCGAAGGATCTGAGGGAGAACTACTATCTCTTCTGGTCGACGGAGACGCGAGCGCATCCGCGCACGAAGGTACTTCCGGCCGCCGCTTGGAAAATGGCTCCAAACGGATACCCTTTCTTCTCCTTGTTCTTCTACTGCGGGCTGTGCCCACCCTTCTCTGAGTTTTTCTGCGATATCATGAACACCTACGGATTCCACCTCCTTGACTTCACCCCCAATGCCGTTCTAACCATGGAAGTTTTCGCACATCTCTGCGAAAACTTTGTCGGAGTCCATCCCAATGTAGCCCTTTTCCGCCACTTCTTTATGCCCCGAGTATAGAGAGGAGAGCCTTTGTCCGGCGGAATCGCCTGGATCTCGAGGGCCGGCAAGAAGGACACTTATCTGGAGGGAGAGTTCCGCGGCAAGTGGGAGGAATGGAGAGCAGACTGGTGCTGGATTGACGAGGAGAACCCGCAGCCATTTACAGCCCGGCGCCAAACCCCAGTAGCACGCGGCAGCGATTGGAGTGACGTGACCCCGGAAGATGATAGGCTGAAGATTGCCGTCACCCGGATCCTACGCCTCAGGCTTGCCGGGCTCACTGTAGGCGCTGTTGGCGCAGACTTTCTTCGCCGCCGCATTGCCCCCCTGCAGGAACGGGGGAGACCCACCTGGGAATTCAAGAATGCAGCGGATATCATGAGGCTGCGTCCAGGCCTCAATTTCAACTTCACTGTTTTGGAGCTCAACGCAATGCTCCAGGAGCTGTTCAAGTACGACCCTCAGCATCCCGAAGTGTTCAGGTTGCCGGGGGGTGTTGTTCCGCTGTGCAACAACTCTGCGCTCGACCGCATCCGTGCAATGATGCCGCTGTGCGATTTGCATGGAATTGTCCCAACTTGGCAAGAGCCTGCAGACGACGTTGTGCAGCAGTTCTTTGACGACTTGGTAGAAGTGCCGATCTGCTCCGATGAAAAGGATAGGCTCACCCGCGACACCACCGATGAGGAGATGACACGCATCGCCACCAGGCTAGAAGAGGCGGCGGCAGCCGCAGCCGCGGGCGAATTTGGATTCACCATGGAGGAGGCAGATGCAGCAGAGGCGGCAAGCCGTGCCGAGCGAGGGGAGCCTGCCGGCAGGAAAGGGCTTGCCGGGCATAACGCCGAGTCGAGCGAGCCCGCCAAGGATACGAGCGGCTCGTTGGAGATCAACTCCTCTTCCTCCTCATCTTCAGGCAGCTCGCCGCAAACAGAGCCTCCATCCCCACCAAGAAGGCGTCTCCGCAAGGCCGGGGACGTAGCGGGGCGGCAGGCAAGTGAACAGTCGCCGCGCCGCGTGACGCGCTCCACCGCGGAAAGCACTGGTGCTGCGGGAACACCTCATGCTGCTGCGGCAACTGGAGCGGGGTCGTCTCAGGCCACCGCCACCGTTCCCGCCAAGCGGCCAAGGGAACCTACTCCTCCGCCTCCTCGCGCTGGACATGGGCCAGACTTCGACTTCTCCGCATTCAGCTCCGACGAGGAAGAAGAATAAGAGTAAGCTTCTCTTGTTGTACTTGTAGTTCTTCAATTCTTGCTGTTTTATCTTGTATCTCATTCGCTTGATTCTGAACTTGTTCCTTTTTAGGACTCTGGCCCAGTGAGCAGCGAAGAGAGCCAAGGTCTCGGTGATTGTCATCGAGGATGAGCCCACCGCGACAGCAGGAGGAGCGCCCGAGATCACCTTGCCAGACCCGGCAACTGTTCTCCAGAGCAGCCCCCAGCGTAAGTATATGGCTTACTTGCCACTGGTAGGCGCGCATGGATACTGTTTCTTTGCTGACATCTGACTGTTGGTTTGTGTAGGCGTAGAGCAGCCCCACTAGGAGCGCCCGGAGACCGCCCCCGAAATGCCAAGGGAGAGTCCTCCGGCAAGGGGGAGTTCCCCGGCAAGGGACAGCACCAGCGTTCCCCCGGCGACGGAGACTACGACTGCTGAACCCAGTAGAGGTAATCTTCTCTTCAAAGCTTCCCTTGGGTTCTTCTTCTTCTTGAGTATTTGCTTGACTCTTCTCCCTTTTCCGGCAATCAGACCCATCTGCTGCGGAGCAGATGGAGACCGAGGTTGCCGCCGGCGACGAGGCCGCCAAAGCTGCCGCCGCAGCAGCTGGCGGGGGGTCTGGCGATCGCACTGACGGTCCTGAGGCCGCAGGAGCGCCAGGCGCTGCGTTGACCGCCGACCCGTCCGCCGCTACCGCAGCGCCAGGCTCCGAAGAGCCCCAGCCAGGCGTCTACTTGAAGGCCGGCGATGGCGTCTTCATCAACCTCCCCTAGGCGTCGAGCTCCAGGGCGCCGGTCGAGGGAGAGAGCTTCGACGGAGAAGTGCTCGCCTCCGCTGGGCTGACGCTAGTTGATGCGCCGAGCAGCAGCAGCGGCGAGCCTGAGGAGGAGCGGCTGCTGCGGAAGCTGTTGTCGCTCTACCGCGCGCGGCAAGCCAAGCTGGAATCCCGCGAGGCGCTTGTCGCGAAGGCGGGAGCGGACATCGAGAAGCGCGCCGAGGAGCTCCGGGGTCTCAACCAGGAAGCTCTCCGGTCCCTGGCAGAGGAGCGGGAGCAGCTCGCCGAAGAGCAGAAGGCCTTCTTCCTCGAGAAGGCCGAAGCTGAAGAGCAACAGCGGCTAGCCGCTGAGAAGCTGTTTCCGCAGGAGGGCGAGCTGGCGCAGCGGAAGGTTAACCTCGACAGCCACGAGGAGGAGCTTGCCGCGCGTGAGCGAGAAATCGGTGGAGCCCTTAAGCAAGCAGAGGATGCTGCCGCAGTTGCCGAGGCCGCCAAGAAGGAGCTGGAGACGAAGGTGGCGCAGCTGCAGGCCGATCTCAAAGCGAGTGGTGAAGAGCTTGCCGCGCTCAAGCTTGAGCGGGAGAAGGACGCCCACAGCAACTCAGAGCTGCAGGCTCGCCTCACCGAGAAGGGCAAAGAGCTTAGCGCCGCCAAGGACTCCAACGCAGATCTTGAGTTGAAGCTGACCACTTTGACCAAGACGCTGGAGAAAGTGGAGCACTGGACGGAGGGTCTCGTGAGTGCTGCCACAGATATCGATAGGGAATTGGCGCAGCTGGGGGTGGAGGATCTCGGGTATCCCTCTGATGAGAACCACCAACCCAGCGCCAAGCTCACCTTGTTCTTCAAAGGCGTGGCGACGGCCCTCCAGCGGCTCCGAGATAAGATCCCAAAGCAGCTGGCCGACGAGTCGCGCAAGATTTGCGCGGGAGCTCTTCAGAAGGTGTTGCTGAAGGTGGCCTTCCGCAACCCGGGCCTCAACCTCACCAACGTCCTCAAGACCCTGTCGCCGGATGCTGATCTGGAGGCGCTCAAGACCCTTGTCGCACCCATTGTGGATAAGGTGAGCGGGATCAAGAGGGTTGAGGGCGATCGCGTAGACTTGGCCACCCGTTTTCTTCTTTTCTTGTCGCTGCTGGTCATGTTATGAAAACAATCTGTTAGAGCTGCGACAAGCTACCTTGTAATATAACTCTATTCTGGGTAATGATTGCAATGTTATTCCCTTTACTTGATTACTCCCTTTGTATGTCTTTGCCCTACGCTTTTAGGGAACTTAGCCGCGAGCGCTGAGTGCGGGACGTCAGCAGCCTGCTGGCGGTGCCGCTACTGACAAGAAACCTTGTCGCAACTAGGCGCAGCTCACTTAAGTTGTTGAGCGGACTCGAAACAAAGTAAGGGTGCAACTAGCTACGAGTTGGTTCCTCCGCGCACAGGTTTTCCATACAAAGTGCGGTCGTTCAAGGGAGATAACTTAAAAATTAAAAAATCTGATTGCTCAAACTTTGGCAACTTAGCTTTTCTGTTGTTTGCTTCCCGATAAGGCGAAACTTTTCTTGAACGACGCCTGGTTCATACCATTATCTTCTCCTTCCCCCCCCCCTCGGCAAACTTGCGGGCGAGGGAACCTTCCTTACCTTGAGAAAAAAGAAAGAGGAGAAAATAAAGATATGGAGCCTTACGGCTCATTATTGCTTACCGGGGAGTAGGTGCTGCACAAAGTGTCAGATCACATATGCAAAAAATAGAAAGCATGAAATTGACAAGATGTGCGGAGCACATGAGCTTTACTTATGCACGGGGTCTGCGCCCGGCTTTGTACAAAGGATTACATGCAACAGCGGCAAGACTTGTACAAAAGGTGGTTGCCGGAACAGGTTCCGGCAACCACGCCTTACGGGTAAAACTTACGAAGATGCTCAATGTTCCAGGAGTTGCTCATCGGAATGGCATCTTCGGACTCAAGGTGGACAGCGCCAGGCCTAGTGACTCGTTTCACCCGGTAAGGGCCTTCCCACTTCGGTGTCAACTTGTTGGAATTCTTGGCGGACTGAACACGCCGAAGAACAAGGTCACCTTCCTCGAGACTTCTGGCATTAACTTTGTGGCTATGGTAGCGGCACAAAGCTTGCTGGTAGCGAGCAACTCGTACATCAGCCTGAAGACGGTCTTCCTCAAGGAGCAGCGCGTCATCTTGTCGCAGCTGCTCTTGCTCAAGCTCATCATAAGCGAGCACTCGAGGTGACCCGTATACGAGTTCCGTGGGGAGAACTGCCTCTGCTCCATAGACTAGAGCGAAAGGTGTCTGGCCAGTGGCTCGATTTGGCGTCGTCCTGATCGACCAAAGAACCACCGGCAGCTCCTCGATCCAGTTTCTTCCGCACTTGTGCAGCCTGTCGAAAGTCCTGGTCTTGAGCCCACGCAGCACTTCAGCATTTGCCCTCTCCGCTTGACCGTTGCTTCTCGGGTGAGCAACAGAAGCGAAGCAGATCTTGGCGCCAAGATCTTGGACGTACTGCACGAAGGTGCGGCTCGTAAATTGCGTACCGTTGTCGGTGATTATCCTGTTAGGGATCCCGAAGCGGTAAACAATCGACCTGAAGAACTTGACTGCTGACTGTGCTGTCACCTTCCTCACTGCTTCCACTTCCGACCACTTTGTGAACTTGTCGATTGCAACGTACAAGTACTCAAAGCCCCCGATTGCTCGGGGAAAGGGGGCGAGGATATCGAGCCCCCAGACCGAAAATGGCCAGGATAAAGGGATCGTCTGGAAAGCTTGAGCTGGTTGGTGTATCTGCTTGGAATGGAACTGGCACGCTTCACACTTGGTTACTTGTGCAGTTGCATCCTGGAGGGCTGTTGGCCAAAAGAAACCTTGCCGGAATGCTTTGCCGGCAAGTGCTCTTGCGCCAATGTGGTGACCACATATGCCTCCATGTATCTCTGCCAACAGCTTTTGTCCGTCTTCCCGGTGAATACACTTCAATTTCACACTGTTAAGTCTTCTTCTGTACAGTGTCTTGTCGACAAACTGGTACATACTTGACTGTCGGGCTACTCTTTCCGCTTCTTCTTGCTCTTCGGGAAGTTCTCCTGTCTGAAGGAAACGGACAATCTGCTGCGCCCATGCTGGAGCTTGTGGCTCGACAACAAGGACTAAAGGCAAATCTGCTGCTGCGGGAACATCCGCTTCTACGGCAAGAACCTGCGGCTCTGCCGGAGCTTGACGTTCCCCGGCAAGCTTGCCGGAGCAAAACTTGTCGGGAGTTTGTGCTTCAACGGAACAAACCCTAGGGCTTGCCGGAGCAGACTGCTCCTCAGCACTCTTGGCGTTGATCCAAGCTGCTGCGGGAACATCCGCTTCTACGGCGAGAACCTGCGGCTCTGCCGGAGCTTGACGTTCCCCGACAAGCTTGCCGGAGCAAAACTTATCGGGAGCCTCTGCTTCAACGGAACAAACCCTAGGGCTTGCCGGAGCAGACTGCTCCTCAGCATTCTTGGTGTTGATCTTGGGGACCTTCTTGGCGGCGGCTTCGGGAAGCTCTGCCGGTAAATAGTCACCAAAAATCAACTTCCTCTTCTTGCTCTGTCCAGTTGATGGCGTCACGGACGTTTGAGTCAGCTTGAGCACAAAGATCCCTGGTTCCACAGGTAACTTAAGTGCTGCACACTTTGATAGGCCATCGGCAATGTCGTTCTGAGCTCTTGGAACATGCTCCATCTGCAGGCCGTCAAAGTGCTCTTCTAGCTTTCTCACTTCGTCGACGTAGGCTTCCATCAACGGACTCTGATAGCTCTTGTTTACTTGGCGGACGACAAGCTGTGAGTCACCCCTGACAATGAGCTTCTTGATCCCAAGGTCTGCCGCGATCCTGAGACCGGCAAGCAAGCCTTCATACTCTGCAGTATTGTTTGTTGCTTGCTCCTTGGGAAAGTGCATCTGGACTACGTACTTGAGGTGCTCTCCGGTGGGTGCGACAAGCAGCACGCCAGCGCCGGCGCCTTGCAGCGAAAAGGCACCATCAAAGTACATCAGCCACTCTTTGCTTGCTTCCTCGTCGGGGATGCTCGTTTCTAGAATTTCTTCATCTGGAGATGGCGTCCATTCTGCTATGAATTCTGCCAATGCTCTGCTTTGGATAGTTGAAGTACTCTCAAACTTGAGGCCAAAGCTTGACAGTTCCAGTGCCCACTCAACAATCCTGCCTGTCGCTTCTGGATTTTGTAGTATCCTCTTCAGCGGAAAGCGAGTGACAACTGTGATCTCATTTTCTTGGAAGTAATGGCGCAGCTTTCCCGAGGCCATGAGAAGGCCGAAAAGCAATTTCTGCACGCCAGAGTACCTTGTCCTAGCCCCCTGCAGAAGGGAACTGACAAAGTAAACTGGGCGTTGCACCATTCTCTTCTGTATCTCCTCGCGCGTCTGCGCAGATCCATCCTTGTCGAGACCAGAGCTTGTCGGGGAAGCCCCCTGCTTGTCGCTGGATGTGCTTGCCGTGGTTGCTGGCTCGTCATCTGCCTCCCTCTCCGCTACTAATGCAGCACTAACCACTTGATTGGTTGCCGCTATATACAGCAGCAACTTCTCTTGTGGCTTAGGTGCGACAAGTATTGGAGCGGAGGACAGGTATCTCTTTAAGTCTTGCAGCGCAGCCTCCGCTTCCGGAGTCCATTTCATTGGACCTGCCTTTTTCAATATTTTGAATAACGGCAGGGCGCGTTCAGCAGACCTAGAGATAAACCTGCTGAGAGCAGCCACGCAACCAGCAAGTCTTTGTACATCCTTGACGCGCTTTGGTGCTTCAGTCTGCTCAATGGCCTTGATCTTGTCGGGATTGGCTTCGATTCCCCGCTGAGACACGAAGAACCCGAGAAGCTTGCCGAAGGGGACTCCAAACACACACTTCTCGGGGTTGAGCTTGAGGCTGATCTTGCGCAGATTTGCAAAGGTCTCGTCTAAATCTTGAATCAGAGTCGCCTTGTCCTTGCTCTTGACCACTATGTCATCCATGTAGGCTTCCACATTTCTGTGTATTTGTGGCTCAAGAGCGACATGGACTACCCTTGCAAATGTTGAACCAGCATTTTTTAAACCGAAAGGCATCCGTATGAATCAGTACGTGCCACATGGAGTAATGAATGTGGTTTTCTCCTCATCCTCTTCAGCCATGAAGATCTGATGGTATCCTGAGTATGCGTCAAGAAATGAAAGCAAGTCACATCCGGCCGTGGAGTCAACAATCTGGTCAATGCGCGGCAAAGGAAATGGGTCTTTGGGACAAGCTTTGTTAACATCGGTAAAGTCGATACAAAGTCTCCATTTCCCGTTCGCCTTGCGCACAACTACAGGATTGGCCAACCACGTAGGATGGAGCACTCCTCTGACAAGGCCTGCTGCTTCCAACTTCTTGATCTCTTCTGCGATGAATTCTTGGCGCTCCACTGCTTGCTTCCTGACCTTCTGCCTGACGGGCCACGCATGAGGACAAATGGCAAGATGGTGCTCAATTACTTTCCTGGGAACACCGGAGATGTCAGACGGTTGCCACGCAAACACGTCGACGTTCGCCCGCAGGAAAGCAATGAGCGCGCTTTCCTATTTAGGGTCGAGAGTGGCACTGATGGTGAAGGTACCACCAGTGCCGTCCTCCTTGGCGGACACCTTCTTGGTCTCTGGCGGAGCTGCCATTGCCTTCTTACACTTGCCGGTGGAGCTCGACGGTGCGTCCTCGACGGCAGCGCAGCACTCCGAAGAGGTGCGCTTGCCGGAGTGGGCATCAGAACTCTTGCCGGACTTGGTCTTCTTCTTCCCCCCGGGAGCTTCAACGGCAGGTGACTTGCGATCTGCTGCGGCTGCCGCTTCCCAGTAGATCTTGTCGGCGCAGATAAGAGCATCCTTCTTGTCACCAGGGATAGAGATGACGCTTATCGGGCCTGGCATCTTCAGCATGTTGTATGCGTAATGAGAGGCTGCCATGAACTTGGCGAGTGCTGGACGGCCGAGTATCCCATTGTAAGGCAATGGAAAATCGGCAACGTCAAAAGTGACCCTCTCAGTCCTGAAGTTCAACTCGCTGCCAAATGTTACTGGCAACGTGACCTTCCCCTTCGGCTTGCTCCTTCCCGGGTTGATTCCTTGGAATGTGCCGGTTTCTTCAAGCTCGCTGTCAGGGATCTGGAGTTTGTGGAGTACAGCGGAGGAGATTAGGTTCAAGCCGGCCCCGCCGTCAACTAGCATCTTAGTGACCTTAAGGTTGCGAATAGTTGGTGAAACCAACATCGGCAAGCACCCGACCGCAGTTGTGCGATCAGGGTGGTCCTCAATATCAAAGATGATAGGCATGCTGGACCATTTCAGAAGCTTGCATGACTCGACAGGTGGTTCCGCTGCATTGACTTCCCGCACCCACTGCTTGAGTTGGCGGTGCGAAGTATGCAGAGAAGCACCGCCGTCAACGCACAAGACCTCTGTGGCTTTCTGGAACTCCTGCTCACTGGTCTCGACATCATCCATGTCTTCGTCTTCGTCGTCATCTTCATCCTTGTCGCGGCCGCGGGGAGGTCTGTCTCCTTGCCGCTGCTTGGCCTTGCCGCGGCTTCCTCCCCGGCCAGCGCGCTTCTTGCCGGATTCTCCACCGCCTCCTTGGGCACTCTCCTTGTCGCGTCGCTCGTACTCAACCTTTTGCTGTTGGACAAGCTGCTCGACCTTCTTGCAGCTCTGGAGGTCATGGCCCTTGGTGCGGTGGATCTTGCAGTACTGCTTGTCGGTGCCGTCCTGCTTGTCGGCGACCGCCACAGCCTGGCAGTTGGTGCATGCGGCAATCTCCTTGCCGGAGCTACCAGCCTTGGCTTTCTTGGCGCCACCTTCATTGCCGGACTGCTCCATGACTAGCACATCTTTGCCTTTCTTCTTCCTGTTGTTCCGCCGCCGGTTTTTCTTTGCCGGGGCAGCATCCTCGCTGTCAGATCCTCCTGCTCCTGTATTCTCTCCGGGGAGTTTCCTTCCTTCTTCAGCACGTGCACACTTATCGGCCAGGGCATACAGCTCACTGACGTCTCTGATCTTGCACATCGCCATCTCCTCCCGCATCCTGCGGTTACGCACATTCTGATGGAACGCGCTGATGACCGCGGCAGGGTGGACATCTGGGATGTTGTGCTATACACGGCTGAATCTCTGAATGTACTTGCGCAGGGGCTCTCCTTCCTTCTGGGCGAGCAGATGAAGGTCACTCTCTTGGCCATGAGGTTTGTGGCCGCCTGTAAAGGCGCCGACAAACTGATGGCATAGGTCTGCCTAGGAAGATATGGAGTTGTCGGGCAAGTGCATGAGCCAGGACCTGACGTTGGGCTTGAGCACCAGCGGGAAGTAGTTGGCAAGGATCTTGTCGTCCCGTCCCCCGGCAGCCTGCACCGCGATGGTGTAGATGCTGAGGAACTCCGACGGATGCGACTTGCCATCATACTTCTCTGGTACATCTTGCTTGAAATTCTTTGTGCTGGGCCACTGGACTTGCCGCAGCTCACGAGTAAACGCAGGACAACCTACCGCATACGGCAAGCTGCCTGGTTCCCCTGGTGCATGCATGTCGACAGAGGGCCCAGCGCGCTGGTCTGATTGACGTCGCGCTTCTCTCCGGCGCTCGATGCGAGTACGAGCGTCTTCTTGCTGTCGTTCGTGAAGAACTTGGCGCTGATCACGACGAGCTCGTGGATCTGATGACGCGGTGGAGTCGCTGTCGAGGTGGATCCGGCGAGTCGGCGATCTTGGCCTTCGGGGCGGAGAGTGCACAGTGGTAGCACCCCCACCGGTCTTGTCGCCACCGGCTCGTGCCTGGCTGACTTGCCGCGGCTGCGACGTGCTCGGCTGCCGTTGAGTGTCGCCGTTGGCGAAGCCGATGAGACTCTGAATGGTGGCCCTCCAGTCGTCGATCTTGTCTGCCGTTGGAGGGTAGTCCAGGAGCAGTTGAGCTCGCGCCAAAGCTTCTACTGCAGTGGCGGGTGGCGGTGGCGAACGGTGCGAGGAGTGGGATATGCTCGGACTTCTAACTATGTTAGAAGGAGCAGTATCCCGTCCAGGCGACCGTGCCTCGCTTGTGCCAGCATGTTGGCATGCATGCTGGTCCTGAGCACTCCGTGATCCACCAGCTCGATCTTGGTCCAGCAAACGCATGGTACCGTGAATACAATGACGCTACCGGTCCCGCGCCTCCTGAGATGGGCGCGGTGCATGTACGGACGCCGAGGTCTTGGAGTGCGCCCGGTCGTTGTGGGAGCCGGCTACGCCGCCGATGGGCAGCGCAGCCTTGTCCTTGGACCTGGCAGCACCGTGAGCTCCCTCGTCGACGCCTGTTCTTCCGCCGGCGTCTGCCCCATCAGCCGTTTGCTCCGGCGATGGTGGGTTCGGCGCGGTCGGAGCAGCCGCCTCTGAAGCCTTCTTCTTCGGCGGCATGTCGATGAAGATGATGAAGATCTAGCTCGTGTGAACGCCGGATCTGGTTCACACAACCTCGACGCCCCCTACCTGGCGCGCCAAAGATGCCGGGGAGCTGACCCACGGGCACCTATGGGACCGGTGGGCCGAGTCCCTTTCGGTTCGGCGGGGGCGCAGCACCCACGAAGAGCGGATCGAGGCGAAGCACACGAGCGGTTTACCCAGGTTCGGGCCGCACGGATGCGTAAAACCCTACTCCTGCTTTGTGGATTGTATTGAGTTCTTGCTCGGGAGCGCGGAGTGCTACAGTACACTCCAGCAGCTAATGAGACCGAATCTGAGAGTTCTCTTTTTTGCCAACCCCCCTCTACGTTGCGCATGGGCCTCCTTTTACATGCTCAAGGGGTCACCGACAGGTGGCAACGTAGGCAAGGGTAAAAATGGAAAGGTGCTGCGGTTGGTACAGCTACCTGCTACAGTGTATCATACCTAACCCTGACGGCAGGGGACAAGGGCATTAAATGCCCATCTGCGTTGCCTAAATAGTGCAAAAGGGACCGTCAGAGACGCCACCGCTCGCCACGATGGCAATCTTGTCAGCGCCGCTTGCCACCGTGCACCGCTGGCTGCACAGCCTCCCGCCACGTACGCTTGGAAGGGTCCCAGAGCGACACGTTGGTGGATGTGCTGGAGCGCGGACACAGAGTGGTGGCTTGCCGCGGCAAGCACCTTGCCGCGGTCGTTGTCTTGTCGCGTCCGGGAGCTTGTCGCTCACCGGGCCTTGCCGGGATGTGTGGCGCGTCGCGGCAAGTTCCTTGAGATGCCTTGGTTGGCCTTCTCGGCAAGCTCCTCTTGCCGGGGTCTTGTCTCCTTGGCTTTGATATGCCTTGGTTGGCCTTCCCGGCAAGCTCCTCTTGCCGGGGTCTTGTCTCCTTGAATGGCTCCAGGGGAACCACGGAGGACCTTGGCGGTCACCCGGCAAGCCTTGCCGCGGGATGCTGCGACTGCCCGTGCACATGTTCGGGATACTAGGGTACCCCTACTCTAGTACACCGACAGTAATCGAGTCCGTGAGCTATATATAATAAAGATTAGTGTTGAGTCAAGGGCTTGATTATCTTGCTATGATCTTGAGGGAATAAAAATAAAAGAGAAAGTATAAAAAGAAATAAAGGGATCATATGGATCTTATGGAGAGTAATGACTTCACATATAAAGAGTATGATGAATAAAAGTTGTTGAAAGTTGACAAACATAGTTTTGGTCATCGTTGCAATTAATAAGAAGTAATAAAGAAAGATATGTTTTCACATATAAATATACTATCTTGGACAACTTTTATGATTGTGAGCACTCATTAAAATATGACATGCTAAAGAGTTGATGTTGGACAAGGAAGACAATGTAATGGGTTATGTTTTCTTACAGCCGAAATAAATTATATTGTCATGGATCATCCAACATGTTGAGCTTGCCTTTCCCTCTCATGCTAGTCAAATTATTTGCACCAAGTAGAGATACTACTTGTGCTTCCGAATATCCTTAAACCCAGTTTTGCCATGAGAGTCCACCATATCTACCTATGGATTGAGTCAGATCCTTCAAGTAAGTTGTCATTGTTGCAAGCAATAAAAATTGCTCTCTAAATATGTATGATTTATTAGTGTGGAGAAAATAAGCTTTATACGATCTTGTGATATGGAAGCAATAGAAGCGATAGACTGTATAATAAAGGTCCATATCACAAGTGGCAATATAAAGTGATGTTCTTTTGCATTAACATTTTGTGCATCCAACTGTAACAACACATGACAACCTCTGCTTCTCTCTGCGAAGGGCCTATCTTTCATTCTTGTCTTATACTTCATACAGGAGTCATGGTGATCTTCACCTTTCCTTTTTACATTTTATCCTTTGGCAAGCACATTGTGTTGGAAATATCCAGATATATATATATACCCAATTTGATGTAAGTTATCATGAACTATTATTGCTGACATTACCCTTGAGTTAAAAGGTTGGGAGGCAAAATTATAAGCCCCTATCTTTCTCTGTGTCCGACTAAAACTTCATAACCATAAATATTGCATGACTGTTAGTAATTGTGAAAGACTAAATGATGGTTGAGTATGTGGAGTTGCTAAAAAGCTCTTATATTGACTCTTTCCTATGTTATGATAAATTGCAATTGCTTCAATGACTGAGATTATAGTTTGTTGGTTCTCAATGAAGTTTCTGATTCATACTTGAAATTGTGAATGAATTGTTACTTTAGCATAAGAAATCATATGACAATATATATATATATATGTTGCTGTTCCAAGAATGATCATGATGCCCTTATGTCCGTATTTTATTTTACCGACACCTCTATCTCTAAACATGTGGACATATTTTTCGATATCGGCTTTCGCTTGAGGGAAAGCGAGGTCTAAGCTTGGGGGAGTTGATACGTCCATTTTGCATCATGCTTTTATATTGATATTTATTGCATTATGGGCTGTTATTACACGTTATGTCACAATACTTATGCCTATTCTCTCTTATTTTACAAGGTTTACATGAAGAGGGAGAATGCCGGCAGCTCGAATTCTGGGTTGGAAAAGGAGCAAATATTAGAGACCTATTATGCACAACTCCAAAAGTTCTGAAACTTCATGTGAGCACATTTTAGAATATATAAAAAATATTGGGCGAAGGAAGTACCAGAGGGGGGCCACCCACCATCCACGAGGGTGGGGGCGCGCCCTACCCCACTGGTCGCGCCCCCTGCATTGTGGGCCCCCAGCAGGCCTCTGGTACCCATCTTCTGCTATATGAAGTCTTTTACCATAGAAAAAATCATAAGATAGCTCACGGGACGAAACTCTGCCGCCACAAGGCGGAACCAATCTAGGGCTCCGGCGGAGCTGTTCTGCCGGGGAAACTTCCCTCCGGGAGGGGAAAATCATCACCATCGATCCTCTCATTGGGAGGGGGTCAATCTCCATCAGCATCTTCACTAGCACCATCTCATCTCAAACCCTAGTTCATCTCTTGTATCCAATCTTTGTCCCAAAGCCTCAGATTGGTACCTATGAGTTGCTAGTAGTGTTGATTGCTCTTTGTAGTTGATGCTAGTTGGTTTATTCGGTGGAAGATCATATGTTCAGATCCTTTATGCATATTAATACCCCTCTTATTATGAACATGAATATGATTTGTGAGTAGTTACGTTTGTTCCTGGGGACATGGGAGAAGTCTTGCTATAAGTAGTCATGTGATGATAATTCCCATGTGTCCTCAGGAGCGTTTTCCTTTATATAAGAGTTTGTCCACGCTTGTCCTTTGCTACAAAAAGGATTGGGCCATCTTGCTGCACCTTATTTACTTTTACTATTTGTTACCCGTTACAAATTACCTTATCACAAAACTACCTGTTACCGATAATTTCAGTGCTTCCAGAGAATACCTTGCTGAAAATTGCTTATCATTTCCTTCTGCTCCTCGTTGGGTTCGACACTCTTACTTATCTAAAGGACAATGGTAGATCCCCTATACTTGTGGGTCATCAGAGCCCGAGGGACGTCATCGAGCTGAATGTGTGCTGAACGCGGAGGTGTCGTACGTTCGGTACTTGGATCAGTTGGATCGCGAAGACGTTCGACTACATCAACCGCATTACTAAAAGCTTCCGCTTTCGGTCTACGAGGGTACGTAGACACACTCTCCCCTGTTTCGATGCATCTCCTAGATAGATCTTGCGTGATCATAGGTAAATTTTTTGAAATATTGCATTCCCCAACAAGCACCTGGCTAGGATTGCTGGTCCGACAGGGCAGAAATATACAGATTGCTGGACTCATGTTCTTTTGAATTCTGGAATGTAAAAACTAAGCATATTTGCCTCTTCTTGGTTGTGATCGGGCATGTGATCCCACGCTGATGTGATCTGGCATGCTGCATGGATCAGAGTATATTTGAATTTGAATTTACTGGCAGACATATACATGATACGGTTGGATGACGGCCTCCAGCATCTGTGTCTGTGGACTGGTCCCCATCTGCAAACGGATGCATGAGGAAATTTATGGGTCAGCATTGGAGATGACCTTACACCCTAAAATGCTCTTCTACGTTAGTCTTAGAGCATCTCTAGCAAATCTCGTATCTCTACGTCCCCTAATTTTTTGTTGCGGGATCCTTTAAAACCACCTTGCGGGAACATGCAAGCTCACGCGGAACAGATCCAGTATAAACATACTGCAAATTTAAACTTAGATAAACAAGATAGTTCACGCCACATAGTTCACCGGAGTTCATACAAACATACACACAAACTAGATAAAACTTAGATTAAACTAGCTAGATAAACTTGTTGTCGCCGGAGCCACCATCGTCGCCCTCGTCATCCTCATCGCCAAAATTGCTCCGACAGGCAGCGGCTCGCCTTCGTGCAGTGTATTGTAGATCAACGAACCAGAGAGTCGGGTTTGGAACTGGCACTTGTTGGAGATATGCCCTAGAGGCAATCATGTATGATGATATTTCCTATTTGTTTATGAATAAAGATAGTCCTTGGACATTATCAATGATGTGTATCAGCAAGTACGTGACTTGTTTGTGGGACTATGCATAGTATGATGACTGTCCTAAAAGGTCCCTAGTCGAAAGGGCTGTGTGGACGCGCAGCCAACTAGACTACCATATGACACGGTCGATGGCTCGGTCTCACTAGCCATGGAGCATTGGATGCTAACCGGATAATATGGACTTGGAAGGATCTGGTCGGCTTCGACGTAGTCGGATCCGAGTCGAGATAAGGTCTGAGTCGGACAGACCCAACTATGAGACGCAGCGATATGTCATCTGTGAGTCTCGAGTACAACATATTTTCTATGTCCTAAGACCTGAGCTGACGCATGTACTCGGGATGGTGACAGACTTGCTTTGGGCCGACCAAACTGTCGTGGAAACGTCACGGCAAATGTCCTAGTGTGAGGACTTAGTCGTGAGGCCAACGCATCTATGCGGTAGCTTGAAGGGGTTGATCGGAATCGAGAGACGCAATACGCAAGACGAAGATTTAGACAGCTTCGGGCCCCGGGAAACATCATCCGGTAACAACCCTACATGTTGCTTGTGGCTAGGTCTCATTATCATCATGAAGGAGTCGATGTAACTCCGGCTCTCCTAGTTGTGTCTAGACTTAATGATTATTCAACCCCCCCCCCTCTTGGGGTGCCCTGCCCCTCCTTATATATGTTGAAGGGGCGGGTTACATGTAGATTCCAACTCGGACTTAAGACTTAACTATTCTGTTTTCTCTCCATGGGCTTTCTTTAACGTTTCGGGCTTCTTAACTGTTAACCTACAATCTGGCTTACCATCTGGCTTAACTGTCCTGCTTAACTGTCTGGCTTAACTGTCCGGCTTAACTATCTGGCTCATATAACTGTGTCTGTCGGGTTACATGACTATGTCTGCCGGCTTACATGACTGTGTCTACCGGGTTACATGACCGTGTCTGCCGGGTTACATGGCTGTGTCTGCCGGCTTACATGACTGTGTCTGCTGGCTTAACCTGCTTAACTGTTCCCGCTGGCTTAACCTCTGGTTTAAACAATCTGCCATCTTACCAATGAAATACCAAGTCTCAGCCGGATCATATCTCCGGCTGGGTCATACCGCGGGGTATATCCCCGACATTAGTCCCCAGTTTAATTTTGATTTATCCATGTTAAACTGATTCTGTAAACAAAACACAAGAACAATTTTAACAAGTTATGCTCCAGGTTAAATATTCTTGTAAGCCGGTGGTCATTTCCTTCTTCCAGAAAATCCGGGTCAATAGCCAACTTCATAATCAATTTGCTGACATTGGTTTCTCACAGAGAAAGACTGAAAAATAATTCATTTGACTCAGGTCCCAATGCTTAAAAATATTGGTCTTTGAAATGCTCATATGACCTTCAACTGACTTAAAGATGAAAAACTTGCCGGGTTATAATTGTTGCCGACGCCGGGTTAAAACTGAGAATTTTGAAGATTTCTCTCCCTCATATCCATATTACCTGTAGCCCCCAAGTCTTAAGAGGACAAACATAGTGATAGCTTAAGACTTGTTTCAATATAAATGTTGCAACCTTGAAGAAATCCAGATTGTCCATCTCAGCCACTAGTCAAAATTGAATATTCCACATATGTAGCCCCCAAGTGTCGGGTTGTCATGCTTGCAGCAACATGGGACTTGTAATTGCCTTATGCTCATAAAAACTTCAACCAGTGTAGCCCCCAAGGGTCGGCTCAGTAAGATAATACTGAGCTGGGACTTTGTATATAATTCATTGATAATAACATCATATGATGTAATCTCCACCATGGGGTTTGAACCCACGTCCATAAGGTTAAGAGCTTTGTATTCTACCAACTGAGTAGTGGATCTTTCAATATAATGGACCGAGGCTTGTGTACCTTGAATTTTTGACAGGAGCTATTGGTAGCCCCCAAGGGTCGGCTCATTACAATGGGATGAGTCGGGTCTTCAATAAGTTGATCAAAAATGACTTTACATTAGCCCCCAAGTGCCGTGGTGCATGCTGGCAGTGACATGGGACTTGCATATTTGATGTAATCTCAATTTGAATAATGTAGCCCCCAAGTGTCGGGTCGTAAGCCTGCAGCGACTCGGGACTATTCCCTCCATTGTAAAAATAAATCATGTCCATTAATAAAATAATAATCATTGCGCTGAAGCGACTTTGAAGACCTCCATCATAATATTGGCTATTGATAACCATAATAAAAATCCAGCCATGTTGGCTATTAAAGATTTGAATAATATAATCCGGTTTGAAAAACCAGTTCATACGATATTGAATCATACTGCCTGTCGGTGTCAAAACCGGTGGATCTCGGGTAGGGGGTCCCGAACTGTGCGTCTAAGGCGGATGGTAATAGGAGGCAGGGGACACGATGTTTTACCCAGGTTCGGGCCCTCTTGATGGAGGTAAAACCCTACGTCCTGCATGATTTATTCTTGATAATATGAGTAGTACAAGAGTAGATCTACCACGAGATCGGAGAGGCTAAACCCTAGAAGCTAGCCTATGGTATGATTGTATGTTGTCCTATGGACTAAAACCCTCCGGTTTATATAGACACCGGAGGGGGCTAGGGTTACACAAGGTCGGTTACGAAGGAGGAGATATACATATCCGTATTGCCCGGCTTGCCTTCCACGCCAAGTAGAGTCCCATCCGGACACGGGACGAAGTCTTCAATCTTGTATCTTCATAGTCCAACAGTCCGGCCAAAGGATATAGTCCGGCTGTCCGGAGACCCCCTAATCCAGGACTCCCTCCGTAGCCCCTGAACTAGGCTTCAATAACGATGAGTCCGGCGCGCAGTGTTGTCTTTGGCATTGCAAGGCGGGTTCCCCCTCCGAATACACCACGGAAGAATTTGAATACAAGGATAGTGTCCGACCCTGCAAAATAAGTTCCACCTACCACCGTAGAGATAATAATATTACCACAAATCTAATCTGCCGACACGTTTTGGCAGCATGACATCATGCCGCGGCCCGGTAATTATTTGAACTGTTTTTCTTTAACCAGGCCCGCACATAACGCGAGGCGGTTTCTTGACACGTCTTGTCAAAGCAGAGATCGTGTTCCCCTTATTACGGAATTCTCATCAATACGGACGTGGGTAACCCAACCGCGCCATCAATTACGGCGCTTGGGGGATAAGCGACTTTTACCAGGCTAGTGGGGTGCATAGTTTAGTCCGCCCTTATAAAGGGATAAGATCTCACCTTTTTCTACCCACGCCTTCTTCCTCCTTGCTCATCCATTCTCGCGCACTCGAGCTCCAGCGCCCAAGTCTGCATCATTCTCCTCCACTCTCTCCAAACATGTTCAGAGCGGGAGGCAAGTGGATGGCCTCCTCCGTCACGGAGGGACACATCAAAAAGCTACGTGGAGCCGGATACTTAGCCGCGGATATCGCGCACCAGCTGCCAGCCGCGGGGCAGATCGTCCCTACCCTGGAACCTCACGAAAGGGTGGTTTTCCTCCCCCATTTCGTCCGCGGATTGGGGTTTCCCCTCCATCCATTTGTTCGCGGCCTCATGTTCTATTACGGGCTGGACTTTCATGATCTTTCCCCGAATTTCATCCTCCACATCTCGGTGTTCATCGTCGTGTGTGAGGCTTTCCTCCGCATCCGGCCCCACTTCGGCCTATGGCTGAAGACCTTCAACATCAAGCTGAAGGTAGTAGGCGGCCAACAAGCGGAATGCGGTGGAGCCATGGTGGGCAAAATGCCCAACGTTACATGGCTCGAGGGCTCCTTCTTGGAGACCGTAAAAGGGTGGCAATCGGGGTAGTTCTACATCACCGAGCCGCGCGACACCAACTGGGTGGCGGCCCCGAGTTTTGATCTGGAATCCCCACGCGGCTCACTTCCTGGAAGGAGAAGGGCCGGTCCTGGGGTTCATCGGTGGAGCTGACGGACTCGAGAAGTGTATCCAGAACATGACAAGCAAAAAACTTAAGCTTGTCAACATAGTCCAGGTCATGCTCTTCCGTCGGATCCTCCCATGTCAACAACGGGCTTTCAACTTATGGGAGTTCGACCCGGCCCAGCACCAGACTCTACGCGAGCTCTTCGACACGATGCATAAGGACGTCTGGAAGGTTCTGTTCAAGGGCGTCGAGGTCCCTCCTTCTCTTACCGAGGACCGCGGGCTAAACGTGAAGCGCCCTGTGAATCCGGTAAGTTCTGTACATCTGGTAGGGTATTTATTTCCCATAGCTTAACCATGTGCAGGGTCTGAGCTCTCATGCCTTTGACAGGACTGGGTGGAGGCATCGGAGCAGATTAACTGTCCGGCCCCACTGCCCGAAGACCCTGCGGACGCTCTCCTGACGGAGATGAGGACTCCGGCTCCTTACGAGGTGCCGGAGAAGACCAAGAAGAAGGCCAAGGGAACCCGAAAGAGTTCCGGTGCCAGGTGGTATCGGACTCATCGTCCAATAACTCTGAGACGCACTACTCCCGTGAAGACGAGGAGAAGCAAGATGAAGATTCTCCCCCTCCAGCCGGGGGAGACAAGAAAAGGAAGGCCGCCCCAACCGGGGAGGCCGAAGGGTCCAAGAAGGGAAGGACTCTCCTTCCGGACTATTCTACCACCGCCGCCGTCGGCGAAGACGAGTGGCAGCTCAGGGCCAAGCCCCTGGCGAAGTCGTAAGTATTCGGATACCAGAGTAACTCATAGCATAGTTTTATTGCACTGCTTCTCCTAACGTCGAATATGATTATGCAGTCCGCCCCAAGCCCGTATCGACGTATCATCGTCGGACGGTTCCTTGGACTCGTCGGACATGGATAGTGATACACTTCCAACCACCACCTTTCCTTGCCCTACGGACAATGCCAAGGTACTGTCTCAAGGGGCACCGAGCCGGGGGGAGACAGACCCGGAGGCGCGTCAGGGCGACCTTCCGGACTCTAGGAGCAAAGGGAGCAAGGCTCCCAGGGGCTCCAAGTTCGGCCCGCAGCCGGACACCGCGCCGGGACCTCCAGTGGTTCCGGACTCGGGCAGGCGGCCCCCTTCCAAGAGCGGCAAGCCGTCCGTGCCGGTGCTCTGTCCATCCAGAGGCACCGGACGAACTGTTGGGAGCGCTTAGCGGCACTTCCATCGACGAAGAGCACCGCACTATTATGAGTGCGGTGATCAAGAAGGTTCAGTCCGCCAAGAGCGGACTGACTGAAGTCTATACCAGCCTTCTAACAGGCTTTGAGGTAAATATTTAAAATATAGGAAAAATATTACCGCATAGACAGTAGCCCCTGATGCTCTGTTTGGTAAAGAAAAGCCGAATAGAGGATCAATAATATCTGCAGGAGTCTAATATAAGTATGTCTGTATGCGTATGTAGGCTTCGCTGCTGACCTCTGCCGCACTGACTGCGGAGGTCGCCGCACTAAAGCAGGACCTCGAGGGGTCCGAGAAAGAGCTCGGCCTTGCCAAGAGGCAGCTCGAGGAGAACAAAGGTAAGTAATACCTTGTATATATATAAAAATAATGTGGTTGCGAAATGATAGGATCATCATGAATGTGCCAGGGGCCACGACCGAAGTGGCGACCCTGAAGCAAGTGCTGTCCGAGGCCGAAGACAAAGCGGCCAAGGAGCGCACTGAGCGGGAAAAGCAAGAGGCACGGGTGGGCGAGGTGCAGCAAGAGCTCCAGGCTCTCGTGAAGAAGCACGAGGCTTTGGAGCTTGACTCGAAGACGCGAGAGTCCGAGCTTGCCGCGGCCCTCGAGAGCACAAAGAATGCCAAGGCTGAAGCCCAAAAGTCCCTCCAGGAGATTGAGGCGATGAGGAAGATAGCGGTGGGTAAGGCATTCAATATGCAAAGCAAGCATGTGAAAGTAAATTACTTGTTACTTACCCGAGTCCGGAGCTCTCCAGGAGCATTTGCAGATTTGCCCCGCAGCGTGTCGGATGCCGCGAAGTATCACCAGGCCGAGGAGGGAAGCTCGACGGAGAAGTTGTTCTGGTCCCAGTATACTGGGACCGAACACCCGATGCCTATGAGCGACCAGCTGAAGCAACTGGTCGAGCTGCACAAGGCGGCCGAACAGGCCATGAAGGCCTTTATAGTCCGGCTGTGGCCTGGCGACTCCCTTCCCAACAGCTACTTCGGCCTGGTGAGGCGGCTTGTGGATGCTTGCCCACAGCTGGAAGTCATCAAGCGGTCCGTCTGTATCGAAGGTGCCCGTCAGGCTTTTGCCCGTGCAAAGGTGCACTGGGCCAAGATGGACGCTGAGAAGCTGGTGAAGGAGGGGCCGCCGCAGGGCAAGGAGCATCGCCACCCCGAGATGTATTATGAGGGTGTCCTGAAGGGTGCCCGTCCTGTGGCGGACGAGTGTCCGAAGGATGTAATTTTTGAATGAACTTGCTCGTGTGATCCTGTATTATGAAAACTTGTTCATATGCGCTATGCAACGCTTGTTTTGAATTTAAAATATTACCTTCTATGCGGCGGTTTATCAAATATGAGAGATGGCCAGTCGTCGGCTTCTTCCCCCATGCATACCACGAGTGCTGGGGTGCTCGGGATAAACCTGAGCACTCTTTTTCCCATTGTTGGGTCCTTCGAGGGAGGTGCTCAGCACAATGAACAAGGCAATCGGACTATAATGCTTTATGACTCTCACTTAGCCATAGAAGTCTACAATTTTAAATTTTGGCGAAGCCCCTAGTATTCGGAAGGCCGAATTCGGGGCGCTATACACGCCTTAAGCCGGATAAAGCGACCTCCTCGCTCTAAGCGGCATAAGTCTTTAGGGACTCGAGGCCTCTCGAACAGCGACCAGCTCTCGCCTTATCATGACAATCGGTTTTAGCTTTCTCAACTGAGGTGCTTAGCCCAGATGAACCGGGGCACAATGGCAATAGTTCTCCCAGTGCTACCTTAGCCGATATAGCGGAACGTAAGGTACCAAAACATGGGAGCTGGGCAAACCCAACTATTGACCCAAGACATGATTCGGAGATGATGCATATAATGCTATAAGTTCGGGGTGCCGCACTGTCGTAAGTGTTCGGACATCTCACGCCGTATTACAGGGTATGCTTAAGCCCCTGGCGTATTGGCCGTACCAGAGTGTACGGGTGCTGAATGTCATGAATGAACACATATATATATAAGAAGAATAGAGAATGCGGTAATAGTCTAGTGCTATGCATTGTTTATTCAAAAAGGTGTGTGCAGAATGATACAAGTAGTGCGATAAGCAAAAAGTAGGACTATTTGACATGTACCCTCCAAGGGCAAGCTGAGGAATGGTATTTAAAGCAAATATTTCACTCGTTATCGGAGACCACCTGGGAGTTCCGTGGTGCGACATAGCTTTCTGCCGCCTTGGTTGTTGCATCGTGTGTCCGGCAATCATACTGCCGGATAGGGTTTCCAGAGATTAAAGTCCTGAAAGAGAGAAAAATAACAAAGCGGGAAGCCCCTAGTGCGGTTGAGCCTCGTATTGGGGCGTGCCGTAGTCGTGCCCCCTCCCCACCTGTGCCCATGGTATTTTCAATGCGTAATTATGTACGCGTGGAACGGATTTCGCCGTTTGGCTGGGACTAGGGTGGGGCCGCATTGCTATGCGAGCTCGGAACGTGCCAGGCGGTCTTGTTGCCGATTACTCCGGGCGCGCTTGAAGGTGTCCGGGTCTTTAATCGCCGAACTGGTGGATTGCCTTAAGAGGCTACTTTGTGCATCTGTTGCGAGGGCCGCAGTGTGCTCCTCCGTGCGGAGAGAGCACTCTGTGTTTCCATTGACTGTGATGACCCCCCGAGGTCCTGGCATCTTGAGCTTGAGGTATGCATAATGCGGTATCGCATTGAATCTCGCAAATGCGGTTCGCCCGAGCAGTGCATGATAGCCACTGCGGAACGGGACTATATCGAAGATTAACTCTTCGCTTTGGAAGTTATCCGGGGATCCAAAGACCACTTCCAGTGTGATTGAGCCTGTGCAATGGGCCTCTACACCTGGTATGACTCCTTTGAAGGTCGTTTTTGTGGGTTTGATCCTTGAGGGGTCTATACCCATTTTGCGCACTGTGTCCTGATAAAGCAGGTTCAGGTTGCTGCCGCCGTCCATAAGGACTTGAGTGAGGTGAAATCCGTCAATGATTGGGTCTAGGACCAGTGCGGCGAATCCGCCATGACGGATACTAGTGGGGTGGTCCCTGCGATCGAAGGTGATCGGACAGGAGGACCATGGGTTGAACTTTGGGGCGACTGGCTCCAACGTATATACGTCCCTTAGCGCACGCTTCCACTCCCTCTTGGGGATGTGGGTTGCGTATATCATGTTCACCGTCCGCACTTGTGCGGGGAACCTCTTCTATCCTCCGGTGTTCGGCGGACGGGGCTCCTCCTCGTCATCGCTATGTAGCCCCTAATCTTTGTCTTCGGCGCTTAACTTGCCGGCCTGCTTGAACACCCAACATACCCTGTTGGTGTGGTTGGCTGGCTTGTCGGGGGTGCCATGTATTTGGCACAAGCAATCGAGTATACGGTCCAAACTGGACGGGCCCGAAGTGCTTCTTTTGAATGGCTTTTTCCGCTGACCGGGTTTAGAGCTTCTGAATCCGGCATTGACTGCCGTATCCTTGGTATTGTGGCTATTGACGCGGCGCTTATGTTTGTTGCGACGTGACCTGCCATTGCTATCCTTGGTATCTGAAGTACCGCGGTTCTTTGATATGTTATTGTTGTGAGCCAGCCAGCTGTCTTCTCCTGCGCAAAAGCGGGTCATAAGTGTTGTGAGGGTTACCATGGATTTCGACTTTTCCTGGCCAAGGTGCCGGGCGAGCCACTCGTCGCGGATGTTGTGCTTAAAAGCTGCTAGGGCCTCTGCATCCGGACAGTCAACGATTTGATTTTTCTTTGTCAGGAACCGTGTCCAGAATTGCCTGGACGATTCCTCTGGCTGCTGAATTATGTGACTCAGGTCATCGGCATCTGGTGGTTGCACATAAGTGCCCTGGAAGTTGTCGAGGAATGCGGCTTCCAGATCTTCCCAACAGCCAATGGATTCTGCTGGCAGGCTGTTGAGCCAATGCCGAGCTGGTCCTTTGAGTTTGAGTGGGAGGTATTTGATTGTGTGTAGATTGTCACCGCGGACCATGTGGATGTGTAGGAGGAAGTCCTCGATCCATACCACAGGATCTGTTGTGATGTCGTATGATTCTATATTTACGGGTTTGAAACCCTTTGGGATTTGGTGATCCATTACTTTGTCTGTGAAGCATAGGGGGTGTGCGGTGCCTCTGTACTGGGCTATGTCGCGACGCAGCTCAAATGAGTCTTGTCCGCTGTGTTCGGCCTGGCCGGATTTACTTTTACTGTATCCGGCGTGACGGTTATCGTCCCGTGTGGTGGTGCGCCCTCGTGATCCGTAGATCTATCTTGTGTGTTTAGCTTTGTCCTCCAATACGTCTCGCAGGTCTAGCGTGTTTCTCCGTGCCTTGACATTTTTATTTGAGTGGTGTCGGGGTGCGGGCTGAGCTTTTGGCTGAAATGCCTCTCTGTCGCGGCCATGAGGTGGCCGATTAGCCGCATCATACGCTGGAGATGTAGGTTTTAATGCTTCCTCCTCCAGTCGGGGTAGCAACCTGCGCTTTGGGTAACTCTTGGAGGGGCGTTCGAGTTCATATTCCTCGGCCGCAAGGACATCAGTCCATCTGTCAGCTAGCAAATCTTGATCAGCTTGAAGCTGCTGCTGCTTTTTCATAAGGCTATTTGCCGTGGCTATAAGCCGGCGCTTGAAGCGCTCTTGCTCGACGGGATCCTCAGGCACGACAAATTCGTCATCGTCGAGGCTTGCCTCGTCTTCGGAGGGAGGCGTGTAATTATCATCCTCCGCCTCTCCATCTGCCGCTCTCTCGGGAGGGCTGGCTTCTCCATCCTCCTGCTCTAAATCTTGCTGGAGGGGATTGTTGTCATCTTCCGCACTGTCCGGAGTGCTATTATCTCCTGTGCCAGTGTCACCGCTTTTGCTTTGGCAAGACTTAGAGCGGCGCCGCTGACGTCGGCGCTTGGGTTGTTTCTTGGAGGGGTCATCCTCCGCTGTCTCATCGCCATTGCCTTCTTTGGGTGTGTCCACCATGTATATATCATATGATGAGGTGGTTGTCCAGTGCCCTGTGGGCAGTGGTTCCTCTTCGTCTCCCGCATTGTCGTCCATACTGTCGATGTCTTCGGAGTCGAAGTCGAGCATGTTGGTCAAATTGTCGATGGTGACTACTAAGTGGGTGGTGGGTGGGCGGCGAATTTATTCATCATCCTCATACCAATCCTGCCGAACATAGTTCGGCCAGGACTCTCCTGACAGGGAGAGAGACCTTAATGAGTTCAGTATGTCGCCGAAGGGCGAGTGCTGAAAGATATCCGTGGAGGTGAACTCCATGATCGGCGCCCAGTCAGATTCGATAGGCATGGGCGCAGGCGGTTCGGAGTCCGTGGCCGGGGAAGAATCCGGCAGTTCGGCATCACGGCTCCCGTGAAGGGTAAGGTAGATATTCGGCTCGATCTCCGCTGAGAATACGGCCTCCGTGGCGGGGTCTATCCACCCATCCATGGATGGCGCAATTGGCTCCGAATTGAGGGTCGGAGCAGTCGCCAGTGCGGTCTCCTGAACACAGTCAGATGGTAGAGCTAAATCATGCTCATCGTGACCGTGCGGCGCACACGGCAGGGGCTCGAATCCGTCGAAGATCAAGTCTCCGCGGATGTCGGTCGTGTAGTTTAAGCTTCCAAACCTGACCTGGTGGCCAGGGGCGTAACTCTCGATCTGCTCCAGATGGCCAAGCGAGTTGGCCCGCAGTGCGAAGCCGCCGAATACAAAGATCTGTCCGGGGAGAAAAGTCTCACCCTGGACTACATCGCTATCGATGATCGAAGGAGCCATCAAGCCTAACGGTGACGACACAAAGGAACTCTCAATGAAAGCACCAATGTCGGTGTCAAAACCGGCGGATCTCGGGTAGGGGGTCCTGAACTGTGCGTCTAAGGCGGATGGTAACAAGAGGCAGGGGACACGATGGTTTACTCAGGTTCGGTCCCTCTTGATGGAGGTAAAACCCTACGTCCTGCTTGATTTATTCTTGATAATATGAGTAGTACAAGAGTAGATCTACCACGAGATCGGAGAGGCTAAACCCTAGAAGCTAGCCTATGGTATCATTGTATGTTGTCCTACAGACTAAAACCCTCCGGTTTATATAGACACCAGAGGGGGCTAGGGTTACACAAGGTCGGTTACAAAGGAGGAGATATACATATCCATATTGCCCAGCTTGCCTTCCACGCCAAGTAGAGTCCCATCCGGACACGGGACGAAGTCTTTAATCTTGTATCTTCATAGTCCAACAGTCCGGTCGAAGGATATAGTCCGGCTGCCCGGAGACCCCCTAATCCAGGACTCCCTCACTGCCGGTTTAGGATACCTGTGCAGTAAGGGTGATAACCAAATCTTAAGAAGCCAAAACTTCCAAATGTTTATGATTGTCATATATGGCGACTTATCATCCAAAATCAAGCCGGGTTTAATCGAAACCACATATATGCTTCAGATATGAACAAAAAGGTCTCAAGACAAAACCAAAGATTGTTTGCAAAAACTTAAACCAAATAAAAATCGAGGTTTCTGATTCGAATACGATCAGTAAACCATTCCAAAGGGGTTAAGCTAGGATTCAAATACGATCATGTAGCCCCAAGTGGCTTTGGCATTGCGCCGATCAAGTGGGTACCGACAGCTATGTTCTCTTTGGTTCGAATGCGACCTATGTTTGAACAGGAAGCCCACAAATGACCTTTAGAGGTTTTTAACTACCCTGATTTGAATACGATCCAAGTCGGACCCAAAAGGGGTTAAGCTATGATTCGAATACGATCAGGAAGCCCCCTAGTGAGTTTGGCATTGTGCCAATCAAGAGGGTACCGGCAGCTATGTTCTCTTTGGTTCGAATACGACCTATGTTTGAACGGGAAGCCCCCAAATTACCTGTAAATGTGGCTATGAGCCGGATCAAAGGGTAATCATAGCTTAGCTCAATAAGCCGGAAGCCCCCAAATGATATATTTCTGAGCTGTGCTCGCCGGGTGCCTATGTTTGAGTTGTGCTGTGCAACAAACTCTCTTTGGTCCTTGTAATTTTTCTGAAAACTCAAAATTGTGAGAGATGGATTCTTTTTAAACCGGAATTTCAAACCAGATATTTAGAGCTCCAAAGCTTTGTGGGAGACAGGTTTACCTTGAGCCGGATTGTAAACCGAAGCATCATTGTGAACCGAAAATTTTCTGACGGCCTTTACACCAGCAACATTTACTGAACCATGTCATCATAGCCCTCGAGTCTTAAGACGACTCAAAGAGTTGGCTTGAGATTCTTCCTATTTGACCGCAATATAAATCGGTGTGAGCCATTCAACAGCTCAATGATATAACAGTCCCTTTTGCAGTAGATAACTTCCCCTGCATTAGAGAACTTGCAAGCCAACATAATTTCTCTTTTAAAGAAAGCAATATGTAATATAAAAATATATTGGATGGATTTCACCTGATACGTCAGGCCAGTAGTTATCCACCGTGGAGTTGATGATTACCACGATGAAGCTGAAATCAATCGCAGTTGAGCCGGCCGCGGTATTGTAAGCCAGCGCGGACGGACGAGTCAGCAGCGGGGGCAGACGAGCGAGTCAACCACGTCATGTTGATGTAAATTGGGCCGTAGAAACGGTGGTTTTCCCATATGTTCGTCGAGTGTCATGGTATGGTTAGATGCTAGCGCATGACAATAGTGGTGCGAGCTATACCTCCATGACATGACCATCGCTCTTGCAATGAATAATTGTCCTGCATAAACAATATTCCGAACCGGAGTAATTGTTCTCGAAAGAAAAGGTTAATATGTGCTATTGAAAATATTTTGGACGGATATCACCTGATGTTTTTATTCACGGGCTAGGAGAACCTTCTCAGCATTATATGCATAATTGCATCATGCACTCATTGGCGCTCCCTCCATTTTGCTTTTGTTTGCACAGAAGGAGAATCTCGGATTTCAATGATAGCCATATCTATAGAACTCTAGATCTCCCCTGTTTCCTTCTTCTGAATATATGTTGTCTAGTCTGGACCTCAACGTGGCCATAAACTGGCATAAAGTCCAGGATCAGTACGATGGCGACACGTCTCACTTGCAGCATGTATATATCTTTGAAGAGAGCGATGATTGTAGGCTTTATTTTGTACTCCCTCCGTCCTTACGATCACAATGACCAAGATCCCATTATCTCATAGAACATGCTGGTGCACATGACGGCGGCGCCTCTGGCAGAAACTGGAACCATAGCAGTAGCAGTACGTTAGTTGATCTGCAGACAGTTTTGGAAACCTGTCCTTGTTCTCTTTTGACATGTCAGCTCACGCTTTAGGCTAAGATCAGAAACACGCCATCTTTGAACAATACTCAACTTGCCCCTTAAAACATCAGTCAAAACTTCAGTGCTCACCAAACTGAACCAGCCGACGGGTCAAGAAGGTAATTTGAAGCGCTCGATGAGTCAACAGTCGGCGGGTCAGCGGAGGTAACGGCCGGGGCCAGGCGGGTAAAGCTCCTGAGTCGGCATTCTCTGCTGAACCCACGCTATCTTTTTCTTTCCAAACTTTACAGCCTCATAATCGCTTCTTTAGTAAAGTCTGCGTACCAGCTAAGCATTTGACATCCGTTATCCATTGAATGTTTGCTATGGATATGCTGAACAGATTGAATCCCCCAGTATCAGTGAAGTAGCAGCAGATGTAAAGTACAGCGGCTTCAATCCGTGTGGCACAATGATGGCAACTTAGGAGATGGGCGCGCGGACAGTTGTAGAGCAAGCCGGTGGTCATTGTGCGGGTGCCGGGTTGGAACCAGTAGTGGCATGATACGGCGGCGACTTTGGCCTAGCCGCCGCAAGGCCGGTCTGCAGTGAGGCGGCACGGCAGCGGAGGCACGCCGGCGGAGGCCGGCGACTCACGGCGAGGCCCGTATGAGGGCGGTTCACAGTAAACACGGAGCGGCGACTCAGGAGCGGAGGAAAAGAACAGCAGCGCCCAGCGAATCTACACAAAGGCGGTTCAGAGGTAACAGCGGTCAGCAACGGCTCGCCACAAAGTAGCGGCTCAAGGCGAAGTAAACCAGGGTGAAGGCGGCCGGGCGTATGACGGTGAGGCCATGGAGGCGGCCGGGAAGCCCGCGGCAAACCACAGCAGCGAGCCAGAATGGAGACCGGCGGTGGCTCATTCATGAGGTCGACGCGGCTCACAAGGCTCGACAACTGGCATCTTAGAACAGAGGAGGCGGCGGCTCAATGTCGCGGCCACACATTGTAGAGGCAGACGCTCACCGGCGGGCGGCCGAGCGAAAAACACTTGACGGCCAGAGCAGCTCGTAGGTGGCGGAAGCAGCACGCGGACGCCGGCGCAAATGAGGCCGCAGCAAACGGCAATGCAGGGCGCTGGCACGGGTTAGAAGGACGGCACGGACGCGGCTGTTGACCACACCAGCGGCTCGTGACCGCACCGGCACGACGGCGAAGAAGTGTTCCACGGGGGCGGTTTGAGGCGGCTCACCGTGGTCGCGATGAATAAGGCGGCAGGCACCGACGACTCAGCCGAGGCAGAGGCACTCGGGAGGAATCCCAACGTGGACGGGCGTGGAAGTAACCGGCGAGGGCACGTCAAAGGGCACGGAAGTAACTGGCAAAGGGCACGGAGACGGTTACCTCCGCCGTTGCGCCGAAGTCTGGACCGGACTCAAAGACCATTTGCTATCATTGTAAGGAAACTGGCACTGGAAGAGGAACTGTAACAAGTGCCTTGCAGAGCACGGCAAGAAGGCCGGGAATGCTGCTTCAGGCAAAGGTACACTTGTTGCATATGTTATAGACATTTACCTTGCTGGCATACCTAGCAGCTCTTAGGTATTTGATACCGGATCGGTTGTTCACATTTGCAACTCGATGCAAGGGCTGGTAAGAACTAGGCGTGTGGAGCAAGGGGAGATTGACATCAGGATCGGCAACAAAGCAAGAGTTGATGCGTTGGAGGTCGGCACGATGCAGCTCCAGCTTCCTTCTAGATTTATTTTGGAATTGAATAATTGTTATTACATTCCTGCACTTAGTTGGAATATTATTTCTGCCTCATGCTTGATGAGTCAGGGTTATGAATTCAATTTAAAGGACAATGGTTGTTCGATTTATTTGAATGGTATGTTCCACGGCTATGCACCCATTGTTGATGGGTTATTTATATTGAATTTAGAACAGGAACCGGTCTATAACGTGAATGTCAAGAGGCATAAGCCTAATGAGATAAATCCAACATACTTCTGGCATTGCCGGCTTGGACACATTAGTCTGAAACGCATGAAGAAGCTCCATGATGATGGACTCCTAACTTAGACGGACTTTGGGTCGTTCGAGACATGCGAATCATGCTTGCTCGGCAAGATGACTAAGTCTCCTTTCGCAAAGAGTTGTGAGAGAGCATCCGAGCTGTTAGAACTGATACACAGTGATGTGTGTGGACCAATGAGCACAACTGCCAGACATGGCTATCTGTACTTCATGACTTTTACCAACGACTTGAGTAGATATGGATATATCTATTTGATGAGGCACAAGTCGGAAACTTTTGAAAAGTTCAAAGAGTTTCAAAACGAGGTTGAGAATCAGCTCGGCAAGACTATAAAACTTCTACGATCTGATCGTGAAGGTGAGTACATGAGCCAGGAGTTTGATAATCATCTGAAAAGCAGAGGTATTGTACCTCAGCTCACACCTCCGGGTATGCCTCAGAGAAATGGTGTATCGAAACGGAGGAATCGTACCTTGTTGGACATGGTTCGATCTACGATGAGCAAATCGGATTTACCCTTGTCATTCTGGGGATACGCTCTGGAAACTGCAGCTTTCACACTTAACACGGCACCATCAAAATCTGTAGACAAGACACCACATGAGATGTGGACCGGGAAGAGTCCCAGTTTGTCTTTTCTAAAGATTTGGGGTTGTGAAGCATTTGTCAAGAAACTTATGTCAAACAAGCTTACACCCAAGTCGGATAAATGCATATTCGTGGGATATCGGAGGGAAACCTTGGGATATAGCTTCTACAACTGGGAAGAGAACAAAGTGTTTGTTGCTCGAAACGGGGTTTTCCTTGAGAAAGAGTTTCTCAGTTGGGAGGCCAGTGGGAGGACGGTCTGACTCGAAGAAATTCAAGGACCACTCGGGGACGGCTCGGCTGGTGATGAGATCATACCAGAGTTAGTCAGGGAACCCGTAGTGGAAGCGGCACCAGAACCACGGAGGTCGGAAAGATTGCGCAGAGTGCGTGATGTATTGTTGCTAGAAAGTGACGAGCCGGTCATGTATGCGGAAGCGATGGTGAGCCCAGATTCCGAGGCATGGCTGGAGGCCATGAGATCCGAGTTAAAGTCCATGGATGAGAATCAAGTCTGGGACTTGGTTGCTTCGCCGCCTGGCGTAACAGCCATTGCATGCAAATGGGTCTTTAAGAAGAAAACCGATGTGGATGGAAATGTTCAGATCCACAAAGCTCGGCTTGTCTCTAAGGGTTATGGACAAGTTCAAGGAATTGACTACGACGAGACTTACTCGCCGGTAGCGATGCTGAAGTCGGTGAGGATCGTACTAGCTATAGCTGCATATTTCGATTACGAGATATGGCAGATGGATGTCAAGACGGCTTTCCTTCACGGAAATTTAACCGAGGATGTGTATATGATACAGCCCGAGGGTTTTGTCGATCCGACTAGCACTAGTAAGGTATGCAAGCTCAAGAGATCCATTTATGGGTTGAGGCAAGCATCTCGGAGCTGGAACATTCGTTTTGATGAGGTCGTCACTGGTTTCGGCTTCATCAAAAGCGAAGAGGACTCTTGTTTATACAAGAAGTTAAGTGGGAGCTCGATAGTGTTTTTGATCTTCTATGTGGATGACATACTACTGATCGGAAATGATATTTCGATGCTGAACTCGGTCACGGAGTCATTGAATGGCAAGTTTTCGATGAAGGACCTTGGTGAGGCAATGTACATTTTAGGCATTAAGATCTATAGAGATAGATCAAGGAGGCTACTCGGCTTAAGCCAGAGCACGTACATAGATAAAGTGTTGAAGCGGTTCAACATGAGTGAGGCCAAGAAAGGGTTCTTGCCTGTCTCACATGGTATAAGGCTAAGCGAGACTCAGAGTCCTTCGACATTTGATGAGCGAAGTAGGATGAGTCGGATTCCGTATGCCTCGGCAATTGGATCCATCATGTATGCCATGATATTTACACGGCCTGATGTTGCTTTTGCAATAAGCCTAATAAGTAGATAGCAGGCCAACCCAGATGAGAGTCACTGGGCAGCGGTAAAGACTATTTTGAAGTACCTGAAAAGGACTAAAGAGATGTTCCTAGTTTATGGAGGTGAGGAAGAGCTCGTCGTAAGGGGTTACGCCGATGCTAGTTTCCAAACCGACAGAGATGATTGTCGATCACAGTCCGGATTCGTGTACGTCATGAACGGAGCAGCAGTGAGCTGGATGAGTTCCAAGCAAGATACGGTGGCTGATTCTACTACAGAAGTCGAATACATTGCGGCTTGTGAAGCTGCAAAGGAAGGTGTTTCGATCCGCAACTTTCTGGATGATCTTGGTATTTTCCCAGCCTTGGTAAAACCATTGGACCTTTATTGTGATAATTCTGGTGCCATCTCACAAGCCAAGGAGCCGAGGAATCACCACAAGGTCAGACACATAGATCGGAAATATCACCTCATATGAAAGATCATAAAGAGTGGTGATGTAGAGTTATGCAAAATTCACATGGATGCAAATGTTGCGGATCCGTTGACTAAGCCGCTTCCACAACCCAAGCATGAGGGGCATGTTAGAGCTATGGGCATTCGATGTCTATTTGATTGACTCTAGTGCAAGTGGGAGACTGTTAGAGATATGCCCTAGAGGCAATCATGTATGATGATATTTCCTATGTGTTTATGAATAAAGATAGTCCTTGGACATTATCAATGATGTGTATCAGCAAGTACGTGACTTGTTTGTGGGACTATGCACTGTATGATGACTGTCCTAAAAGGTCCCTAGTCGAAAGGGCTGTGTGGACGCGCAGCCAACTAGACTACCATATGACACGGTCGATGGCTTGGTCTCACTAGCCATGGAGCATTGGATGCTAACCGGATAATATGGACTTGGAAGGATCTGGTCGGCTTCGACGTAGTCGGATCCGAGTCGAGATAAGGTCTGAGTTGGACAGACCCAACTATAAGATGCAGTGATATGTCATCTGTGAGTCTCGAGTATAACATATGTTCTATGTCCTAAGACTTGAGCTGACGCATGTACTCGGGATGGTGACAGACTTGCTTTGGGCCGACCAAACGCTACTCCTTAACAGGGTAGTTATAAACGTAGGTTTCGGGTTAGTCCATAACCATGCTGCGAGACGTGGTCGAGCAAGATGGGATTTGCCCCTCCGATCAGGAGAGATATACTCTGGGCCCCTCGTGTGATCCGACCAGGATAAGCATGGCCATGCGACAAGGATTATGAGATAATCCGGTTTGTGGTCGGCATCACTCGAACGAGAAAGAGGTCGTGCTAGTACAAGGATGATAGACTCGCCTTGAGCCTGACAACATATATCGTATGGCAAAAGAAATGGAAGTATGATGTACAGGTTCGCCTAACCAGCTTCATAGTCTGTTTGGTGTTCGGCATGCCTTGCTAGAGGCCGTTACCAACTGTGCAGTTCGAAGGTGATCCGAACTGCGACCAAGCCGGCTTGAACCTACGGGGTCGCGCGCTTAAGGGAAGGAACCTACGAGGTCGGATCCGAGGACACTGGTCGGATGTGATCCGAGGTGTATTCGGATTGTGGCCGAGTAGACTTATGGGCTTTAGGGTCCGTACGAGGCCCAAGTGTTGAGCCTGCGACGGATGCCTATATAAAGTGGAGGTGCCGCACACTCACGGCATTGATCGCTTCGGCGCTGTCACTAGGGTTTGCATGTGTTGCGAATAGACACCTCCACTCGCCGCCGGTTGTGTGATCGGACCTAGCAGTCCGCCGCACGACGTTCCTCCTGCACGTGCGGATACCATTAGAGGCAGTGCACTTGCGCCACTCCGGCGAACTTGTACGTGGGAACCGACGACCGGCTATTCGAGGGAGATCGTGTTTGGGAACGTAGTAATTTCAAAAAAATTCCTACGCACACGCAAGATCATGGTGATGCACAGCAACAAGAGGGGAGAGTGTGATCTACGTACCCTTGTAGACCGACAGCGGAAGCGTTAGCACAATGCGGTTGATGTAGTCGTACGTCTTCACGGCCCGACCGATCAAGCACCGAAACTACGGCACCTCCGAGTTTTAGCACACGTTTAGCTCGATGTCGATCCCTGGACTCCGATCCAGCAAAGCATCGGGGAAGAGTTCCGTCAGCACGACGGCGTGGTGACGATCTTGATGTTCTACCGTCGCAGGGCTTTGCCTAAGCACCGCTACAATATTATCGAGGATTATGGTGGAAGGGGGCACCGCACACGGCTAAGAAAACGATCACGTGGATCAACTTGTCTGTCTAGGGGTGCCCCCTGCCCCCGTATATAAAGGAGCAAGGGAAGGAGGCCGGCCGGCCCTATAGGCGCGCCAAGGAGGAGTCCTCCTAGTAGGAGTAGGACTCCTACTAGGAGGGGGAAGAAAGTGGGGAGGGAGAAGGAAAGGGGGGCGCCGCCCCCCCTCTGCTAGTCCAATTTGGACCAAGCAGGGAGGAGGCGCGCGGCCCACCCTGGCTGCCCCTCTCTCTCTCCACTAAGGCCCATATGGCCCATTACTTCTCCCGGGAGGGTTCCGGTAACCCTCCGGCTCTTCGGTTTTCTCTGAAATCACCCGAAACACTTCTGGTGTCCGAATATAGCCATCCAATATATCAATCTTTATGTCTCGACCATTTCGAGACTCCTCGTTATGTCCGTGATCACATCCGGGACTCCGAACTAACTTCGGTACATCAAAACTCATAAACTCATAATATAACTGTCATCGAAACCTTAAGCGTGCGGACCCTATGGGTTCGAGAAAAATGTAGACATGACCGAGACTCGTCTCCGGTCAATAACCAATAGCGGAACCTGGATGCTCATATTGGCTCCTACATATTCTACGAAGAACTTTATCGGTCAGACCGCATAACAACATACGTTGTTCCCTTTGTTATCGGTATGTTACTTGCCCGAGATTCGATCGTCGGTATCTCAATACCTAGTTCAATCTCGTTACTGGCAAGTCTCTTTACTCGTTTCGTAATACATCATCTCGCAACTAACTCATTAGTTGCAATGCTTGCAAGGTTTATGTGATGTGCATTACCGAGAGGGCCCATAGATACCTCTCCGACAATCGGAGTGACAAATCCTAATCTCGAAATACGCCAACCCAACATGTACCTTTGGAGACACCTGTAGAGCTCCTTTATAATCACCCAGTTACGTTGTGACGTTTGGTAGAACACAAAGTGTTCCTCCGGCAAACGGGAGTTGTATAATCTCATAGTCATAGGAACATGTATAAGTCATGAAGAAAGCAATAGCAACACACTAAACGATCGGGTGCTAAGCTAATGGAATGGGTCATGTCAATCACATCATTCTCCTAATAATGTGATCCCGTTAATCAAATGACAACACATGTCTTATGGTTAGGAAACATAACCATCTTTGATTAACGAGCTAGTCAAGTAGAGGCATACTAGTGACGTTTAGTTTGTCTATGTATTCACACAAGTATTATGTTTCCGAATAATACAATTCTAGCATGAATAATAAACATTTATCATGATATAAGGAAATAAAATAATAACATTATTATTGGCTCTAGGGCATATTTCCTTCAGTCTCCCACTTGCACTAGAGTCAATAATCTAGATTACGCAGTAATGGTTCTAACACTCATGAAGCTTTGATGCTGACACTACTAGGAAAAGGGCTATAGATAGGATTGACACTAATGGCGCACCAGGGAAGTAGTGCGCCACTACTATATACTAATGGCGCACCAGTTGGTGATGCGTCATTAGTGTGGAAGACACTAATGGCGCACCAAAAAATAGGTGCACCACTAGTGATAATTCTTTTTTTCATTTCTACATACATACTAATGGCGCATCCTAACGAAGTGCGCCATTACAAGTTCTAACTAGTAATGGCGCACCAGACAGGGAGTGCGCCAGTACTGAATTTTTTTTATTCTTTTTTTGCAAAACTACTAATAGCGCATCCTGTAAAAGTGCACCATTAGTATATATATATATATATATTTTTTACTTTTCTGCAAAATTACTAATGGTGCACCGTTGCATAGTGCGTCATTACTAGTTTAAACTAGTAATGGGCACTTTTTTACTTTTTGATATCATGAATATTTTTAAATTTCATGGGCACTTTTTGAATTCATGAATATTTTTTCAAATTTGATGATATTTTTTCATATTCCATATGAAAAAATATTGAATATCCATGAGGACACTCGATCTCGATCCCCCTCCCTCTCGATAGCTATCCCCCTCGCCAGATCCCCCTCGCCGTCGAGCACCCCCCCCCCCCCGCACCCTCCCCCCGCTCCACCGCCGACGACGACCCCCCGCACCCTCCCCCGCTCCACCGCCGCCGACGACCCACCGCACCCTCCCCCACTCCACCGCCGCCGACGACCCCCCGCACCCTCCCCCGCTCCACCGCCGCCGCCGATGATATTTTAAAATAAAAAATTTGATGATATTTTTTAAAAAATTATTATTGTTTTTGGAAAAAATTATTACTGTTTCATATTCATATTCATTTTCTAAAAAATAATTGTAAAAAATTGTAGACTACAATTGTTGTTAAACAACAATTATTACTGTTTTTATAAAAAAATATTACTGTTTCATATTCATATTCATTTATTAAAAAATAATAATAAATATACTAATGGCGCACCGGCCTGGTGGTGCGCCATTGCTATCTAAAAAAAGATTTCTAATGGCGCACCGGCGCTGGGTGCGCCATTCCTATCTAAAAAAAAGATTTCTAATGGCGCACCGACGGGTGGTGCGCCATTAGTAAGCTTCCCCCTATAGCTAAGTCCTCCCTCTTCCTCGCCAGAGATCCCCTTTCGTCCCTCTCTCCCTCGCCAGACCCACGACGCCGCCGCCCCGACCTCCGCCGGACTCCACCCCCGCCGCCCCCACGCCCCCACCCCCGCCGCCCTCACCGCCCCCGCGCCCCCACCCCCGCCGCCCCGACCCTCAACGTCTTCGCCTTCCTCCTCGCCGTCGGCGCCGAGCAGCGACGCAGCACCGTACGCCCCCCCCCCCCCCCGACCCTCCTCCTCCCCTTCCCCTCCTCCTCCCCTTGCCCCCCGCCTGCGCCGGGGCTGACGGCCCCTTCTCTGTCTCGCAGGGCAAGGTCTCCGGCACCTCTACAACACCGACGCCTCCACCGTCTAGGGCGTCTGCGCCTTCTTCCACCTCCGGCCACCGTGGCCTCACCGTCGATCCCCGCACAAGCTCGCCATCGTCTTCCTCTCGGTGAGCTGCACCGGTTCCCCTCCCCCCCCCTTTCTGTTAACTGAACATTGTCAGGTTTAGGTTCTGTTAACTGAAAAAGTTTAGATTCAGAAACATTGTTGGACTGATAGGAAGTTTGTTGAACAGAGCAATCTACACCTGTAATTTCTACTGTTATGCCTCTGTTGATTGTGATCTTTGCACATGTTTAATGTCTATGCTGTTGTGCGGCTGTTATGTGTGTCTATGTCGGTGAGCTTGTGTTATGCACTTCTGCGTTTTGATGTCCCCCCTTACCTTAGTTTTTTCATCTCACTGGTCCTTTTCATTGAATTGGTCCTTTTCATTTTTGTCAAAGAGGCCCCGAGTTCTCTCTTCACTTGTGTGGTGATTGTCTTGGTCCTTTTCATTTTTCTCATGGCATTCTTGAGGTGATGATGTGTCTGAGGGCATGAACCATGATCAAGTTGAGTTCAGATTTCATTAGATTAGATGGATTATCATGCCTTGTGTCCTGATAGTTGGATATTTGAGTAGTATTGTCAACAGTAATAACTTTTACATGTTTGCATTGCTTCCAAGAGTAACAGTAGGTGCTTATGACACCTTTAGGAGATCTACTCATCTCTAATCATGCTACTCAAGGATAGGAACCGTAGGCATCTCTATATATTTTTTCAGTGTCCTTTATTGGTGGTTCTATGATGTAGTCCAGATGAAACCAATTGCATGCATTGAGAAATAGAGTATTAAAATAGGACTTGATGTGGTTTTCCACTTAGCTATCTCAATTGAGAAAAAACATAGCTTTTGCGGTCTCTGAGGCAAAACTTGCTACTCCATATACAACTAATACTACTACTAGACAAGATACTACTCCATATACTACTAATACTACTAATGTATTTCATTTCAAAGTTCAAAATGCTGGTACTGAGATTTTCATTTCCAATGAGTGATGTTTTTCCTAGCAGTAGAAAAAACATAGCAACTTCTCTGTTTTTATAAAGTTGTTCTTATATGGGTGAAACTTCACTTGTTTTTAGGCTAGTGCAGGGTGTTGCTTCTTCCTTATGGGCCAACTATGTCACAAATAAATTGTTCCTTCTTCTGTATTTGACAAGTAATGACTTTTAAAGATGATGATCATCTTGCTAGTTTGCTGGGTTTTGTCTCCGACCATTGTGTCGTGATGAATTTGCAGGTACCCCGAGAGGCCCTTGAGTTTGCCGGAATGTCGATTAACTTCTGTTCCAGCAAATTCGGGTACTCCATATGTCCTATTTTTAGCAAAGGCCATGCCGAAATTTTCCGTTAATTTTAGCATGACTTTGCTCAAAATAGGACCTATGGGGTACTTGCGACTAATGCATGCATCGGCGTCGACAAAACCTAAATGATGAAAGCTTAGACTTTTAGGGTGCCTCGACGTCGACAAACCCTAAATGATAAAACCTTGGCTTTTAGGGTGCCTCGGTGTCGATAAGAACCTAAATGATGAAAGCTTAGGATTTTAGGGTGCCTCAGCATCGACAAACCCTAAATGATAAAAGCTTAGCTTTTAGGATGCCTCGGTGTCGACAAACCCTAAATGATGTAGTTTTGAATTATGAACGTAGGATATGTTGTCATCATCATCGGACGATGAAAGTCTCCCGGCGGAGTGCGACTAGTGCCACGATAATCGAGGTCTGTGCGACATGCCTCACCTGGACGATGATCGGCGCTTCAGCATTAAGCTCGAGGAGACCTTCGAAGTTGAAATGGTACACAACAACGACAAGTGTTATTTTCATAATTAAGCATGACTTCAACTATTTCAACGTGTAATTTTCATCTTTTACAATTCGAGTATAGCTTATCCCATGCCATGCAAGACGCTATGTCTTGGAGAGGATGGATTTTGATGACCATGAAATTTCTGAAACAAAGAAAATTCACCTAAGGACTCATCACGATGTGGACTTTGAAGTAAATCTATATAATTCTGAGAGCGTAAGCCATTTTGGTTGCAAAAATTGGGAAGCATTTTGCAAGATGTATGGTTTTGATGAGGGTATGCTTATCACCATGGATCTTGGTAATCCTGACATCAACCAAGACAATATGGACATTTGGGTCCTTGTTGATACGCCTCCAGTTCTACCGCTATGTGAGTTTCTCAAACATAGTTATTAGCTAATTTATATTGTTTATTTCAAAATAGTTGACAGCTTATTTCCATTGACAGCTTATTTTTATTGTTCAAAGAATGTGCGGGAGATGGTAGACAAAACCCACTACACCGATGGCTCCGAATTAACAACTTACAAGGAGAAAAATCATCTGGTCGGATTTTTTACTGACATTGAGAATTACACTATCCACAATCAAACTCCTCAACATTATGGTAAATACGTGCCACTAGTGCATGTGTTCAACTACGGTAACTACCATGGAGATACCCTGGTAAGATTTTTGCTATTACGACTTCCGTGCATCTTTTGCATACTTCTAAAACTAGTACATCATTGCTAACTATGAAGTTATTACTGTGTTTTTCAACAGATAATCCCAGAGAATTGTGTGCCTCATATGATGTATCAGAAAGGTAGTGTTAATGTTTTGAACATACAGCCAGGTCGTCCTACGAATCTCAACTATCCATACGAGATTTCTAAAAGAAGTGGAGACATGAAAATCAAAGGATGGAAAAAATTTATGGACAGTCGTCAGGAGCTTCTTGGAAGCAAAAGGAAGTGAAGCGCAAGAATTGGAGACAGGATGTTCTCCATTCTCTATAATGGAGAGTCAGGGTCTATATTGTTTTATGCTATTTTAGCTTAAATAGGGTATTTAGGTCCTGCCTAATACTGATGATCATGTGCTAAGAACAATTAAGTAGGGTTGGTTCGATGACTATCAAGATGATGATCGTATGAATTGTTATGAATAACGAGTAGAAGTTGTATGATGATGATTAGTAGGACTTCTTAGGATTAGTATTACTTCCGACAAACTCGATACTCGCGGTCTCGAGACTTGTAATGTTTTATCTTTGTTCGGTCTTTTGAATTCGGAGACTAATATGATGAATTGTATTCGGAGACTAATCTTCTATTGTATTCGATGAATCTGCTGTTGCTGTGTGCTACTGTCTATATTTAGTCAAATAATATATTTTGTAACCTGTGCAAAAATCAGAAAAGTAAAAAAAATAAAACCTAATATTCATACTAATGGCGCATCACTACAGAGTGCGTCATTAGTATGCCAAGTATACTAATGGCGCATCCATCCGCAGTGCGCCATTAGTGTGCCAAAGCACATGGTTAAATATGGCCCTGGGAGGCATACTAATGGCGCATGGTGTTATATACTAATGGCACACTAGGTGGTGCGCCATTAGTATACCAGATACTAATGGCGCACCTGTGGTGCACCATTAGTAATAAATACTAGTGGTGTGATACTAATGGCGCACCAGTGATGCGCCATTAGTAGGCAAAACTGGTGCGCCATTAGTAGGCCTTTTCCTAGTAGTGTGATCATGTTTTTTTCGTGGAAGAAGCTTAGTCAATGGGTCTGCAACATTCAGATCCGTATGTATCTTGCAAATCTCTATGTCTCCCACCTGGACTAGATCCCGGATGGAATTGAAGCGTCTCTTGATGTGCTTGGTTCTCTTGTGAAATCTGGATTCCTTTGCCAAGGCAATTGCACCAGTATTGTCACAAAAGATTTTCATTGGACCCGATGCACTAGGTATGACACCTAGATCGGATATGAACTCCTTCATCTAGACTCCTTCGTTTGCTGCTTCCGAAGCAGCTATGTACTCCGCTTCACATGTAGATCCCGTCACAAGGCTTTGTTTAGAACTGCACCAATTGACAGCTCCACCGTTTAATGTAAACACGTATCTGGTTTGCGATTTAGAATCGTTCGGATCAGTGTCAAAGCTTGCATCAACGTAACCATTTACGATGAGCTCTTTGTCACCTCCATATATGAGAAACATATCCTTAGTCCTTTTCAGGTATTTCAGGATGTTCTTGACCGCTGTCCAGTGATCCACTCCTGGATTACTTTGGTACCTCCCTGCTAGACTTATAGCAAGACACACATCAGGTCTGGTACACAGCATTGCATACATGATAGAGCCTATGGCTGAAGCATAGGGAACATCTTTCATTTTCTCTCTATGTTCTGCATTGGTCAGGGATTGAGTCTTACTCAATTTCACACCTTGTAACACAGGCAAGAATCCTTTCTTTGCTTGATCCATTTTGAACTTTTTCAAAACTTTGTCAAGGTATGTGCTTTGTGAAAGTCCAATTAAGCGTCTTGATCTGTCTCTATAGATCTTAATGCCCAATATGTAAGCAGCTTCACCGAGGTCTTTCATTGAAAAACTCTTATTCAAGTATCCCTTTATGCTATCCAGAAATTCTATATCATTTTCGATTAGTAATATGTCATCAACATATAATATCAGAAATGCTACAGAGCTCCCACTCACTTTCTTGTAAATGCAGGCTTCTCCAAAAGTCTGTACAAAACCAAATGCTTTGATCACACTATCAAAGCATTTATTCCAACTCTGAGAGGCTTGCACCAGTCCATAAATGGATCGCTGGAGCTTGCACACTTTGTTAGCTCCCTTTGGATTGACAAAACCTTCCGGCTGCATCATATACAACTCTTCTTCCAGAAATCCATTCAGGAATGCAGTTTTGACATCCATCTGCCAAATTTCATAATCATAAAATGCGGCAATTGCTAACATGATTCGGACAGACTTAAGCATCGCTACGGGTGAGAAGGTCTCATCATAGTCAATCCCTTGAACTTGTCGAAAACCTTTTGCGACAAGTCGAGCTTTGTAGACAGTAACATTACCGCCAGCATCAGTCTTCTTCTTAAAGATCCATTTATTCTCAATTGCTTGCCGATCATTGGGCAAGTCAACCAAAGTCCATACTTTGTTCTCATACATGGATCCCATCTCAGATTTCATGGCTTCAAGCCATTTTGCGGAATCTGGGCTCACCATCGCTTCTCCATAGTTCGTAGGTTCATCATGATCTAGTAGCATGACTTCTAGAACAGGATTACCGTACCACTCTGGTGCGGATCTTACTCTGGTTGATCTACGAGGTTCAGTAGTATCTTGTTCTGAAGTTTCATGATCATCATCATTAGCTTCCTCACTAATTGGTGTAGGTGTCACAGAAACTGGTTTCTGTGATGTACTACTTTCCAATAAGGGAGCAGATACAGTTACCTCATCAAGTTCTACTTTCCTCCCACTCACTTCTTTCGAGAGAAACTCGTTCTCTAGAAAGTTTTCGAATTTAGCAACAAAAGTTTTGCCTTCGGATCTGTGATAGAAGGTGTATCCAATAGTTTCCTTTGGATATCCTATGAAGACACATTTCTCCGATTTGGGTTCGAGCTTATCAGGTTGAAGCTTTTTCACATAAGCATCGCAACCCCAAACTTTCAGAAACGACAACTTTGGTTTCTTGCCAAACCACAGTTCATAAGGCGTCGTCTCAATGGATTTTGATGGTGCCCTATTTAACGTGAATGCGGCCGTCTCTAGAGCATAACCCCAAAACGATAGCGGTAAATCAGTAAGAGACATCATAGATTGCACCATATCAAGTAAAGTACGATTACGACGTTCGGACACACCATTATGTTGTGGTGTTCCGGGTGGCGTGAGTTGCGAAACTATTCCGCATTGTTTCAAATGTACACCAAACTCGTAACTCAAATATTCTCCTCCACGATCAGATCGTAGGAATTTTATTTTCTTGTTACAATGATTTTCAACTTCACTCTGAAATTCTTTGAACTTTTCAAATGTTTCAGACTTATGTTTCATTATGTAGATATACCCATATCTGCTTAAGTCATCTGTGAAGGTGAGAAAATAACGATATCCGCCACGAGCCTCAATATTCATCGGACCACATACATCTGTATGTATGATTTCCAACAAATCTGTTGCTCTCTCCATAGTACCGGAGAACGGTGTTTTTGTCATCTTACCCATAAGGCACGGTTCGCAAGTACCAAGCGATTCATAATCAAGTGGTTCCAAAAGTCCATCAGTATGGAGTTTCTTCATGCGCTTTACACTGATATGACCCAAACGGCAGTGCCACAAATAATTTGCACTATCATTATCAACTCTGCATCTTTTGGTTTCAACATTATGAATATGTGTGTCACTACTATCGAGATTTAATAAGAATAGACCACTCTTTAAGGGTGCATGACCATAAAAGATATTACTCATATAAATAGAACAACCATTATTCTCTGATTTAAATGAATAACCATCTCGCATCAAACAAGATCCAGATATAATGTTCATGCTTAACACTGGCACCAAATAACAATTATTTAGGTCTAATACTAACCCTGAAGGTAGATGTAGAGGTAGCATGCCGACCGCGATCACATCGACTTTGGAACCATTTCCCACGCGCATCGTCACCTCGTCCTTAGCCAATCTTTGCTTAATCCGTAGTCCCTGTTTCGAGTTGCAAATGTTAGCAACAGAACTAGTATCAAATACCCAGGTGCTACTGCGAGCATTAGTAAGGTACACATCAATAACATGTATATCACATATACCTTTGTTCACCTTGCCATCCTTCTTATCCACCAAATACTTGGGGCAGTTCCGCTTCCAGTGACCAGTCTGCTTGCAGTAGAAGCACTCAGTTTCAGGCTTAGGTCCAGGTTTGGGTTTCTTCTCTTGAGTAGAAACTTGCTTGTTGTTCTTTTTGAAGTTCCCCTTCTTCTTCCCTTTGCCCTTTTTCTTGAAACTAGTGGTCTTGTTGACCATCAACACTTGATGCTCCTTCTTGATTTCTACCTCCGCAGCTTTCAGCATTGCGAATAGCTCGGGAATAGTCTTATTCATCCCTTGCATATTATAGTTCATCATGAAGCTCTTGTAGCTTGGTGGTAGTGATTCGAGAATTCTGTCAATGACGCAATCATCTGGAAGATTAACTCCCAATTGAATCAAGTGATTATTATACCCAGACATTTTGAGTATATGCTCACTGACAGAACTGTTCTCCTCCATCTTGCAGCTATAGAACTTATTGGAGACTTCATATCTCTCAATCCGGGCATTTGCTTGAAATATTAACTTCAACTCCTGGAAAATCTCATATGCTCCATGACGTTCAAAACGTCGTTGAAGTCCCGATTCTAAGCCGTAAAGCATGGCACACTGAACTACCGAGTAGTCATCAGCTTTGCTCTGCCAGACGTTCATAACATCTGGTGTTGCTCCAGCAGCAGGCCTGGCACCCAGCGGTGCTTCCAGGACGTAATTCTTCTGTGCAGCAATGAGGATAATCCTCAAGTTACGGACCCAGTCCGTGTAATTGCTACCATCATCTTTTAACTTTGCTTTCTCAAGCAACGCATTAAAATTCAACGGAACAACAGCACGGGCCATCTATCTACAATCAAACATAAACAAGCAATATACTATCAGGTACTAAGTTCATGATAAATTTAGGTTCAATTAATCATATTACTAAAGAACTCCCACTTAGATAGACATCCCTCTAATCCTCTAAGTGATTACGTGGTCCAAATCAACTAAACCATGTCCGATCATCACGTGAGATGGAGTAGTTTCATTGGTGAACATCACTATGTTGATCATATCTTCTATATGATTCACGCTCGACCTTTCGGTCTTCGTGTTCCGAGGCCATATCTGTATATGCTTGGCTCGTCAAGTATAACCGGAGTATTCCGCGTGTGCAACTGTTTTGCACCCGTTGTATTTGAACCTAGAGCCTATCACACCCGATCATCACGTGGTGTCTCAGCACGAAGAACTTTCGCAACGGTGCATACTCAGGGAGAACACTTCTTGATAATTAGTGAGAGATCATCTTAAAATGCTACCGTCAATCAAAGCAAGATAAGATGCATAAAAGATAAACATCACATGCAATCAATATAAGTGATATGATATGGCCATCATCATCTTGTGCTTGTGATCTCCATCTTCGAAGCACCGTCGTGATCACCATCGTCACCGGCGCGACACCTTGATCACCATTGTAGCATCGTTGTCGTCTCGCCAATCTTATGCTTTCACGACTATCGCTACCGCTTAGTGATAAAGTAAAGCATTACAGCGCAATTGCATTGCATACAATAAAGCGACAACCATATGGCTCCTGCCAGTTGCCGATAACTTGGTTACAGAACATGATCATCTCATACAATAAAATTTTAGCATCATGTCTTGACCATATCACATCACAACATGCCCTGCAAAAACAAGTTAGACGTCCTCTACTTTGTTGTTGCAAGTTTTGCGTGGCTGCTATGGGCTTAAGCAAGAACCAATCTTACCTATGCATCAAAACCACAACGATAGTTTGTCAAGTTGGTGCTGTTTTAACCTTCGCAAGGACCGGGCGTAGCCACACTCGGTTCAACTAAAGTTGGAGAAACTGTCACCCGCTATCCACCTTTGTGCAAAGCATGTCGGGAGAACCGGTCTCGCATAAGCGTACGCGTAATGTCGGTCCGGGCCGCTTCGTCCAACAATACCGCCGAACCAAAGTATGACATGCTGCTAAGCAGTATGACTTATATCGCCCACAACTCACTTGTGTTCTACTCGTGCATATAACATCAACACATAAAACCTAGGCTCGGATGCCACTGTTGGGGAACGTAGTAATTTCAAAAAAATTCCTACGCACACGCAAGACCATGGTGATGCACAGCAATGAGAGGGGAGAGTGTGATCTACGTACCCTTGTAGACCGACAGCGGAAGCGTTAGCACAACGCGGTTGATGTAGTCGTACGTCTTCACGGCCCGACCGATCAAGCACCAAAACTACGGCACCTCCGAGTTTTAGCACACGTTCAGCTCGATGATGATCCCCGGACTCCGATCCAGCAAAGTGTCGGGGAAGAGTTCCGTCAGCACGACGGCGTGGTGACGATCTTGATGTTCTACCGTCGCAGGGCTTCGCCTAAGCACCGCTACAATATTATCGAGGATTATGGTGGAAGGGGGCACCGCACACGGCTAAGAAAACGATCACGTGGATCAACTTGTCTGTCTAGGGGTGCCCCCTGCCCCGTATATAAAGGAGCAAGGGGAGGAGGCCGGTCGGCCCTATAGGCGCGCCAAGGAGGAGTCATCCTCCTAGTAGGAGTAGGACTCCTACTAGGAGGGGGAAGGAAGTGGGGAGGGAGAAGGAAAGGGGGCGCCGCCCCCCCCCCCCCTCCTAGTCCAATTCGGACCAAGGGGGGAGGAGGTGCGCGGCCCACCCTGGCTGCCCCTCTCTCTCTCCACTAAGGCCCATATGGCCCATTACTTCTCCCGGGAGGGTTCCGGTAACCCTCCGGCTCTCCGGTTTTCTCCGAAATCACCCGGAACACTTCCGGTGTCCGAATATAGCCGTCCAATATATCAATCTTTATGTCTCGACCATTTCGGGACTCCTCGTTATGTCCGTGATCACATCCGGGACTCCGAACTAACTTCGGTACATCAAAACTCATAAACTCATAATATAACTGTCATCGAAACCTTAAGCGTGCGGACCCTACGGGTTCGAGAACAATGTAGACATGACCGAGACTCGTCTCCGGTCAATAACCAATAGCGGAATCTGGATGCTCATATTGGCTCCTACATATTCTACGAAGATCTTTATCGGTCAGACCGCATAACAACATACGTTGTTCCCTTTGTCATCGGTATGTTACTTGCCCGAGATTCGATCGTCGGTATCTCAATACCTAGTTCAATCTTGTTACCGGCAAGTCTCTTTACTCGTTTCGTAATACATCATCTCGCAACTAACTCATTGGTTGCAAATGCTTGCAAGGCTTATGTGATGTGCATTACCGAGAGGGCCCAGAGATACCTCTCCGACAATCGGAGTGACAAATCCTAATCTCGAAATACCCCAACCCAACATGTACCTTTGGAGACACCTGTAGAGCTCCTTTATAATCACCCAGTTATGTTGCGACGTTTGGTAGCACACAAAGTGTTCCTCCGGCAAACGGGAGTTGCATAATCTCATAGTCATAGGAACATGTATAAGTCATGAAGAAAGCAATAGCAACACACTAAACGATCGGCTGCTAAGCTAATGGAATGGGTCATGTCAATCACATCATTCTCCTAATAATGTAATCCTGTTAATCAAATGACAACACATGTCTTATGGTTAGGAAACATAACCATCTTTGATTAACGAGCTAGTCAAGTAGAGGCATACTAGTGATGTTTAGTTTGTCTATGTATTCACACAAGTATTATGTTTCCGGATAATACAATTCTAGCATGAATAATAAACATTTATCATGATATAAGGAAATAAAATAATAACATTATTATTGCCTCTAGGGCATATTTCCTTCAGATCGGACGAGGAGGAGACGATCCACGCGAACGCGCTGCCCCAACTCTTCTTCCGCTGCACGGCACTGCGCGTCTAGTGGTAACGAACTGTGATCCATCTCCCGTAGCATGTTCTTGTTTGTTCTGTGCGTAGGAAAATTTTAATTTGCAGTCGACGCACCCTACCGTAGAACCCAACAGTACTCCCCTCAGAGCACCGCGAGCTACGCAGCCGCAACCGCATCTCCGGTGTCGGCGGCGGCCCTTGCCGCAAACCACGCCGACTCAGTCACGCACTGCCGCTGGAGCGCCGAGTCGAAGAGCCGGACATAATGCCAGAAGGTCTGCCATGAATGTGACCTCGCTCCAGTGTTGCGGGATCTTACACCGCACTTGCGCGCCGCCTCCCTTTGCCTGTCCGGCACGGGAGGGCGGAGGCCAGAGCCGCCGGCCTCATTGTCACGGAGGCTCTTGCGGCCAGCGAACCCGCCGCAGCCCGACACCCGAAGCCACCGCGGCGGTCCAAACTCGCGGACGACATTTCCGGCAAGAAAGTACAAGGGCCATTATTTTCACTAGAGCTTCTCTCTCGAACACATAGCATACGGTGGGTGAACAAATTACTATTTGGCAATTGATAGAAAAGCGCATAGTTATGACGGTATTCAGGGCAATTATCATGTATATATGCATCACGTCTGAGACAAGTAGACCGACTCCTACCTGCATCTACTACTATTACTCCACCTATCGGCCGCTATCCAGCATGCATCAAGGCTATTAAGTAAATAAAAACATAGAAATGCCTTAATCAAGATGACATCATGTAGACAAAGTAAACTCAACTAATATGAATAAAATCCCATCGTTTTATCCTTAATGGCAACAATACAAAATGTGGCTTGTCCCTTTCTATCACTGGGATAGAGCACCACAAGATTAAATCCATCACAAAGCACCTCTCCCACTGAAGATAAACCAACCTAGTTGGCCAAACCAAACGGATAGATCAGGGAGAAATACAAAGCTATAACAATCATGCATAATAAAGTTTAGAAAAGACTAAATTACTTCTCATGAATATTCGGATCATAAACCCACAATGCATCGGATCCCAACAAACACACCGCAAAAGAAGATTACATCAGATAGGACTCAAAGAAATCGAGGAGAACATGGCATTGAAGATCAAAGAGAGAGAGAGAGAGAGAGAGAGAGAGAAGAAGCCATCTAGCTACTAGCTATGGACCCGTAGGTCTGTGGTAAACTACTCATGCACCATCTGTAGGGCAGAAAGGTTGATGTAGAAGCCCTCCGTGATCGACTCCCCCTCCGATGGAGTACCGGAAAAGGCCTCCAGATGGGATCACGGAAGAACAGAAACTTATGGCGGCGGAAAAAGTGTTTCGGTTGGCTCTCTGTTGGTTTGGGAATATTTGTGAATTTATAGAGGCAGAATTAGGTCAAGAGATGCCACGAGGAGCCCACAAGCTCAAGGGGTGTCCCCTCGGGACGCACCCTCCGAGCTTGTCACTCCCTCGTGACTCTTCTGGTCTTCTCCCAAACCTTCTAGGGCCCCTTCTGGTCCAGAAAAATTAAACTAAAGATTTTTTTTTGTTTGGACTTCATTTGATATTGATTTCCTGAAAAGCCACTAATAGGAAAAAAAGGGTTAATCCCAAAAAGATATAAAATTTCATATAAAACATCCAAGATTGATACTATAATAGCATGGAACAATCAAAAATTATAGATATATTGGAGACGTATCAAGCATCCCCAAGCTTAATTCTTGCTCGTCCTTGAGTATGCAAATGATAAAACCAGAATTTTTGATGCAGAATGCTACCTAACATGTTTATCATGTAATATATTTTACGGTATGGATATTAAGAAAAAAATGATTCAAAACAATAGTCTATAATTTGATATAAAGACATCGATACTCAGACATACCAACAAAAATTCATGCCTTTCAAAATAAATATGTTGAAGAACACTATCCCTACAAAATCATATAGCCTTGTTATGCTCAATCTTCCTAACACAAAGTATTAATCATGTACAACCCCGATGACAAGCCGAGCAATTAGTTCATACTTTTTAATGCACTTCAACTTTTGTAACTCCCACGCAATACATGAGCATAAGCCATGGATATAACACTATGGGTGGAATGGAATGCGGTGATAGGGATCAATAAGGGGAAGTCAAAAAGGAAGATAGTCTTGCATCAACGCGGATAATCAACCGGTTATGGAGATGCACATCAATTGCTATAATGCGAGGAGTAGGGATTAGCATGCAACGGATGCACTATGAGCTATAAGTGTATGAAAGCTCAAACTGAAAACTAAGTGGGTGTGCAGCGAACTTGCTTTCTCATGAAGACCTCGGGCATTTGAGGAAGCCCATCATCGGAATATAAAAGCCAAGTTCTATAATAATAAAAATTCCACTAGTATATAAAAGTGACAACTCAGGAGACTCTCCATATGAAAAATGTGGTGCTACTTTGAAGCACAAGTGTGAAAAGGATATTAACATTGCCCCTTCTCTCTTTTTCTCTCATTTTTTTCATGGGCTCTTTGACCTCTTTTTTTATTCGATTGCTCATCCCGACTTGTGGGGGAATCATAGTCTCCATCATCCATTCCTCACTAGGACAATGCTCTAACATGATGATCATCACACTTTTGATTTACTTACATCTCAATAATTAGAACAATATGGCTCTATATGCCTCTGGCAATGTACCAAGATGTGCAATGATCTAGCGTAGCATGTATAAAAATGATGAACGGTAGCTGAGCCACAAATACTATTTGAGCTATATGATCATGCAAAACAATATGACAATGGAGATGTGTGTCATATAAACAGAATGGTGGAAGTTGCATGGTAATATATCTCGAAACGGGTATGGGAATGCCATAATAGTTAGGTATGATGGTTGTTTTGAGGAAGATAAAAGGAGGCTTATGTGTGATAGAACGTATGATATCGCGGGATTTGGATGCACCGGCGAAGTTTGCACCAACTCTCAAGGTGAGAAAGGGCTATACACATGCGGAAAGGTAAGAGTGTGTATAATCCATGGACTCACACTAGTCATAAAGAGCTCACAGACTTATTGCAAAAGTCCATCAGCACTCGAAGCAAAGTACTACTATGCATGCCCCTAGGGGAATATATTGGTAGGAAAAGACCATCGCTTGTACCCGACCGCCACTCATAAGGAAGACAATGCTCCAACTTCATCACCTAACAAATCTAAACACCAACATTCTTACTAAACCAGAATCATTCACTAGTACCTCCCACATATCACTACCTTAATATCGCAAAACTCTTCCACAGAATCAATCATATAATAGTTAGGACCACTTTCATACCATATTAGGACCACTTTCATAACAAGTGCATATTGTCATTACTATTTATCAAATGCTTAAAAGGGTATAACTGAAACACTAGAGCAACTGCCTAGCTCAAAAGATATAAATGAACCTCATAGAATATTCTAACAAATCACAAATAAATGTGTGTGACGATATCCTGGACTAGGGGGTACTCACCACATCGTCTCTCGATCAGTTGGATTGGGCCGAGGACCCCCATGGCCGTTTACTCATGGGCCAGTTCGGACAACCGATGCATGCACGAGGAAGATTCCACAAGACTTGGTGATCAAGACAAGGACTCTTCTCTACCGACGTATTCGACTAGGACTCTTGTTATCCTAGGCCTCTGGTACATTATATAAGTCGAGGCCGGGCTAGTCGGTAGGGGATATGCTAGATCATTATGATACTATTCATTATACCCTTAGATTTTAGACCATAACATATGATCTCGAGGTAGATCAACTCTTGTAATCTCTATATTCATCAAGATCAATCAAGCAGGAAGTAGGGTATTACCTCCATTAAGAGGGCCCGAACTTGGGTAAACACCGTGTCCCCTGTCTCCTGTTACCCATCGATCCATGACACGCAGCTTGGGACCCCCTACCCGAGATCTGTCAGTTTTGACACCGACAGTGTGTCCCTCTCAGAGGGTGTGTACAACAAAAGATGATTGTGGCAAACTAAGAAGCAAATAAAGTGAAAACTACTATGTCGCAAGATGCTCCAAGTAAAACTCATATCATGTGACGAATAAAAATATAGCTCCAGATATACTAATGGTTTGTTGACAAAAGAGGGGATGCCATCCGGGGCATCCCCAGGCTTAGGCGCTTGGGTCTTCCTTAAATATTACCTGGCGATGCCTAGGGCATCCACAAGCTTAGTGTCTTGCCGCTCCTTATTCCTTCATCCATCATGATCTCACCCAAAACATGAAAACTTCAGCACACAAAACTCAACTAAAACCTCGTGAGATTCGTTAGTATAACAAGCAAATCATAAACTTTAGATACTGTTATAAACCCATTAATATTTTATTATTGCATAATACCTACTGCATTCCAACTTCTCCATGACTTATACCCCCGATATAATCCATAGATTCATCAAAACAAGCAAACTATGCAACAAAAAACAGAATCTGTCTAAGATAGAAAGTCTGTAAAGATCTGCATAATGATCATACTTGTGGAACTCTAAACATTCTGACAATTAGGATAACATGGGGAAATTCTATATTAATCATGTGTATCAAAGTCAGATCAAAAGCACGTTCTAGTGTTTTTTATGAATTCCTGGACTAAGCGTAAAAGTTTCTGTTTTTTCACAAAATCAAATCATCCCAAAGGCTTTACTTGGCACAAACACTAACTAAAACATCAAAAAATCATAGCAGAAGAATAATTGTGTCAACACACAAAAATAGAAAATAAAAAGAAAAAAGGAACTAGATATATTGAGTTGCCTCCCAACAAGCGCAATTGTTTTATGCCTCTAGCTAGACATAAGGCATTGTTTCAAGTGTTGTCATCTTTAATTCCCAAATGCCTTTTAATAAATTCTTCAAAATCTTATCTCATTAATTCCTTATTCTCATGTTCTACATTTCTAGTAGGAGAACTCAAATAGTTAAAGGGTCTTTGCTCGGTAAATTTAACATTCATAAATTCGAACTCTGAATCAGCACCTGTAAGCCGTCGCTTCTGACTCGGCACCCACCCCACCATCCACGAGCCACGCGTGCCTACGATGTGGAGGTGTGGCATGCTGGAAGGCCCAAGACAAACCTCAACTTCCTGGAGCTCGAGACCCGCGCGGATGCATAGATGCTCGTGCCACAGGGCATTCGGATGGGGAGATACCGAAGAAGAAGAAGCCAAACAGGATGCCGGCCATTGTCGTTGGTCCCGGCGATAGTGACAAGGACGCGATGGCGAGGTTCATGCGGGAGAATCTGGAGTATGGTCAGGCCGAGCAGGAGTACTTCTGGAAGCGCAACACTGAGCGGAAGAAGGAGAATGAGGCCGGCCCCTTGACGGTGATCCCCGTCGAGTCCTCAGAGGTAGGGATGGCAACAGGGCCCCATACCCGCCAAACTCGTGGGGATTTCATCTATTAGGGGGTGGGGATGGGTGAAAAACATCCCCATGGGGATATTTACCAAACTATTTTATTCCCCATAGGGTACAATGGGGATGGGGATGATATCCTATTCCCCAGATCCAATACCCATCGGGGACCCGGTGAAAGGATCGATATGGTTGACTAGAGGGGGGGTGAATAGGCAACTAACAATTTTTAGCTTTTCTTTAACAAGTTAAAATTTGCATCAAAATAGGTTGTCTAGAAATGCAACTAGGTGAGCAACCTATATGATGCAACGAGGATAGGTACACAAGCAAGCAAGAGATATGAAACAAGTAAGCTTGCTTAAATAAAGGCACGAGATAACCAAGAGTGGAGACGGTGAAGACGAGGATGTGTTGCCGAAGTTCCTTCCCTTTGAGAGGAAGTACGTCTCCGTTGGAGCGGTGTGGAGGCACAATGCTCCCCAAGAAGCCACTAGGGCCACCGTATTATCCTCACGCCCTCACACAATGCGAGATGCCGCGATTCCACTATTGGTGCCCCTGAAGGCGGCTACCGAACCTTTACAAACAAGGTTGGGGCTCTCTCCACAACTTAATTGGAGGCTCCCAACAAAACCATGAAGCTTCACCACAATGGAATATGGCTCCGAGGTGACCTCAACCGTCTAGGGTGCTCAAACACCCAAGAGTAATAAAATCCACACAAGAAAGTATGGGGGAACCAAATATCCTTTGGTGGAAGTGTAGATCTAGGTCTCCTCCTTCAATCCCTAGCAAATCAACAAGTTTGAGTGGCTAGAGAGAGAGATCGGGCAAGAGAGCTTGAAGGGCATCAATGGTGGAGTGAGAGAGGTCAAAGGTAGGAGTGGTAGGTGGGAGAAGCCCCCTTAAATAGTCTCCCCACAATTCCAACCGTTACTGCGTTTTTGCACTGCAGCAGTACAACCGGTCCTCATCCCGGTACAACCGGGACTCACGGTGTAACAGCAGAACCCTACCAAGCGGTACAACCGGACAGGCGGGCGGTAGTACCGGCTAAGAAAGATAACCGGACTAACCGCCTGGCTACCACACAACCACCGCATCAAAACAGGAGCTTGACCGGTACTTGGGCGGTGCCTGGCCGGAACAACCGCATGGCCTTGAGCTCTTGGGCGGCTAAGTTCTGAGCGGAAGAACCGCTCGGACCACCAGTGGTACCGGTCATCGTGGAACGACCGGACCAACCGGGCCACTACCGCCCAAGAACAGCATCAAACCAGAGGCGAGAGCGGTACTTGAGCGGTACATGGACGGAACCACCGCCCTAGCTGTTGCAGAGCATGGTGGCGGTACCACCGCCCGGAGGCAGCGGTACAACCGCTCGAGCAAAAGCTGGTGAGCGACAAGACCCAGCGGTACAACCGCTCCAAAGAGCGGTACAACCGCTGGGCAGAAACAGTGAGCAGGAAAGAGGGGAAGAGGCAAGGAAAACTCTCTCTCACACACACCTGAGGAAGGCAAAGAGAGGGTGAGAAAAGTGTACGTGAACTGATTCCCCTAGAGCCTCCTAATGAGGATTCCCTCTTGATAGTACGGGTACTCTACGACCAAAGAAAATAAAAATGTAGAGGACACGTCTTCGATCTTTTCCTTCGAGAGGTAATAGCAATCCGATGTAAGCCTAAGCATCGAGAACCTGAAACATATAGCACACGTTTAGACCACAAAGGGTTGTCATCATCATCCAAAACATAAAGTAGGGAAATGCCCTTTCAATCTCCCCTTTTTGGTGGATGATGACAACAACACTATTTGCAAGAGATAAGTCAATGAAATCTAGATGGAACTCCCCCTGAATGTGTGCCCCAACAAGTACTAGCTGTTAGAAAGCATGGGCACACTTTCAGGACTAGACTCCCCCTAGATTTTATAGACTCATCACTCTGAGCTCAAAAGGATAGACAATATAATACTTAGAGGCAATAATAATGATAAAGACCTACGAATAAATGGAGTAGCAAGTCTAGCAAGTCTCACACACAGCACGGAACAAAACAAGTCCACAAACAAACACAAGAACAAGAGAAAACAACCCAAGCAAATCCCTGAGACCTATAGAACCCTCTCCCCCTTTGGCATCAAGACACCAAAAAGGAAAAGAGCGAAGCTAGAGACCCAAAGCTCAGGCGTCCTCCTCTGACTCCTCAGTCGCATCTGGATCTTCATCATCAGAGTCGTCATCGTCGTCGTGATCAGATTCTTCCATGGCATTTTCAGCTACTGCAAACGAGGATGATGGCTGGGGAGGGGCTTCATCATCAGTCCAGGTGCTATGGATAGAGATCCAACGCTCCTCTGGGGTGATGCTCTTCTCAGAGCCACTCTAAACCTGCATGTTGAGGTGCTTCATCATTGCAATTTGGCGACGCCGTGCGAGCTTCTCATTGACATGTGCCTCATACATCTTCTTCTGGATGTCAGCCTGGAGACAAAAGGTCTTCTTTACCTTGGCAGTAAGTTTGGCCACCCACGAAGGCTTGGCCCCTGGCTCCAGCTCAAAGTCCTCATCGTCAGAAGTAGCATAGACATCCTTAGGAGCATGTTCAGGGAAGCGAGGCTCGGCATGCTTCTTCTTCTTAAGGAGCTTGACCTCATGAATAGTGAGGTTGTCTGGAGAAGTGAGGAGCTCTCCAGGACGACAAACAGCCCACACAGAGTTCAGAAAGCACATGACAAACGGATCATAGATTGGGACTTTACGGTAGATGACCATGTTGTACATCTCATGCCACAGCCAATTTGACACATCAAACGTTGCCCCTGTCCCCACCATGGTCTTCATAGCAACCATCAAATCAACCAGATAGCCATGAATTTCATCTTGATTGCCCACCTTGGGCAAGAGCGCATTGCGGAACACTCGGTGCATGATGTCATAGACCTTCTCCAAATCCTTGGATTCTCCAATAATCCCACGGCCCCGAATGTACAGAGGGGCAAGCTTCTCCTTAGGCATGGACTCAGGAAAATCATGAGGGCGAATGCCACCCCTTCCTTGCAGACCGGTATCCTCATACCCAATAGCATTGCAGAAAGCCCTCCAGGGAACGTGAAACAATTCATCGCGACACATGAAGGTGAGAGTGCGCGCATCATCTTCCCCAAAATGAACCGTGGCATAGAACTGATGGATGAGTTGAACATCAAAGTCACAGTTGACTGACATGATCTTGACAAGATCAAACTCCTCGCAGAGAGCTAACGCCTCACCAAAATACTCCATGTTGTTCCTCCAATGATCAAAATCAATCGTCCACTGCTTGGCATATCTATTCTTGTTGTGCTCAAAGAGTTCATGAACAATCCGCACTTGCATCTCATTCCGGAACTGAACAATGGTCCAACGGGGAGCAATGGGAACCTCATACGGATTCTTTGAGAGGTAGGCTTCCCAATCCTTGGCTTTCCAATGATGCAACGGCATGACCACACGTTGCTTAGCAGCTGCAGACTTTTCACGGCGAGTGGGCTTGGTGGGAATCACAACTTCTTCATCATCTGACACAACCGGGTGCAAGGTCCTTCGTGCCCTCTTCTTGGTCTTGTGAGGAGCAGAGCGAGAACTAGAGCCACCTGAACACACACACGAAAAGAACACACAAAAACCCAACAAGGATGAGAGGATTGCACCCACTAGCAAAAAAGGAACAAGTTGCAACAACAGAGAAGATAGAACAGTGCTTAGTGGTTGATATACTTCGGTTGTACCGGATCTTCCGCCGGTAGTACCGCTCCAGCGGTTGTACCGCCCGTAGGGGCGGTAGAACCGCTGACAGTGGCACTACCAGGGAAGATAGATCTAACCGAGGCATATGAATCACACAAGTAATATTCCAAATTCTAAGTGCTGCAAACAAGACAGGAGGCTAACAAAGAACTCTTCTAAGCCATAGATCGAACACTAAACGCAGAAAGATGGGTAAAGCCCTAGGCAAGGAAAAACCCTAAACAAAAATCTAGAAGTAAAGAACACGAGGCATTACCACCATCCATGGGAAGAGTTCGGAAGGCCTCCACGGAGAGAATCCACGGAGAGCCAAGGATCCGAAGCACGAGACGCACTCCGGGGCAGGGGTAGAGATGGCCGGCGGCTAGGGCAAGAAAAAGAGGAACGAGGACGAAGGGAAAAGACAACCCTTCAGCCCCGTCGAGTATATATAGGCCCGTACGCACGCCCCGGTAGAACCGCTTAGGGGAGCGGTTGTACCGCTCGTCTGGTATAGACCGGTGGATGGAGGCGGTACTTCCGGTGCCTGGAAGGCAGCGGTAGTACCGCACGGCAACAACCGGTAGTACCGGACGTGGGTTACCGTGGGATTGTGTGGTGGAACCGCCCAGGAACACTACAAGAAATCTGTTAATCCATGACAACTTCAATCCGTCACAACATGCTGCAAAACCGTCGTGCGTGGGCATCGATGACGGATTTGAAATCTGGCATGTATATCGCGTCATAATTTGACCATCGTGCAAATCATGACAGAAATATGAGTCGTCATGGATATTGTCCCATATCATGACGGCTCATGACCGTCACAATTAACATGTGATAACGGCGTTAACATGCCAGACACATCATCATCTGACATGGCATCCAACATGGCTCTGATGTGGCGGCCCATGTGATAATGCCCAAATTTACTTTGGCCCATACAATAATCCGAGATTGGTCAAGATTTTGGCCCACTAAATTTAATCGTGGCCCATATTACATTATGCCTGATTACATTCATAGCCCATTGGGGACAATACATCTTTAGCCCATAGATTTTAACCATATCACTAGCCCACTAATTTTGGATAGTTAACATTTTGATCCAATGTGTACTTAAAAGATTTCTGAACATATCTAACAGAAGACTTCCCTTAAAAAATCTTAATCAAATACAAATTACAGAAAGAATAATTACAGCCAGGAACATAAGCAAAACAGTTCCAAATTTTTTTACAAACTAGCCACAAATGCTCTCTGCAACATCTCCGCTCAAACACCGTAATGCTCATTCTCTCTCAAAAAAACACCATAATGCTCATTGGAGTTCCAGCAAACCCTGTCCTTCCATAGTGGACGTCAGTGGTGGTTTATTCAATATCCAAATCTCATAAGAGATATGTGGTCATCCAGATTTGCGATGCAACAACATAACAATAGCCTACAAACAGAAGGTCCTTTAGAATCTAACAACACAAAATCATAATCATCACTACTAATTTAGACAAAGTAGTGTAGATGCAAAAAAGTTACATAACAGCATTTATTACTGAAGTTAGAGCAGCACAACTGATATGTACTGAAATATAGATATGGTATGTCAAACATAAAAATAAAATTATGTTAGAATTTGTTCAGGCCTAATAAAGTATGTTTTCAAACAGCTAAATGATTTGATTTATCATTTACTTCCTCACAATGGGATATTTTGTTTGTTCAGAAATGAATAGGATCCCCAAATTCAGTTGAAAACACCTTACAATTATTTCACTACATAAGAATGCCTCCATCCTACAGGTTAATAATTTCCTTATTCCAAACCTCCTATACAAATGATCTTTTCTATACAATGGTAGGGAAAAGCTGAAGCAACCATATACTTACTAAACACTCCCAGTAAGTGAAACAAAATGATAAAAGGTTAATTTTCATTTAGTGTCTACAACTAAGATTTGAACCTTACTACTTTTCAACTAAAAAAATGTTGACAAATCAAAATGTAGTTTTAGGCAGAGTTGCATCTTGTTACGTTTTATCTTCAGATTCGTGAATCACATAACTTAGGCAGAGCACATAGCAAACGGACTCAATTTATAATACACCCACAATCTCAGAATGAAGAGACACACTACATCAGCAAAGTAGATGAAAATTATACTTACATGTCAATCTGTAAGGAGTACATTTCTCCATTTTCTAAGTACACACCTAGCCTGAAGGAGACGCTCAAATAGACGAAAGGTATAATCCATATGCATGGTCCTTAATGATCATATTCTAGCAGATAAATAATATCTGAAGAAAATATTCAGAATGTACAGTCCACCTATATAAACACCGGTATGAATAGCACAAAACCAAGCACACAAACAACAAAGTATATATTTTTACATGGGAAATACCTACAGGACCAAAGATATCATATTTGGAGTTACCATCATGGAACACAAACTGGACATTTCCAGGCAGAATAAACTGAAAACATGAATCTAAAAATTAGGCTCGCATGGAAAATTTCCAGCTCCATTTTTTTGGACGAGACCCAAATAAGGACCTTCACAAGTTGTAGCCACAAACTAAACAGTTTCGCATGTAGTCTAACCACATTATGAAGGAACCAGTCAATATAAAATACTACTCCCTCCGTTCCAAAATAGATGACAACTTTATACTAACTTTAGTACAAAGTTAGTACAAAGTTGGGTCATTTATTTTGGAACGAAGGGAGTAGTAGAAAGGAACATGAGGCCATTAGATGCTCTCCATGTTTCAGTCAGCTGTGATTAAATGAACTCTTTATAAGCATGGTAATGTGTTTACTATGCATAACACAAGTGAGCCACTAAATCTATCTCGCGGTTCTGTCAATAAAATATCCGGCCGCTCTACATTAAGATGTCAGAACATACATCAATACATTTAATCACTTGAAAATTTCATGTATTGAAACTTGTACAAAGACTTGGACCAGTTGACAACATGTGTATATCATTCGAACATTACTAACCAGAGTACTCACTTTTAGCAAAATTATAATTAAAGAATATGAAGATACTTAATCCACCAGAAGGTGCCTCACCAAACATCACTAAATTCTTGGTTACAAAGTCAATATGTACAATAAGTTGCGTGTCAAGATGCACATCTATCTTAAGTATTCCAGGATGCATAAAAATTCTTAGATCAGAGCACAGCCAAAAGGCAAACAACGTCAACGACCAAGCTTTAGAGTATTACCTAGCTAGGAGATGCAACAGAAATGGGGGCTGCATCGGCGAAGCAGAGGCTGGATCCGTGTCGGTGGCGTCCTGTACACAACATCCGTGACGGCGGCGCCGCCCTGTACCTCACCATGGCTCGCTGCCAGTTAAAGATGGACCAGTAGCCCAGAGATACAACAAAGAAGGAGGCTGCGTCGGTGAAGCAGAGGTTGGATCCATGGCGGTCGCTGCCTGTACTCTGCATCCGTGATGACGATAGCACCCTGTACCTCACCATGGCTCACTGTCAGCTGAAGATGTCAGCGGCGATCTGGTTGAGATGGCCAGAGCATCATGGGGTTCGCCATCCATGCACTGGTCGACTGCGACCGAGGAAGGGCGTGTCATGGACGGCGCCGACTGTCATCTAGCCGCAGCAGTTGGTGTTGTCCGGAGGGGGCTGACGCATATGGTGAGTGGAGAGGGAAGCACTAGATCGGGAGCCAGCAGGGGAAGATGGGTGGAGTGCGGAGGCTGAGGGAACGGGAGAAGAGAATGGGGATTAGGGTTAGATGGGCGTGGACTGTGGGGTTAAATAGGCCGGCTCCAAATTTTTGCCATCCAGATCGGCCCGCGTTGGCAACTTGAAATTTTGCATCTCCGCCCGCGCGCTCTCTAATTTCCAGGCGCACCCTCCATTTTTTTAAATTTTGTTGACTACATCCAACTGACATGTGGGACAAGTAAAGTGCCACGTACGACACATCAGCAGGAACCATCGATGACGGACTGGGTGATGTATAAAACAAGAAAAGGCTAGCCCAATAGGTCGATACGTGACGGTTTCTATGACGGTCCTCGATGTCTGTCATGAATGGGGCTATCGTTTTGGGCGGCCACTTACATCTTGCTGACCCATGACGGTTTTCAAGAACGTCATCAGTAATTCGTCATGGATTAACAAGTTTCTTGTAGTGGCACCGAACGGAAACCCTTGGGACGGCACAACCCAGTACCAGCGGTAGAACCGCTCGTGGTACCGGTTGTACCGCCCGACCACCTAAGCCCAAGCCAAGATCAAATGAGTGCAATCCGAAGGGAGGAAGAAGGGGCACAAAAACAGGAGAGAAACAACACCCTAGGAGAACCTAACACAAAGAGCAAAGAGAGAAAGAGAGAAAACAACACGAGAACAGCAAGGCTAACTCCAACTCCCCGAAGAGAGGACGGTGGCCGAGGCCACCTATGTTTGAGTCAATTGGTATGGCACCGCGAAGAATTATCCTTGGGTCCATGACCAAAACTCGTCTTTGAAGCACAAGTACCATCAAATATGGCTAATGTGAAAGACACAATCAATTTATGCATAATGGGGGGAGGGAGAGTTCATTGAGAGAGCAACACTCCCCCTATGTCCATGCCTACACCTAAACTAGACAACAAGTTGAGCGTGGTAGGGTGTGCAAGGGTTCAAGCCACATTGCTCGAATCAATGATATTTAGCTCATGCCTTAACTCGCGAAATCTTGCTTCATCTAAGGGTTTCGTGAAAATATCTGCAAGGTTGTCATGAGTGTTGACATAGTTGAGCTCTAATGTGATCCCGGATGAAGTGATACCGGATCTCAATATGCTTCGTCTTGAAATGTTGTACCGGATTGAGAGAGATCTTGATGGCACTTTCATTGTCACACCAAAGAGGAACTTTGTCACAAGTGACACCGTAATCCTTTAAAGTTTGCCTCATCCATAGGAGTTGAGCACAACAACTACCGGCGGCAACATACTCCGCCTCAGTGGACGAGAGAGACACACAACTTCGCTTTTTGGAAGACCAACTTACCAAAGAGCAACCAAGGAATTGGCACCCTCCGGAAGTGGACTTCCTATCCACTTTGTCTCCCGCCCAATCGGAATCCGAGTACCCTACAAGCTTGAAGTTTGATCCTCTAGGGTACCATAGGCCAAAGTTTGGGGTATGAGCCAAATATCGAAAGATTCGTTTGACCGCCACATAGTGACTTTCCTTAGGTGCGGCTTGAAACCGTGCACAAATTCCCACACTCAACATGATGTCCGGTCTATATGCACAAAGGTAAAGCAAGGATCCAATCATGGAACGATATACCTTTTGATCCACCACTTTACCATTGGGATCTAAGTCAAGTTGGCACTTGGTGGGCATTGGAGTGGAAGCCGGCTTGACGTCACTTAGCTTGAATCTCTTGAGCATGTCTTGAGTGTATTTGGATTGATTGATGAAGGTTCCTTCTCTTCTTTGCTTCACTTCGAACCCTAGAAAGAACTTCAACTCTCCCATGGAGGACATCTCGAACTTTGAGGTCATGAGAGCGGCAAATTCCTCATTGAAAGCTTTGTTAGGAGAACCAAAGATAATATCATCAACATATAATTGGCACACAAACAACTCCCCTTTGACCTTCTTAGTAAAAAGAGTGGGGTCGATTAGCCCAACTTCAAAACCACAGTCTTGTAACAACTCGGTAAGGTGGTCATACCACGCACGTGGGGCTTGTTTAAGGCCATAGAGCACCTTATCGAGTTGATACACATGATCGGGAGAGTAGGGATCCTCGAACCCGGGGGGTTGCTTGACGTAAACCAATTCATTAATGGGACCATTAAGAAAAGCACTCTTCACATCCATTTGTTGTAACTTAAAATTATGATGAGAAGCATATGCAATTAACAAGCGAATGGATTCAAGACGAGCAACGGGAGCAAAGGTTTCACCATAGTCGATACCCTCGACTTGGGAGTAGCCTTGTGCTACCAAACGAGCCTTGTTGCGAATGATAATCCCATGGGCATCTTGCTTGTTCTTGAATATCCACTTGGTTCCAATGACATTGTGGTTCCCCGTTGGCGGCACCAATCTCCACACTTTGTTGCGCTCGAAGTTGTTGAGTTCTTCGTGCATGGCATTGAGCCAATCCGGATCTTCTAGCGCCTCATAGACCTTGTGGGGTTCCACACAAGAGACAAACGCGTGATGCTCACAATAATTTGCTAATTGTCTACGAGTGCTTACCCCCTTTCTTAAGCTTCCAAGCACATTCGTCATGAGATGATCCTTGGTGGAGAGCTTGGATGCAATCTTGGCGGCACGACGCTCTAATTCCTCCTCGGTGGTGAGTTGAGGAGCGGTTACTTGATCATATTGAGCGCCGTCATGAACTTGTTCTTGATCTTGAACTTGCTCGGGGGAGAGAACTTGACCTTGGGCATCACTTGGTGTGTCAACACCGTCTTGAGTATGATCTTGCCCTTGGTCTTGTTCATGACGTTGAGGGCCTTCACTTTGTTCTTCGGAAGCGTGTGGGCCTTGGGTTGGTGATGGCTCCACTTGAGTGGAGTATTGTCCTTCTCCTTCGGCCACAAGGGGTTCCTCAATGGGTAGGATAAAACCAACACCCATTCTTCTTATGGCTTGAGGAGGAATTTCATCACCTACATCACAAGTGCCACTTTGCTCCACTTGGGAGCCGTTATTCTCATCAAACTCCACGTTACACGTCTCCTCAATAAGTCCCGTGGATTTATTGAGGACACGGTAAGCATGAGAGTTTGTAGCATAACCAACAAATATGCCCTCATGAGCTCTAGCCTCAAATTTAGACAACCGAACACCTTTCTTGAGAATGAAACACTTACACCCGAACACCCAATACTTGAGGTTGGGCTTGTTACCGGTGAGTATCTCATATGGAGTCTTGTTCAAGCCCTTGCGGAGGTAGAGCCGATTGGATGCATGACACGCGGTGTTGATGGCTTCGGCACAAAAGTTGTACGGAGACTTGAACTCCGCCATCATGGTCCTTGCCGCATCCATCAACGTCCGGTTCTTCCTTTCCGCAACACCGTTTTGTTGAGGGGTGTATGGTGCGGAATATTGATGCTTGATTCCCTCATCACTAAGAAATTCATCCAAGGTGTAGTTCTTGAACTCGGTGTCGTTGTCACTTCTTATTGTCAAGATCTTTGCATTGTGTTGACGTTGTGCTTCATTTGCAAAGTCAATGACGGTTTGTTGGGTCTCGCTCTTCCTCTTGAAGAAATACACCCACGTGTACCTTGAGTGGTCATCCACAATCACCAAGCAATACTTCCTACCTCCAAGACTATCGAAGGATGGAGGCCCAAAGAGATCCATGTGAAGGAGCCCCAAATGCCTCTTTAAATAAATGATAGTCGTGGGAGGGTGAGCCTTCTCATGTAGCTTTCCTTCGATACAGGCACTGCAAGCACGATCTTTAGCAAAACTAACATTCGTTAGTCCACGGACATGGTCCCCCTTGAGGAGACTTTGCAAAGATCTCATATTGACATGGGCTAAACGGCGATGCCAAAGCCATCCCACATCAAATTTAGCCATTAGGCATGTCGCGGTCTTAGTGGGTCGCTCCGAAAAGTTAATCACATATAGACCGTTCTCGACATGCCCAACAAAGGCTACTTTAAGAGTCTTGCTCCACAAGAGGGCCACGGTATCGATATCAAAGAAAGTGGCAAAGCCCATGATTGCAAGTTGATGAACGGAAAGTAAATTGTATGCAAGGGACTCAACAAGCATGACCTTCTCGATCGTGAGATCATGAGAGATGACCACCTTGCCAAGTCCCAATACCTTAGAAGATGAGGCGTCACCCCACTCGACATTGGTGGGCATAGATGGAACCTTGTGCACGTCCACCACCAAGTCCTTGCTTCCGGTCATATGATTTGTAGCTCCGCTATCAAGCAACCATGATCCACCATCGGAAGCAAACACCTACAAGAGATCAATGCTTGGTTTTAGGTACCCATTTTGTAATGGGTCCTTTGATGTTAGTAACAAGGGTCTTAGGAACCCAAATAGACCATTCAATGTATTCATGAAGAGAACCAACAAATTTGGCATAAACATGCCCATCACTAGCACGGCATAACACATAAGAAGGATTAAAATCGCCGGCTTTGTTGGGAGGGGTGACATTGCCCTTCTTGACATTATTCTTCTTCTTCTCCTCGGGGGCACTCTCTCCCTCCCTCACAAAGGTTTGCATGAGAGGAGGAGGCCGTTTGGTCTTGTCATTCTTCTTCTTGTTCTTGGAGTCGGGGACGTACCCAACCCCTTCCTTGGCCACACCTCCCTTTTGGTTGGTCAAGAGATCGTTGAGGTTCTTCTTGCCTTGTATGCAAGTCGCAAGACTTCTCTCAAGTTGCTCCTTCAACTTAGCATTTTCCTCAGCAAGATGTATGTGCTCACAACACGGGTTAGTAGCATTCGCATTATCAATTAAAACCATATGAGGAAAAGTTGCTTTCTCCTTAGTTAGCTTCACTTGGAGTTGATCATGAGACTCCTTGAGACTAGCGTGAATACCCTTCAAGGCCTTGTGGGCCTTGTCAAGTATATCAAACTCCTCTTTGAGTCTAGCAAGATCAACCCCAAGTTTGGCCTTCTCGGAATTTAGCACACGAGAAACAACGAGGGCATGATCATAATCTTTCTCTAACTTAGCATGATCTACGTTGTGTGACTCCTCAAGAGCGAAACGAAGACCACGCTCTTCCTCAAGAGCATTGGAAAGATCCGAAATCTCATCGGCATAGTCACGACTATGTCCTTCCATCTTAGAGATGGTGTCTTCGTGAGCCTCGATCATGTCATTGGCCTCACCAAGTTGTTCCAAGAGAGCAATAAAGTGCTTCTTGGATTTTCCCTTGAGTTTGCCCATAAATGCCTCAAACTCGTTAGCCTCCACATTAGCTCCCTCAAATTCATTAATGCTATCCGTTGGGGAAGGATGATTAATGATGGTAGTTTTGATGTTGGAGGTTACCTTGTTGGTGGCTTTAGCCATGAGGCACTTGGCGGTGATGCTCTCGTTGGGTGAGTCGAAGAGAGACACCCGTGACGTTGTTGCAATGGCAATGGAGGCCATGGCAACCGACTCATCATCTTCATCATCGTTATTATCCTCATTGTACTCTTCTTGCACAACCAAGGCCTTGGGATGAGTCTTCTTGGTGAAGTTGTTCTTGTTGGGGAACGACTTGGCCTTGTCCTTTCGGATGAGTTTGCCACCATTGTCTTCCCTCTTCTCATACGGGCATTCCACAACGAAATGACTCACGTTGCCGCAATTTTAGCAAGTCCTTACACGTTGCTTGCCCCTTGTACCACTCGAGTTGTTTTTGCTAAAGTTTGGCCTTGAGTTTTTCTTGCTCCAAAATTGCCTTGAAGCAAGTGCCATGTGTTCATGATATGCATACTTCGTATCTTCGGGGTTGCTCTCCTCTTCTTCCTCTTCTTCATCTTCCACTATGAGCTTGGCCTTCAATGCAAGGTTAGGCTTCTTTGCCCGTTGAGAACGGAGCACCGCATTGTCGGCGGTCTTGTCCAAAATGTTCATGGCCACAAACTCATCCAACACTTCGCTTGAGGTCAAAGTGTGGAAGTCCGATCTTTGACGAATGACGGAGGACATGGCCTTGTGATAGGGCATCATTGCCTTGAGGAATTTGCGCTTGATCCAATTGTCATCTGTGTCCTTGCTCCCGTGATCTCGTAGTGAGACCGCGAGTTTGGTTACTCTCCGATAGAGCTCACGAGGTTCTTCATCTTCCTTCATTGCAAACTCATCGGCCTCATCTTGTACCACTTCATAGTTGGAGCGTTGAATGCTTGCGCTTCCCCGGTAGAGAGACACGACACAATGCCATGCATCTTTGGCCAAGGCGAAAGGACGAAGATGAGGTAGGTCTTCGGGTGGAATAGCATCTTGAATGATGAAGAGAGCATTCTCATTGAATTGATTGTCCGCGGCTTCTCGAGGAGTGAAGTTGCTTGGATCATGTGGATAGAAACCTTCTTCAATGATTCTCCAAAGGTTAGTGTTCACATGATTTAAATGACGTTTAAAGCGGTAAACCCAAGAATCAAAATCCTCATTTTTCACAATCTTAGGGGGAGGACCGGCATGATTCAAATGAGTGGAAGGAACCGGTCCACCATAAACAAGTGGTGGTTCCACATGGGCAAAGATGTCGGTGCCATTCTTGCCACTAGAAGAAGGAGCCTTTTCACTACTAGCTTCCCCCTTGTCAGGGATAGCATCCGTCACCTTGTTGGCGGGATCACCCACTTTCAATGGTGCGGTGGATAGTTTAAGCCCCCCAAGAAATTTAGTAAACATGCTTTCGACTTCGGTCGTCATGGAGGTTTTCAATGTCTCTAAGGCCACATTGAACTCCTCACGAGAGACCGAAGTTCCCCCATCTCCCATAGACGAGATCGGATTCACACCGGAGTGTTCCTCCACACCGTCTACGGTATCAACCATACTCTTTGGACGGTAAAGTCCTTAATAAAGAGACGAGGCTCTGATACCAATTGAAAGGATCGATATGGTTGACTAAAGGGGGGGTGAATAGGCAACTAACAATTTTTAGCTTTTCTTTAACAAGTTAAACTTTGCATCAAAATAGGTTGTCTAGAAATGCAACTAGGTGAGCAACCTATATGATGCAACGAGGATAGGTACACAAGCAACCAAGAGATATGAAACAAGTAAGCTTGCTTAAATAAAGGCATGAGATAACCAAGAGTGGAGACGGTGAAGACGAGGATGTGTTGCCGAAGTTCCTTCCCTTTGAGAGGAAGTACGTCTCCGTTGGAGCGGTGTGGAGGCACAATGCTCCCCAAGAAGCCACTAGGGCCACCGTATTCTCCTCACGCCCTCACATAATGCGAGATGCCGTGATTCCACTATTGGTGCTCTTGAAGGCGGCTACCAAACCTTTACAAACAAGGTTGGGGCTCTCTCCACAACTTAATTGGAGGCTCCCAACAAAACCACGAAGCTTCACCACAATGGAATATGGCTCCGAGGTGACCTCAACCGTCTAGGGTGCTCAAACACCCAAGAGTAACAAAATCCACACAAGAAAGTATGGGGGAACCAAATATCCTTTGGTGGAAGTGTAGATCTAGGTCTCCTCCTTCAATCCCTAGCAAATCAACAAGTTTGAGTGGCTAGAGAGAGAGATCGGGCAAGAGAGCTTGAAGGGCATCAATGGTGGAGTGAGAGAGGTCAAAGGTAGGAGTGGTAGGTGGGAGAAGCCCCCTTAAATAGTCTCCCCACAATTCCAACCGTTACTGCGTTTTTGCACTGCAGCGGTACAACCGGTCCTCGTCCCGGTACAACCGGGACTCACGGTGTAACAGCAGAACCCTACCAAGCGGTACAACCGGACAGGCGGGCGGCAGTACCGGCTAAGAAAGATAACCGGACTAACCGCCTGGCTACCACACAACCACCGCATCAAAACAGGAGCTTGACCGGTACTTGGGCGGTGCCTGGCCGGAACAACCGCATGGCCTTGAGCTCTTGGGCGGCTAAGTTCTGAGCGGAAGAACCGCTCGGACCACCGGTGGTACCGGTCATCGTGGAACGACCGGACCAACCGGGCCACTACCGCCCAAGAACAGCATCAAACCAGAGGCGAGAGCGGTACTTGAGCGGTACATGGACGGAACCACCGCCCTAGCTGTTGCAGAGCATGGTGGCGGTACCACCGCCCGGAGGCAGCGGTACAACCGCTCGAGCAAAAGCTGGTGAGCGACAAGACCCAGCGGTACAACCGCTCCAAAGAGCGGTACAACCGCTGGGCAGAAACAGTGAGCAGGAAAGAGGGGAAGAGGCAAGGAAAACTCTCTCTCTCACACACACCTGAGGAAGGCAAAGAGAGGGTGAGAAAAGTGTACGTGAACTGATTCCCCCAGAGCTTCCTAATGAGGATTCCCTCTTGATAGTACGGGTACTCTACGACCAAAGAAAATAAAAACGTAGAGGACACGTCTTCGATCTTTTCCTTCGAGAGGTAATAGCAATCCGATGTAAGTCTAAGCATCGAGAACCTGAAACATATAGCACACGTTTAGACCACAAAGGGTTGTCATCATCATCCAAAACATAAAGTAGGGAAATGCCCTTTCACCCGGTTAGTAACTGTGATACTACAGCCAACCTTAAAATATTCACAAACAAACTTGTGAAGACAAAAAAAGCTCTGAAAAAAACCTTAAACCTATCTCACATCCTCACCTCAGCTGCCACCATGACCAAGAAGTCAATACGATCTAGATAGACATTAGCAGGACAAGGAAACACCATGTATGTATGTTGATTATAGGGTGTCATATTATGTATATGAGTATTTGTTTATGGGGATGGGGACCATAATGGGGCTCCGTTCCCCGATGGGGCATGGGTATGGGGAAATTTCATCCCTGGTCATGTAAACGGGGATGGGGATGGGATGATAGGGAATAGATGGGGATGGGGATGTTGTAGGTATCCCCATTGCCATCCCTACTCAGAGGAGGACTGTGATGACTCATAGGAGGACGAGGGGTGCAACAACCCAAACAAGGATGAGTTCTGGAAGCAGTTCACGACCTCCCATGATGAGGAGTAGTTTCATCTTCGGTGTAGTTCAAATAGTAGTTCGAACTAGTACTAGTAGCGATAACTTGATGAATGTAGTAGCTCGAATTAGTTGAAATAGTCGTTTAATTTATGTTTTAAATTAGAACTATGTTTAATTATTATGTTTGAAATGAACTAGTAGTTGAATTTGCTATGTTTGAATTTACATGTTTCAAATGAAGTACTAGTTGAAGTATAGTTTTACATCTCCATTTGCATCTCCTATTGGAGTTGCTGTTTTACATCTCCAATGTACATCTTTTGTTGAAGTTGCCTCTTTTTTAGAGAAGTATAAAATAATTTTTGAAAATGTAAATTTTTACATCTCCTGTTTTACATCTTTGAGAGATGCTCTAAGTGTCCTGTCAAAATCCGAGAGAAGTGGACCGTCAGGCGTCAACTAGCGTATGGGCACGCATAGGCATCCTGTCATTGGACAAGGATTTGTTGCCTGGCGACGATGCTGGCGCGGACGCCTAGGCGTTGTTCGAGCCGTTCACCTTTGCAGGCACTGCAGCCTCCAACGCATCAGCAGTGGCGAGTATAGGCGTTGCTGCCACTTTCGGCGACGTCGCTGGGACGACCAACGCTGGCGCTGGTGTTGTTTTGACCTGCATTACACACGGACGTGCGTCAGAACAACTTGCATTGTGTGTGTGCTCGTCATGGGCAACGCGTGTACGTGCTCACCGAATCTTTCATGATGCCAATGTCATACATCGGCGTGAAGTCTGACTGGAACATCCCGAAATTTCGCTCAGCCACGGGCCCGGGCTTGAGGTCCTCGTTGAAGAGCGTGAATATGTACGTCTCGAACTTCCGCTTTGGCATGAGCGGTGTGCCTGACCCGGAACTAACCTCACGGAAGATATATTTGTTGTACTCAGCTGCCTCGGCCTGGCTCACGCCGATCTGCCCGTCCATCGCCTTAGTCGGCCACCCGGTCTCCCCCACCAGGATCTCCACGTCCTCAAACCCAAGTTTCTTCATTGCCGAGTACACCGAGTCAAGTTGTGCCTCAAACATGCTCGTGTACGTGATGCCCGTACCCGTGTCTAGCACGCCAGGGTTCGGCCGCGCCAGTGCATACGGTAGCGTGTCACCGTTGTATCCAAAGTACGGGTACATGTTCACGATGAGTGGCGACTTGGTCTGCCGGAGAAATTGGAGCATCGGCGTGAAGATGGCGTCATCCCAGACGTCGCGAAACCGAGCCGCGGACGGCAGCTGGGAGTCTACCAGGATGCTGAGTGAGCTTGGCGTGGAAACACGAATTTCGTTGTAGCCAGCCGTGACGAGCGCATCCTTGAGCATCTGCATGGCGGGGACGAGCTTGCCGATGAGATTCTTGTCGGCCGTGTCCATGATCTCGTTGCCCACGGCGATGAGAGATATATCTGTCGAGGGGTAGTATGGCGCGATGTTGGTAGCGACCCATGAGTCGGCGCCGGTCTGGGTGGCGAGGCCAGGGATGTCGCCATTGCCTGCTGTGACTATTACCGAGATGCCCGTGCCGGCGAAGGCCCGAACAATGTCCGGGTTGGTGTCAAACAGCTTTACACGATCAATGTTTGTGCTGGTCACGAGGAATGCCGCAACCTTGGCCGGCGACGGAAGGTTGTCACCATTGGTACCGTAGTTGACACCGATCGCCGCGCTGAACGGTGCTATGATGAGGAATATGCATATGACCACCTCCGCGCGGAGCATGCAACCATGCCTTGGCGGGGTCGCCATGGTGAGCCGGTGTGCCGCTGGAAGATGGCCGGCCGGACACAAGCTAAATAGGTGGTGATGAGAGGTGCCCAGAATGGATTTTGGGCTATTGTTAAGGACCCTCTAATTAAAGCTAGCTATACTAGGAAGCTATGCATAAACACGGAGCCGATATCTTCAAACGCATGTGTGGGCTTCGGTCGTCCAATCGCTATAGCAAAGGCCGTAGGGACGGCCGGCATCGCGAGGCAGGCAGCACATAATTAAGATGTCACCCCCGGAAATGGAATCTTACGCGAGCGCACCGCACCTCTCCTCCCTCCTTGGATTATTACTAGGACCGGAATATAGCACCAATATGGCATTAGGTTATGCACGCATGCAGATGTGACAAAAAGCAATGATATTGATGCTTAACTTGCTGCTTCAATATACAATAGGTCTTCAATGGTTGGCTTGGCTTTGTTTTGATGAGATCCTCTTGTTACTACTCTTTCCTATAGTGTCAACTTTGGTATCAATTCGATTCCAAGTACAATAATCTCGGAATGACAACTTTAGAGTCCAGTTTTTTTTTATCAAAACATATCCAAGTAAAATCTAGTTATGAATCTCTTGCCAATACAAAGATAAAGGTGATAACCGAATATTAACGTGCCTAGTGGTTGGTTTGCATATCATTTTTATTTTGGTTTCTTCTCCTTCCCCACCTGCTTGCGTGAATGCAAATGCTCCTGCACACATTGATCCCATGGCCAAGAATCTTGCCGCGCTAGGAACACAACAACGGAAAGTTCATTCCTTATACTTTGAAGCACCAAAAGTGCACTATTAGATGCCTCCAACTTGTCGGCGAGAAGAAGTACATGAGGGGTCGGACTACCTCAAAACAAACCCAAGGCCAACGACGACATGCAACTATGCACCACCTGGAAAGCACGAGACTTCGCAACATGATCAACATCAACCTGCCGCTGCAGTAGACCCTCTGCCCTGTGGCTCAGGGCCGAGGAGTGCCGACCATACCAGCAAGCATAAAGGACAGAGAGAGGATGTCGTTGCATGTAAAAACTAGGTGCAGACACGGCCGCTAGCCATCGGAGCTAAGTTGGGGCTGAAAGGAGCTCCAAGTCACGTGTAGAAGGTAGGTGCAAAGGAAACCGCTAGCCACGGTCGGAGCCAAGGTGTTGCCGAATGGAGCTCCAGGCCAAACCGCACATGCGACCGCAATCAGGGATCATTGACACCCATCAATGTGAGTGCCAGTTGTACTGTGTCTGCCCAGGAAGGATGGTTTTCACCCTGAGTGATGGCTAACGGGGTGAGGAGGGAAAACAATGCACCGCCTGTCCACCTCCAAGAGGGACAAGACACCTACAAGCATCGTCACCGTTGTTAATTAGGGCATGACGCTTTCGATTGACACTCTAATGCACCTTGGTAAAGGGACACAAGCTACCATGGCCCCCGGTGGGGACTAAGAATGATGAAGGGGAAATTCACCGTCAATGACAACTTCCTTGTGTTGGAGTTGTGTTGAATATTGTGTACAAGTTAGATTACAGTTGGACTCTGAGTAGTATTGTGTTTAGATAGGATATGGAGTCGTGTCCTAATAGGACACTTGTATCCTAGGCCTCTCATATATAGTGGGGGTAGACACGCGATGTAACCTATGTCAACATAATAGCACCGGAACGCAGGGGAAGCCGGCGCCATGTGCCTGTGTCCAGGCGACCAGGTGCGGTATTGTAGCGATGTCATGGTCCTTGGATGATCAACGGTATGCCTTGGATTTATTCTAACAAGTGGTATCATAAGCTAGGTTTTCAGGAGGTTGCTGGATTGTTGATCTAGAGGATGGATCGTTGTGAGATGGTGCAAAGACGATATGCGAAGAAGTCTATTCGACGGTCGATCGGGAATTCTTTTGCGGAAGCCGTCGGGTCGCTGTGATCAGATAAGATCGAGAAGGAGCAATAGGGCGGCATGGAAGTCGACGAAAACTCAGAAGCATCACGGCAGTTACGACAATCGGCGGCAGGATCGGTGAGTTGCGGTAGGCGTCGAACCAGCGGAAGGCTCGCGTGCGCGTTACGTGCGGCGATCGATTGGTTGGATCGATCGGGCGAGTGTTAGATGGCACGCGCGGCTGGGCTCGCTGGCGTCTTGCGGCCCATGGCAGGAGGCCCATCTGAAGAGGTGAGCTACGCGGGGGGGACTTGCCGAAGCGCAGGGAAGGCCCAGGCAACGGGCTGTGCTGCTGGTTTCGTGGAGACGCTGATCGAGGGGTGTGAATTGAGCGTACTTACGTGAGATTTGTTTGGAAACAAAAGAAGACCGAGTCTCCATAGTATATGACACGGACAAGCAGATCAGATCATCAGCAGGATAATCCAGCGTGATATGCGTACATTGAAAAGCACAGGCAAGGCAAAGCAATTAGCATGCATTGGAAGTTGTGCAAATGGAGCCATCACGTGATTTCCAGAATATTTTCTTTGGTTGGAATTGCTATTAGTACATGAGGGTGTACCACGTAAGGTTTTGCTTGTGTACTTGGGCATCACATGAGGAAAGCTCGGATAATTTTTCACAGGGCCAGCTGTACGAAGAACCATGGCGCCAATGGGTACTGGGTTTGAGGTGAAGAAGTTTGACGGGACTGAAAACCTTGGGTTATGGCAGACACGGATGAAAAATTTGTTGGCACAACAGAGATGCTTGAAGGCGTTGCGGGAAGTCATGTTAGCTAAGATGGAAGTATCATGTGATGGATGAGAATTCGCGGAAGATGATTTGGGAGCCTTGAGCATGTCATACAGTCGAACTAGTTCGGCTGGGTCGGACTAGGCAGTCTGACGGATCGACGCAAGTCGGTTGGTACAGAAGACGGTGATGGGATCAGCGAAGACGACGTAGGAGCGTGATGCTGATGGTGACCGACTTCTGGGTGTGGAAACACGTGGCACGGGTCTGAGTGCTTGTGTGCCTTCGACAAAGGCTACGGCGCGGGGTTGATTCAAGATGGTGCACATGAGAGCTTGGAGTCGACAAGGCGTGGGGTGGCACGTAAAACCACCATGGAGTCATGTTGAAGGTGGAGCTGAAGTTTGGAAGACTTCACTCGGTGCTGATTGAGGGGCTACGGCGTAAATCGACAGAGAGTCGAAGCCTATTCAGCGAGAAAAAAGCGAGTGACACGTAATTCGGACTGGAGCACAGTGGTCTGATGGAAGCGTGAAACTCGTCATTGGTCGGTGATGATCGGTGGTACTCTGCAGTGGGGGTTGAGTGGTGTGGGTCTGCGACCCTTGAGACTCGACCGGGACAGCGGAGGCTCAACGCGGTAATAGCGGCGAGGCGTGCGGTATGCACGGGGCATGGAGACAGGCCAGAGCTCTGGTGGTCATACATGCGATGAGACAACTGCGAATTTGACTCGGAATGACTGCAAGCAACGGTGAAATTCCTTCAAGTTTCAGACAGGCGGTCGAGAAAGGAGCGGTGATGTTGAGTTCAGGTAATTCTTATGTGTGACATCCAATATGAGAGTTGTTCACTTTCACGCAGGTCAGTGATCAATGTGTGAGGCGTTGGACGGATACTCTGAAAGTTGGGAGCACAAACTAGAGTAACAAGGATCTTAATTTTGCTCGAGTGTTACCTGTGGTCATAAAAAAAAGGGACTACAAGTTGCAGGTGAAGTCACATGGAATCTTTGGAGTAGCAGCGGTACTCATGGGATAAACTCAAGTCCAATGTACATGGAAGTTTGACGCATTGACAAATTCAAGGTGGTGGAGGATATTCGTCAAGGTGGAGTTTGTTGGAGTTGTGTCGAATATTGTGTACAAGTTAGGTTACAGTTGGACTCTGAGTAGTATTGTGCTTAGATAGGATATAGAGTCGTGTCCTAATAGGACACTTGTATCCTACGCCTCTCATATATAGCGGGGATAGACACACGATGTAACCTATGCCAACATAATAGCACCGGAACGCAGGGGAAGCCGGCGGCATGTGCCGGTGTCCAGGGCGACCGGGTGCAGTATTGTAGCGGTGTCATGGGAGAAGCGCTCATAATCAAGCCCCGGAGATGTAGCCATATCGGTGAACCTCGTTAACAAACCTCGATGTCGTGCTTATGTAATTGCTTGGTTCTTGAATGATCAACGATATGCCTCGGATTTATTCTAACACCTTGCCAGGGTCACGTGCCACCGCACACCTCTGCTTGTAAATGACCAAGGAACACAACCAACACCACTTTATCGAGAGCTAAAAAATGTGCAGCCCATTACCAGGGGTCGCCGCCTCAACACCCGGGGCCCAAGACCCCCGCACCACCACAAGACTTCACCCACTACATCAGCCATCGGAGGAAGCCACCACAACATATTGGAATCTCTAGATCAATCGCAGCCTATTGCCATAGTCATATCTGGCCATGGACAAACATTGCGGCAGTCCCACCCTGCCACAAACAAAATGTAGCTAGGATAGGCATCCCTAGTGACAGGCTCCCAAACATCGAGAGGGATGGCGGCATCCATGGTCCTCATGGTCGCGACCACCTTCCAGACATGACTATCCTTGTCTTGCTACGGATCTTGGCAAGGATAGGCTTCCTAGCCGGTAGGCCCGCGATCCATGGTGACGCGAGGCAAGGTCGCACACCCTCCTAGTCATGAGCCCCACCCAGGCTATGGCAACCTCACAACATGATGATGCAAAGGACCCATGGTGTCGGCACACGGATCTTGGACGAGGGAGACGAGCCCCGGTCCATCCATGTCACCAACTGACCATAGCTCTGATGAGAAGATTCATGATGTGTAGTGCATGTGCGGGTAATTACTTTACTTACTTCATGTTGCTACTGATATTTCTCTCTCTACTTTTTTTTCCGACAAAGGATGGATTTTATTGACTCAAGCTGAAACATTAAAAGAATACAAGCACAATGAGCATCCACCCGACCTCTGCATAAATAGTACGAACATAGCTAACAGCAATGCATACAAACAAGGAAACACGTTGGCAAAGAGCAAAGTCAAGCAAGTCCAAATCTATGGCCAGACATATACGTTGTTTACCGACCATGCTATGTCGTCTTGGTAAGGCGATAAACTTTGTTTACCAACCACATCTGCATGCATCATCGTTGTCTGTCTTTTTTTTTGACAATTCATAGCTGTCTGTCTTAATATATTCCTTTTGCTATCAAAGTGGCTGATGGAATCTGAAAAGAACATCAACTTAACATGCTGAAATACATACAGGTACGCAAGGCGTCAGCCATGCTACATGTCTGTGATGTAAAAGAGGAAAATACAATAAACTTTGAAATGGTGCAGTGAGTAGTTCATTCAATTTAGTGAAAATAAATATGGCTTGTTATGGGATTTCAGAGTTTATTGTATTTCCATGTTTTTGAAATCGTATGAATCGAAGTGGTCTAGTTATGCAAGTCAGTCGCTTTATTTCAAGTCCGTACAAGGTAATACGTCTTAGCAATTCATCAACCATGCACGCTGTGAGTTCAGTTCAGGCAGAGAGAGAGAGAGAGAGAAGAAACCACGAAATGCAACGGGTGAATAGATTTTATTACTAGCTGATTCACAAAGCAATAGATTTTATTACTCTGCGTCCAGTTCCCCACCTTTTTACTCGGTAGCTGGCTAGGCCGTCTCAGGTTGGCCGAATTTTATAGGTTGAAGGGTCATGCCACACGTCATCAGTATATATAGGAGCATCCATGCATTACACAATCATATAAACCGGCCACAATGCAGCAGCGGTGTCAATGCATCACCGAGAGTCCGCGACCTACTCGCTCACCCGCCAATAGCATGCAGACACACTTGTTTTTCCTTTCTAGAAATTGATCGATCATTGATGCACAACTCGGAAGCACTTTCTGAGTTCGAAACGGGAGCCAGGCGTATGGCTTTTTATTCTTCTAGTAGAATTGATGCGTAATGGGATTGGGAAGCAACATGGAAGGAGGGTTGACTAAGAATAATCTCGTGCCTTGAGTTTGATTTAACTTGGGGCTTTGCTTCAGCATACCCTCCCTTGAGCCCATCAAGTTGGATTCATCATGTCTCCATCAACGCCTCCTCGTCATGGACAATGATGATGACGAACAACCACACCGATGACCAAGTAGCCTTCTCTGGCTATGCTGCTCCATTGTGCGACGTGTTCTTGCAGAAGCCACTGCTGCCCTCCCCCGGTGTCGGGTTCGTCGCCTTCCCTGGCACTGGCAAACAGGCTGGGGACGTCACCATCGACCAGAGCGGCATTCACCTCAGAAAGGTGCACCGTCGCATTAAGTAGCCCTGTCGCATTGGTCAATCTATGGAGTAGTACCATAATTTGGATAGCCAAATATTTGGCAGGACAATATTTAGTTGAAACTCAAACATAGCATCCCCATTTACTTTGGATGAAAATATATTTTTAATTATTTTTTCGTTTTGTTACAGCTTTACTAAAATAAACAAATAAAAATCAGAAATTTTATTTCTAATATTTTACATAGTGGGATAGTGATAACCTGTTTGCATGGTTAATATATATGAAGTCTCTCTTCTTGTCTCAACTAACTTCTGAAGACACTTGTGCAACACACAACTGCATTTATTTTTTTTAGAACATAGACGTCAGAGACGTCCGGCTTTAAATTAATAAAGCCCTCAACATAGGCAGCGTGCACAAATGGAACAAACCAAATAAATGAACGAAACCGAAGCTAGGCAACCATGTTCTAAGGCATGCCAAAATGGCGAAGACGACGAAATAGAGTGCATTACATGGCATAGCCAGCCAGACTAACGAGCACGCAGGCTCAAGGGTAACCAAGACCAAAAGAGCTGCTCATCCCTATGAAGCAGCAAACGGAGGTGACGGGGCTCGGGACGCCGAGTACACGGAGCGGAGACGTGCGATAGCTTGTCGATGGAGATCAGAGTCCTGTTGTCTTCCCAGCGGTGCCCACTGCTGCAAGAATAAGATGCATTTAAAAATAACATCAGCGGGGTGAGAGGGAAACACTCCCTCAATAATAAACTTGTTACGAATATGCCATAAGGCCCACAGCATGGCCGAGGCACACGTCCACATTATCCGGCGTAAAGAGCCCGGGATCGAAGATAGGTATGACACAAGCTCAGAGCGTGAGCGTGGATCCCAATCCACCCCAGCGGCCTCACGGACCGCGCTCCAAGCAAAGCGCGCCAAAGGACACCGGAAGAACACGTGGTCAGCATCTTCCGCGTTATCACACAAAGCGCAAGGGCCGGAAGCAGGGCCATTGCGCTTAGCAATATTGATAGAGGTAGGAAGGCGATCTTGGCATAATTGCCATAGGAAGACCTTAATCTTTAGCGGGATTCGCGCCTTCCAAAGCCCCGTGGCTGCCATAGGGGCATGGCCGCGGCACAACTCTCTATACAGGGACTTGACTGTGAACCTGCCAGAGCCCGAAAGTCTCCAAGAGACCTCGTCTGCGGAGTCCGACAAACGCACATTCGCTATCAGAGCCCGCAGGCGATCCCCTCTGGCAGCTCCGGCCCCAAAAGTTCCCTTCTGAAGTAGATGGGAGGTGGAGAGGTACTAAGAGCCGAAGCGGCCAGTTGGTTGGGCTCAACCGCGATGGAATAGAGAAGGGTGAACTCAGACCAAAGAGGCTGCTGGCCGATCCAAACGTTGTGCCAAAACCGTATGGAGCGGCCGTTATTAACCGTGAACCTCGCGCCCCTGGCGAAGTATGGTTTGAGGGATTGGATGGAGGTCCATAAGGGGGACCCATGAGGTGTTGCCTCAAAGAAATTCCCATGCGGGAAGTACTTGGCACGAAGGAGGTCAATCCAGAGGCCGGTCCCTCCCTGGGACAGCTTCCAGATCCACTTGCACATAAGTGCAATGTTCATCAGCTTAGAGTTGATGATCCCGAGGCCCCCCTGGGCTTTAGGTCTACATACGGCTTGCCACTTAACCATGTGGTACTTCCGTTTTGGACCCGCTCCTTCCCAAAAGAAACGTGCCCGCGGTGTGTCCATTTTCGTGTGGACCCCATCAGCCAACAAGAACATACCCATGGCAAACATGGGTAGGGACGAGAGGCTGGAGTTAGTAAGGATTAGTCTTGCCCCTGAAGACATAAATCGACCTCTCCACGGACACACCCGGTCCTCCACCTTAGTGTTGAGAGGTTCCCAATCGGCAATCGAGCATTTCTTCTCTGCGATCGGGAGGCCGAGGTAGGTAAACGGAAACTTTCCAAGTTTGCAATTGAGCAAGTTGGCAAACCGCTCACTTTCGGCCGCGTCCATCCCTATGGACACCACTTCACATTTGTGGAAGTTAATTTTTAGTCCAGACATGAGTTCAAAACACAGCAAGATGGCCTTAACCGTTGCAATACTGTGTGCGTCCGGCTCAAAAAGGAGTAGAGTGTCATCCACATACTGCAGGTGTGACACACCTCCTGGGATCAGGTTACCGACCACTCCCCTAATGTGGCCAGCCGAGCGGGCTTTGTCTAGCATGGCGCCCAAGGCGTCCGCCACAAAGTTGAAGAGCAACGGTGAGGCTGGGTCCCCTTGACGCAGCCCACGCTTGTTGCGGAAGAAGTTCCCTACTTCTCCGTTCATCGCTATCGCTGTTTGGCCTCCCGAGACCAATTGCATCATACGGTGAACCCAAACCGACGAGAATCCTTGATCCAGAAGGATTTGTCGGAGGAACTCCCAGTTCACTCGATCGTACGCCTTCTCAAAATCTAATTTCAAAAGAATTGCCAGCTGGCGAGTGTGTTTGAGCGAGTGAACGATCTCTTGGAGGGCCAACGGCCCCTCCAAGATATTGCGACCACGAATAAAAGCCGATTGGTTCCTACTAATAATACGATGAGCCACCGGAGACAAGCGCGTAGAACAAGCCTTAGAACAAATTTTAAACGGGACATTGATAAGCGCTATTGGGCGAAAAAGTCTAATGTTGTCCGCGCCCTGAACTTTGGGGATAAGCGAAAGAACCCCAAAGTTAAGGCGAGAGATGTCAACTGTGCCACGCATGAACCCGTTACATACTTCGAAAATAGGGCCTTTGAGTACTTGCCAAAACCTTTTGAACATCGCCACCGGCCACCCATCCGGACCCGGGGCTGTGTCAGATTTCATCCCAAGGGCCGCCTGGTCGATCTCCTGGGGAAGGAAGGCGAGGCCCAAGCCTTCATTCTCCTCGTCCGAGACTCGCAGAGCGGGATCCCAAACATCCGACCGCAGCCGAGCCCTGGACTCCTCCCTAGAGCCCATCAACTAGATGTAGAAGTCATAAATGTGACGTACAATATCCTGTTGGCGCAAAAGGAGCCCCTGCTCAGATTGCAGTCTCAGAATGGCGCACTTACGTCGCCGGCCGTTAGCATAGGCATGGAAATATTTTGTATTCGCATCCCCCTTGAGCGTCCACTTGATTCCACCCCGCCTACGCCAGTACTCCTCCTCCGCACGTAGGAGGGACTCAACTTGGGCCACTACAGCGTATCGCTGAGCCCAGTCTTGCTCCGAGAAGACATGTGAGTCCGCAGCAGCATCCATACGGGCGAGGTCCGCGACCAAGCGCGCTCAGAGCAGCTTATCCTCACGACCCTGGTTGGCCCCCCAGCCTTTGAGAGCCGCCCGCATCCCCGCCCCTGCGGCAATCCAGAAATCCATGGGCCCTCGCGTGTGCCCGATCCGGGCAACACAAGTCTCCCATTTGGAGAGGAAGAGTTGCTCAAATTCCGGGTGCTCAAACCACGCAATTTCAAAGAAAAACCGCGGGCTTCGTTTTAACCGATCCTCCCCCGAGGAGAGGATTAAAGGGACGTGGTCCGACCCGATCCTCGTTTCTGCGTGTAGGGAGCACATGGGAAAAAGCATTTCCCACTCCGCGAACACAAAAACTCGGTCGAGCACTGACCGAACCGGTGTAAACTGCTTGTTTGTCCAAGTGTAACGTGTGCCCACGTGGGCTACTTCCCTAAGGGCCATTGATGCTATCGCGTTATTGAACATGGACACCCTTGTCCAGTTAATAATCCCGTTGTTCTTATCCGCTCCCGAACGGATTAAGTTAAAATCCCCACCGACTATCAGTGGTAAGTTACGCACACCCAAGGCCGCTACCTTCTCCTGCAGTTCCCCCAAGAACTCATGCGAGTGCGAGTGATCGGCCGGGCCATAAACCACGATGACCTCCCATTCGCGGAGTGTCGCGCGATGGCGGACGTGTGCCGACACGAAGAAACGGCCGGCATCCCATGCCACCACTTCGCAGCAAACATGGCTGATGCCAAGGAGCAGACCCCCCGAGTGGCCCACCGCAGGTACCCATTGCCACGCGAAGCGCTCGAGCGGGTCGATGGCTAGCAGGTCTTGGTGAGAGAATTCAGCCTTGATGGTTTCCTGCAAGCCAACTACATCGATATCCTCGGCGCGAATGAACTCTTTTAGCTGGGTCCGCCTCCCAACGTGGCCGAAGCCTCGGATGTTCCAGAAGATGAAACGCATTAAATTATGCGATTGCGGAGGCGGATACCGCGAGCGGTAACCGCTTTGGCCACACGCCGTGTCTTGACAGGACCACGGGCTGAGGGGGACGGCGCAGCCCCTGCTGCTGTGTCCACCCGATCGGGCCGCGCAACTGGCACCAGAGAAGCCCCTGCTTCTTCTGGGACTGGCGCAACGCGGGCCTCCGCTGCCTGGGCGAGCGCGGCCTGCGCGATCTCCTTAGAGCGGATGAGAGATAAAAGCTCTCGAGCCTCCCCCTCATCAGACAGGTCAACCCCACTATCCGCTAAAATACCCCCTAGGCGCTCATCCGAATAATCATCAAAAATCGTAAAGCAGGGTAGGGGGTTACCTTCGGTCTCCATGTTCTTCTAGGCCACCAAGAGTTGAGCGCGCTGGAGAGCAGGGAGGTTGCCCTTGGCGCCCTTTGACCGTGAACTTGCCCGCTCCTGCACCAACGGGGTCGACACCACCGCCTTGGAGCGCTTGGCCGTGGAGATGGGCACCGCCTTGTTCACCTCCGCCCGGAGCGCGTCGGAGGGAGGAGGGGGGCCGCCGGCGAGGGCCCACCAACCGGACCCCTAGGGGAGGCCAACGCCATCACCACCGGCCGGTGCGAGACAGGCGTGCCCGCACGAGCCGAGGGAGGGCTCGTCGGCGCCACCGGAGGAGTCTTGCGGCCCGCCGTCTTCTTGTGGAGCCGCACCCCGCCGCTGCCAAGACCGCGCGCAAACATGGGTAGCCCACCCACCTCCGTAGCCCCCGGGGAGACGAGCATGGAGCGGCCCTCCGAAACGCACAAAGCCGAAATGCCCTTGTCGAGGTCGAGGCCGAGGGACATGTTGGAGCCATATTGATTGAAGCCCGTCTCGTTGCTGCCCACGATCACTTGGCGCTCCTCCAGATCCTTTGCGGCCCCCGAAGTCGGGGCCACGGCCTCGGAAGTCTTGTCCTTGAGGCCCAGCTTGTCCCAAGTTGCGGTGTCGATGGAGTCATCACCCATGCTCGTGTCCTTGTCCTTGTCCTTATCCATGTCATCAGGCCCCTTGTCCACGTTTGCAGGGGGGAGGAGGGGCACCCCCCTGCCTGCCACCCGCCTCGGCCTCCAGCCGAATGTTGAAGCCCTCACTGTTGAACCACACTTGGACATACCCTTTGAGCTTAGCCGGGGAGCGGCACGCAAAGCGCATCCACACGGGACCCAGCCCCGCCAGCGACGCCTTGTCCACCTCCATCGGGCGCCCGATCATCACTGTCCTTGCCATAAGTCGGTCCACACGACGGTGCTTGGGCGGCACTCCCCAGAGCTTGACCCATACATCCGGCATGATTTCAGCCTTGGGCGTCTCCTGAATCGCTTCCTTGATCTCCGCCATGATGTCGTTGAGAGAGAGGTATAATTTGTCGCTTCGCATCGCCATTCGCAGCATGGCCTTGTTGGGGAAGACGACGGAGAACATGTCGTCCCCGACGGCCGTGCCAATCCCATTCCCCTTCGAAGAGGTAGGGGAGCTCCGCCTCCAAGATGGGAATCGACAGCTTGCTGGGCGCCGCCGAGATGAACGCCGCGTCCACCACCACTGGGGCACAGACCTCCTCACCCTCCGTCTCCACATAGGGAAGGCAGAAGAAGCCCTCGCCGGGGATGGCGTTGCCCATGATCTACAGCAGCAAAGGCCGCCCGCGCGTGGGGCAGTGCGCCGACGCGTGCCCCTCCTCATGGCAGACGACGCACAAAGGCTTGAAGTGGCACATGTTCTGATAGTGGCCCACCCGACCACATTTGAAGCACTCTGGCCCGTCGGACTCCTCCACTGGGATCGGGGCGTCGGCCGAACCCTTCGACGCCGACGGCCCGGCCGCCAGCAGCGGTAGCGCCGAGCCAACCCCCTTCTGCTTCTGCTTCTTGGCGATTGGATCCCCAGCCCGCTCGCCGCTCGGAGGAAGGAGGAATTCCTTCCTCTTGCGCTCTTGCTTCTGCTCCAGCCCACGGCGCCGATATTCCTCCTTCTTCTTCTTTTTGCGCTCGCGTTCCTCCAGCTTCTTCCGCTCTTGCTCCGCGAGCCACCAGGGGGGCGGCGGCCCCCAGCCCGCCTCCTCCGCCGGAGGCGCCGAGACCTTGGAGAGCGCCTTCGCCCTCAGATCTTGTTCACGCTGACGCTCAGTCGCCGGGATCGGAGGCGACATGGGTGGCTTCTCCACGCGGCGGGATCCCATCCGCACCGCGGTTGCGAACGAGCAAGTGAGTGGGGGGGAGTGGCGGAGCGGAGCAGACGACGAGCGAGATGCCCGAATTGCCGCACCTGCGAATGGGATGCAGGAAACCCTAGCGACAGATCTAGGGCACCCTTCGGCAGCCACAGCCACCTATTAATAGGCGGAAGCGGCCGCGCATCCACCGTCGCAATGGGCCCGGGCCTAACCCCTTGCGGGCGTAAAGCTACCGGGCCAGGCTGACCAGGCCCAAGCGCTGAGGAGCGCCCCTACGTCCCTACTGGCAAAGACGCAATTGGGTCGGCCAATGGGCCCCCTAGCCCACGCACTGGCAAACTGGGCCAGTCCGACAGGCCCAGCAGGGGAGCCAGCCCGGGCGACGCCGGCATTGAAACCCTAGCCAGGGTCCGCGTCTCCCTTGCAGGGTCAACCCCGCCGCCGTCGCCGACCCCTGTCGGCTCCGGCAAGCTCACCGAGCCCGAAGGCGGCACGGCCAATGCCAGATCGAGGCGCCCCTCCTCCGGCAGGGCACACGAGTAACCCTCAGGGCTTGCATCCACGTCCCTCGGCGGGCGACAGATCCGCGGTGCAAGGCAGCGTTCGCCACGTCCACCAGGGGCGATCGCACGCCGGCGACCAGCCATGAGAGAGAGCCCCAGCTCCTCCGCACGGGCGACAAAGTCACCCACCGAGCACCCTGCACGGGGCCTCGGCGAACCACCACCACCATCACTTACCTCACTACTTACCTCGTCGTCGTCGCCGTCGGAGTCGATCCCCTCCAGAGCCCAGAACCTGCTGCCGGAGAGGGATGGGGCGGGGGGCCGCTCCCCAGACGGCGCGCTCCACCGCGCGCACCCCTGAGCAGGTCACACCACCGTCCAGCCTTCCACCTCCGCCGCGGGGCCGCTAGCGGCGTCGCCCGCGGAATCGCCCCCCGAGTCGCCAGACAAGAGCGTGCGCACGCAGCAAGGACCAGTCCACATGTTCAAGTTCCACCCATGACTGCATTTATGCGCACAAAGACAACCGTGAAACAACATTAATCTTGCCATGTTTCTTTTTGCGGGGGTAAAATATGTGTATTACTCAAGAGTTAACCAGTTCTTCCCTACACAATGTGTGGCACTGCATCGCAATGCTTGCACATAGACATATCTGGCACTGCATCACAAATTCACAATGCATGCACATAGCACACAGCACATAGCACAATGGCATGCTATTGGAGCGGCATGGCCAGAGAAGGCTACTTATAGTCACTCACTCGTACCATGACGATGCTTGCATGCTTCATTTTGTTTTCTAGAAGGTAGATGCACATTTCTTTTCCTACCATTGGCCCAACTTGAGGAAACTTTCTCAACTCAAATACAAACCTAGAAGGTGCATCGATATCACATAGGAGTTTTACTATTAGTCCTATAGGTTACAGCAGGGAGAATTTTGTTGATCACACGGTGTCCATACGTGGGATGCAATTAGGAGGGTGAGACCGTGAGAGTGAATGTCTAGGAGAAGCAGTGAAAATGTCTTCGTCTCCTAGACAAGCTCCTCATGTCTTGGATGAATGCCTCCATGCAACACTGTGGATTCCTGACTGTACGTCGTAATGAGTAATAACTCTAACACAGGCTGGCCCCACCAAGTCTCTGTAGATTGTAGCTTATCCATTTCCCACTGCATGTGTTCATGGCTCCACTAGGCCTGCGCATTTTTATTTTTTTAGAAATGAAGGAGGATCCCTGGCCTCTGCATCTGGACGATGCATGTGGCCACTTTATTAATTATTCATACAAGACCTTACAAAGGCATACAATAATAAGACTGAAGCCACCGTCTAGGCAACAAAAGTGTCGCTACTCCTATCCAATTGATGAAGGGATGCTGATAGTCTGGACCAAATACCAAACAGACCTCGCAGCCAAACCTAACATCTAAGACCTGAGGTTCCAACCAGGACGCCTGCCGGGTATGGGCACCCACCAGTCCGGCGTGCTCCTTAACCAGGACGCCTGCCAGGTATGAGGCCGCCACAGCCACCTGCCATCAATCCATCTTCAGAGCTGTACTGCTGCATGAACGTTGCCCGGTCTAGCTGCCGCCGACGCCACCACGACGCCAGACAGCGACGACCTCCTGCGCGAGTCCATCCTCGCACATCAGACGCCTAATCTCAAGAGCGCCATGCCATCGAGATCCGACATCATCAATGTGTGTGATGAAGCACCGCTCCTCCTTTTGTCACCTCCAGCCATCACTTGCTCCAAAATGATGCCTCCATGAGGGAAAGCGCTACTAAGAACGTCATCATCGTCCGATCCGGGAGACCCAGATCTAGAGTTTCCCCCGGAGCATCCCGAGCCTGATGACGCCAACTGCAACAACGATGCCTCGATAAGGAAACGACATCAAAGACGCCGCCATCGTTCGCCATGACCGTAGTCGGCGCGATTTTCATCGGCAGTTGCGCCACCGGGCGTACGGCACCGGCCTCGCTGGTTCCTTCAACCATAGCAAACTCCAAAACGATGACCTGAAGAGGGGCTGCGGCGTAAGAGCACCGCCATCGCTCGTTCCCATGGAGATCTAGGGTTTCCCCTGGAGTTGCCCGGGTTGTCAAGGGCCAGACAAAGATGCCGACGTGTCGCACTCGCCATCGCGCCGACCGTGACCCGGAGACCAAGCTCACGCCTGACGGGACTCAAGGCCCTCTAGTCCATGTCTTGTTTGGTTCTGCGGAGCTCAACGCACGGGCGCATTTTTTTTGTTGGCGGCACTTTTTTTTAACTCGCTAGCTAGTTAAGGTGGATGTCCATCTTTTAAAGGGCGAAAGGGTCACCACCAACCAGGAGCACATTATATGCACTTACTTGAGCTAATCAAGCACAATACAACAAATCGACATCACTCTGACCTACTTGCCCATCACCACAGGCATGCATGCATGCTCGCCTTTCTTTTCTTGTTGCGGCTAGATGCATAAATAACTCAGACCATAGGCACACAACATGTGAAAACTTTCTCTCAAAATGCAAACCTGAAAGCTGGAGCACTATTACTAGTATTCTACTAGAGGTGAGTTAACCAACATGCGTGAGATATGCATGGGATTGGGAGGCAACGGGGAAGGAGGCATGGCACATTCCGCCACAGTTTCTGCGTACATGCCTGGATTGATTCCAAAAAAGCTGTGCCTCTCAACCTTCCATTGCCAAACCAGGCAAAGGAGTCGACATGAGGATCCCGTCTTCACAGTTGTAACATGTGCCAGCCGTCTGGTCTGGGCTCACAAAATGCATCACAATCGAAATTGGCTACATAGTCCTAGGATAGATTGAACATAACGGCATCGAGTAGCTGTTGGCATGCCCCAGCTGTAGCTGTGTCTTGCGTGTCTCCATCCAAGATGTTCTCCCAATGATTTCCACCGAGTACAGCAACAACTTGCATGTTATTAACACAATAGAACAAAAACATATACAATATGAAAGGTCTCATAGGAAGGTAAATAAACCGTGCGATAAATAATGCTGACTAGTCAATTATTATTGCGGAGCGTTCGACCGAGAACATACCATGTTATTGCTAGACTAGAAGATCTTGTCATCTAACAAACGAGAAACATTGGCATTATGTAGTGGGTGTCACGGAAATAAGCGCTTTGGCTGTGTGCACGGCGCTTTACTCGGGCCCCATTAAGTTGCGCTCTGTGTAGGGAAAAAAAGGACAAGAGTGATGGAACTCTGACATGGGCACACCACGCACACTTGGCACAATGATACAAAGGATAAAGTGCTTAGGATAATTTTTGACCGAATCTTTTTTTCTTTAGGATAGGTAAGGAACTTTTGACATCCAAACACAATCCTGTCTGAATCCGAGTCCAAGTTGTAGGTGTGATACAGAATATGCTATTACTAATACACATGATGTCATAAGATACTCATTTTTTCTATGGATAATCTAACCTTCCGAATTTGGACATCCTACTTATTGGATAATGTTTTAAGTATTAACTAGTAATATGTGAATACTAAATTTTATTATGAGATGTGATATAATGCCTGCATGTGTATCGAGCATGCATGCAAGCTACACAAAGGCATCAGCCGTGGTACACGTAATTCTAGCCTCTGTTTAGATAAGGCAGGGAAATAAAACCAAGCCTCGTTTGACTGGTTGGCTGGGTATGAAATGTTATGGGTTCGAATAACTGCCACACGTGTGGCATGGACGGGAACCGGCACGCACGACCACGTCCGCACGCACAAAAGCACGGCCCGCACGTCCGGTGTGTGGCAACCCTGCCTGCACTGCCCCGTCCGGGCCAGACGACCCGCTGCCCGCACGACCCAGCCGTTCCCGGCCTCCGATCCATCCCCTCTCTCGTCTGCCGCCATCGTCCCCCACCTCTCGAACCCCGACCTCCGTCGCCGGCCATCTCTGGTTGCCATGGCAACCAGGGCAGATCCGTAGGGTGCTCCCACCGCAAACCACACCCCAACCCTCCCCACCCCCAGCCCCCCACTCCAACCCAGCCCTCTAGAGACGATCATCTAAAACCAGGTGAAATCTCCCGATCTCATCCTTCTCATCCTTAAGGCTGAAAATCTCCCGATCTTGTACTGGGTCCATGCTATAGGGGTAGAACACTGCATGGTTTAGTGTATATTCGCAATTGCTAGGCAGAATACACCAGATCTGCCATGTACTACGTTTGAGATTAACTTAAGTTCATAGTTTAATTGACGCAAGTAGTTGGGTATGAAATGGATGAGTAGGAATCCTTAAAAAAGGGCAGGAAGGACAATTTTTGGAATGAAGGGGGTGGGAAAAATTAATTGCCACTTGTGTATAACGACAGTTGCCACCTTTCGTTGTCAGTAGCTGCCACCTATTTTGACCTGTTGCTTGCCATCCCTATCTTCTATGTGCAAGCAGCAGAAGAATACAATTCTTATGGATTGTTGATGCCTTCTTGTTCATCCAGTGATTGAGAACACATCGGAAAGAAGCGAGACACGGAAATAATGAATCACGAAGATGGCGCTGATGCTTGGGGTTCTCAAAGGCCAGAAACGCCCCCTTGGCATGCATCAGAGTACAGTCAACTCATCTCTGCAGGGCCGTTGCTGCCACTACTAGAACAGTATGCAGGCGTAGGTATGATGTGTGATAACAAAAGAGGAGAACAGTTGCCATCTTCGCAACGATGAAGATGACATTCTACTTATGTCATACACTATCATTTTTTCGCAGGTTCTTATGACCAAAACACTCTTAGGGGGCCCCCGTGGCAAGTTCAGTCACAAGGCGCTAACACTGACAAATGTACGGGCAGCCAACTTCAACTAGCTAGTATGGCTAATCAAGGTAATGCAAAACAAAAAAAGAGCACATACTGCTGTGGACATGAAAAATGAACATGCAAAAAAACTGGCAAAAGGACTTACGAGTTATGACAGGTGAAAATGCAGAGCCTTCATGCAGCACGTGGCATCAGGCAGCACCCATGTACCTGCCATCGACATCATACACAGGTGAGTCCATAAAAAAAGTGAAGTTGCGGATGCTCAATTAGCAGAAGGAGCATAGTTGACAACTACAATTGCCATGACTGGACATCTACAATTGCCATGAATTAAAAACAACACTTGTCATCCCTAGACAACTGCGGTTGCCATCCCTGGACACCTGCAGTTGCCATGGAGGAACAACTGCAGTTGCCATGCCAGTGCAACTACATTTGCCATGCCATGGCAACTGCAGTTGCCACATCAGGGGCAATTGCAATTGCCGTGCTAGCACAAACTGCATTTGCCATGAATTGACCAACCACTACTATGCTTACAGGTTATTACGCTGGTGGTAACCCGGCAAACGTCTCGTGGCAAGCTTCACAAATTGCAGGTGGAGCACGTCATTATGGTGTCACAGACCACACAAGATGGTCAAATGCAGCACAACAAGGTAAGGAAAAAAACCGAACCACAAAAAACAGCGCTACATTTGTTATTTGTAGTTATTTGTAGGCAAAACAATAGTTGCCATGTTTGTTGAACAGTAGCTGCCATGACTGGACAGCTATAGCTGCCATACATGTCAACGCGCAGACTCACGGCTTGCTATTTGAAATGATGTCATGCCAAATCACTCGAAGATGGTGTGATCCGTTGCGATACACATGTTATCCAAACAAAAATCTTACTCTCATACCTGTTTTTTCTATTACATGGCCTACAACTACACTGAACAGCGGCGCGGGGACATCTACTGCGGGGAGCTCTGAGCGCACGGAAGACACGTTCCACCAGCCAGCAGACAATCATGCCGCAAACAATTTCGAGTCAGAGTCGGGAATGGCAATCATTCCAGCAATGCCGACAAGCACCCCTTTGAACACAAGCACTGGCAACACTCAAGTAGATGGAACTGCCGCCGATACTGAAGTGAATGATGAAACTGACGACGACGCACAAGGGGATGAAGATGGTGGGCAATCAGAGATCGTGGTACCTCAGCCACCGTACATTGGGCAGAGATTTGAATCGTTCGAAGAAGCAAAGGAATACTACCAGACATATGAAAAGTTCTATGGATTTGCGGTCAACACCGAGTACCATAGGAAAATTAAGAAAACTAACGAGTACAGCAGAGGTGAGATGAGGTGCCACAAGGCACAGAGGAACAAGAAGGGGAAAGGTGTTGCGCCTGTCGTTCCGAAACGAAAGAGAGGTATCATTCTCAAGACTGAGTGCCCTGTCTGGTGTAAGCTAAACGTAGATGGAGCACAGTGGGTGGTCAATGAATATTTTGACGAGCACAACCACCAACTCATAAAGAAGTTCGACCTGGTAAAATTTCTGACCGCCCACAGAGGGTTCACCCCCGTCGAAAGGCAATTCGTAAAGCTGCTACATGATTGTAACGTCGGTCCATCAAGAATGGTACATATAATATCTCTCATCCACGGCAAAAAGGGGACTCTGAGTAGCATGCCGTACATACCAGCTGACGTCACAAACCTACAGGCCAAGTACCGTAGAGAGAGCAAGTTGGCAGACATAGAGGCCACAATGGCCTACTTCGATGAGAAAGCGAAGGAAGATCCAGATTTCTTCTACAGGATAAGGTTGGACGATGAGGACCGTGTCAGGAACATGTATTGGGTGGATGGTGCTGCAAGGAGAGCCTACAAACATTTCCGAGATTGCATTTCATTCAACACGACGTACCTCACCAATATGTACAAGATGCCATGCGCTCCGTTCATAGGAATAAATAACCACAATCAGTTGTTGCAGTTCGGCTGCGGGCTCGTCCGGAACGAAGACACGGATGGGTACGTTTGGCTGTTCAAGACCTTGGAGTGCATGGATGGACTTGCTCCGATGAACATAATAACAGACCAAGATTTCAGCATGCGTGCAGGCATAGAGGAGGTCTTTCCATTGGTAGTGCACAGGCACTGCAGGTGGCACATTATAAAGAAGGCTGAGGAGACGCTAGGACCGTTCTTTGCTGACCGTCCAGAGCTGCACAAGGCATTCGAGCTGTGCGTGGACCACAACTTGACGGTGGAGGAGTTTGAAAGGAGCTGGATGGCCATGACTGAAACACATCAAGTCCAAGACAACGAGACTCTTGTTAGCCTGTGGGAGAAGCGAATGTACTGGGTGCCAGCCTACTTCATGCAGTGCTTCTTCCCTTTCTGCAGACTATGCAGCGCAGCGAGGGGTTCAATGCTGTTTTGAAGCGGTACGTCAGCCCTGGCAACTCATTGCTACAGTTTGCCAAGCAGTACACAGCTTTGCAACAAAAAATTCTGGGATCTGAGCTACAGCAAGAAGCGACCACGGCACTAAAGCAGCCAAAAATGCTAACGTATTTACCGATAGAGAGGCAAATGAGCAAGATATACACCAACAAGATCTTTAACAAGTAAGTCAGTTGCGTTACAGTCTTATTTGCAGAAAAAGCACCAAGTCGGTAGGTGCCTTATAGAGTGCAATGCAGTTGCCATGATATGCAGTTGCCATGTTTAATGAAATACTGTTTGCCATGCTTACTCAGCTGCATGTTGCCATGTTCAATGAAAATTCTGTTTTGCCATGCTTGCTCGGGTGCATTTTCCTTGTTGAATGAAGTGCAGTTGCCATGTTTAATGCATTGTGCTTCCATTGGGGCATGTTGGCATGCAAATGCTAATGTCAACTGGAAAAAATGTTATATTGGCGACACATATGCTGAAATGCAGTTGCCATGTTTAATAAAATGCATATGCCATGTTTGTTGAAATGCAATTGCCATGTTTACTCAACTGTAGATGCCATGCTTAAATAAAAGGGCAGTTGCCATGTTTTATGCAATGTGCTTCCATTGGGGAATGTTGGTGTGGAAAAATGACGATGTCCAGTTGAAAATGTACTACAGTTGCCATGTCTAGTGTACTGCATTTGCCATGTCTAGTGTACTGCATTTGCCATGTTCAACGTACTATATTTTCCATGTTCAATGAACTATGTTTGCCATGTTCAAACAAAATTTATTTCTATTTCCATGACAACATAAGATGGTACAAGAAAAGAGCGCACGATAGTTTAACAGAAAACACACAAAACTTGCAGATTCCAGGAAGAAATAAAGCGTGCCAGCATGTTCACGGCTTTCCAGGTGGACGAACATACGTTCAAGGTGTGTTCTATTTTGGGCATGTCAGATTCAGAACCTGAAGACCCGGACAAAGGAAGGAACTACTTTGTCAAAGCCTCGATAGGCGAAGGCGAGTACTACTGTCAATGCTGCAAGTTCGAACGGGACGGCATTGTGTGATGTCACATACTAAAAGTAATGGACATGAATGCTATGACACGGATGCCCCGCCATTTCATAAGGCGGCGATGGACTTGGGACGCTGACGACGCGTTGGCGCCGTAGACAACACACGCAGTTCTGGCTGTGCATGACGAGAGACCTGAGTCAACCATGGAAGCCGTGAGGCACGTTGTGCTGACAAAGAACTATGCTGAGCTAATTGATGAAGTGTGCAAGAGTGATGAGACAGCGAGAGTCGCAGAAAAACACAGGAAGGCACTGAAAAGAGAGCTTGATGAGATCAAGAAGAGGAAAGCTGAGGAAGCCTTACACCGGTTCCCCCGCACATCAAGTGTGCCTTCATCCACGGGGCCATCATCTGAAAACTCAGAGATAGGATCTGGAACAGCAAGCACACAGACCCAGGTCGGGAACCCACCCCGTTCTATCACAAAGGGTCGTCCAAGAGAGATAAGGTACAAGTCGGGATTGGAGATCCAAGCAAAACACAAGAAAACGAAGAAAGGGGCGGGCAATCCATGAGCAAAAATTGGGGCGATGTGACATGGTACTTGTGGACATTTTGTTTTGTACCCTAGATGATGAGAATTTTTTTAAAAAAAATTGGGAGAATGACTCTTGAGGGGCATTAGAAGTGGAAGTAAAATTCATTGAATGGATAAATGCAGTTGCCATGTTATGGGTACTTAATATGCCATGTTATGTGTAGTTAATCTGCCATGTTATGTGTAGTTAGTCTGCCATGCTATTTCATACTAAATATGCCGTGCTATTTTATACTAAATATGCCATGCTATTTTATACTAAATATGCCATGCTAGTTGTACTGGATCTGCCATTTTAGTTGTACTGGATCTGCCATGTTAGTTGTACGGTATCTGCCATGTTAATTATGCTGGATCTGCCATGTTGTTTGTACTGTATCTGCCATGTTAGCTGTACTGAAAATATGCCATGGTATTTGTAATGACTCTGCATGGCATATATTTCCATGACAATACGACGCGGTTTAGAGACACATAGTGTGTTGTGCGCAATGTATGGGAAACAAGTTGGAAAAAGCGTAACGTGCATAAACCGCAGCAAAGGTTGTGGCTACATGATCAACCTACCCATGCTAGCCGGTGCAGTTAGCGATGAAAAAGAAGAAGCAAAACAGCCAAAATGAAAAACGACGATGACTTTCACTACCCATGTCTGATGAACTACATTTTCCATCTTTTTTAAAACATCGTAGACGCATTCGAAACAGCAAACCGGTGCTAGAAATGATGAAACCATTATAATAATGATAAACATAAAAACATATTTGTTGTAACGCCTAAAATAGGTTCACGTCCACACATATATTACAGAAACTATTCAAATGTCGCTCACACACCACCACTACATAGTAGGCTACGCGGGGTTGCAGTCATAACATAGCACACAAACATAGTTTTTGACGAGAACAAAGAGATAGTACCTTACATTCCTCGGCAACAGAATGTAAGGTATGCGTCCGGTGTGTAACGCCACGTGATCACTTGTACTTCTTGATGACTTTCTTGACAGCTTCCTCCACGAACTCGCGTGCTCCGGACCGCTTGTTGAAATCTTCATTCGTCAACCAGTTCCATGTGTAGATTTTCCGGAGCTCAACGACCGTTGCAGCTGTGATAGGGGGGACAATTCTACCTTCCCACTTTGCAAAGTATTCCAGCGCGTGAAAGCCACAGTCCGTCCTGCACGAGGAAAAGAGTTAGGTGAACATGCAAAAAGGACAGACGTAACAAAGATAGACTTCAATTCAGATGTGACAACAAAAGAGGGGTTGGATTGATGTAAATGGCACATGAAGGAAGGAAGAAATTACGTGTTCCATTGCTTCGCAGTCGCCACATACTCAGACGGGAAATGCCTGATCTGGACCTTTGAATGTTTGTAGTGACGGTTCCATGTCTCTTTGAGGTTGTTAATGAAGAATTCGGCATGCGTAGTAAGGTCTGCATCAGCTTCCGAACGGATTGAATCAAGCACCTCAAAACGTTGGTTCTTTAGGTCAAGACAGATCGCATAGTGGTGACCACACTTGTCGTGTGGGTCATGTGGTGCAAGCTCCTGGAACATGGGGAACATGACCTGCATTTAAAAGTGAAGAAATGAGAAGCAGAGTTCACATAAAGAACAACAGAGGGACAAAAAAATAGAATCACGTAGAATGTTTGGTTATGGGTGGGGGTAGTTGAAAGAAAGTTGCCGTCCATGTATGAACAAAATGTGCCGTGTATTTTACTATCAAGTTGTCACATAGTTTGCACGGGATGCAAAAATCAAGAAGTCAGTGTGCACGGCAGCTGTTGCCACATGAAAACATCTGCCACATAAACACAAGTGCAGATGATGGAAAAAAACCACACCATGTGAAAAAACATTGCAGACAGGGAAGGAGTACTCACATATTTCTTCAGTGTGAGCTTGAATTCACCGTGTTGAGCAAAATTCTTCCTCAAGATTTTGTGGTGGAAGTCACCATCCCATATTTTGCAGGTCACACTGTAATGCATGATTATCTTGTCGGCACACACATCGGTGTGATTGTTGATGTAGTCGATCCCGCATGCAACTACATTCGTCGACATTTTACCGTTTGGCCTCACGGACTCAGCAAGATCACGCAGCTCGACGTACGTTGCTCCGCATTGAATGACTTGGTTCTGTCCAAACATAAGCTATATGAAAACGATATGACATGGAAGAATCATGCCTACTAAGTAAAAAAAATATGAAAGAACTAAAACGTAAGCGGATCGTGTATAGAAAGTACGAAGAAGATGAATGGTAAAAAAAGGAGCAAAGCAAAATGAGAGATTATGGGGTGTGGTCATTTACGCTTTTAGCTCCTTCATGTGCTTGCTGCTGGCCCTCGCATTTCCAAACCGCTTGACGATATCGTACAGCTGGGTCTTTTCCTTAGTGGCCCTGAATTCGGGCTCGTAGTCTTCCGCGGGAGGTGGGTGAACTACCCTCTGCTGCCTCACAGAACCAGGAGTGGCACTCCTAATGGTATCCTCAGATACCGTATCTGCAGGCACGTTGGAACTTGATTGCCCTTGCCCTCGTGAGGACCTCCTCTGCAATGCTGCCTCCTCAATCATGCGGTAAGCTTCGTCAAGTGACGGTGAAATCTCCTCAGGGGTGGCTGCAATGATAAAAAAAAGTGGGTTAGGATACCTAGAAAATCAAAAACAGATGGATTGTGAGAAGATAGGGTGCATGATGTGAGATGTAGGTAGAAACAGTGGGGCAGTTGCCATGTGTGGTCCAACTACAGTGGCCATGTCATAGCAACTACAATTGCCATGTAGTTGCACTGTAGTTGCCATCTAGTTGGACTGTAGTTGCCATGTCACAGCAACTACAGTTGCCATGTTGTGTCAACTCCACTTGCCATGTGATTGCCGTATGAAAAAATGCAGCATGGAACAAAAAATGCAGGTGACATGGTGTGGCAAATCCAGTTGCCATGTGTAATGCACTGTATTTGCCATGTGACAGCAACTACAGTTGCCATGTTGAATCAACTTCAGTTGCCACGTTGTTGCCCAAATGTCAAATGCAGCATGGCAGCAAAAAAAATGTAGGTGACATGGTGCATCAAATCCAGTTGCCATGTCATCACATGTCAGTTGCCATCACAAGTGAGAACCCCCAAAAAATATGATTGGGACAAAAGTCAAACTACAAAGATGTATACAAGAAAAATCATAAGGACATGACAAGTGTACCTTACACAATCGGCTCTGCGAACTTGACAGCCTTCCTGCCCTCGACCATTGGCTGCGCCATCATTGCAGGCATGCCTCTTGGGAAAGCAAAGGCAACTGGCATAGGATCTTGCACCACCGGTTGATCTTGACTGATGCCAAGGCTGAAGCTCGGTGGGGTAAAGGCCATTGGGTGCCTCTCATTCCTACTGGCCGGACCATGAACGACTTGTGGGGCAGAATCCGAGGGTGAAAGATCGACAAACATATCTGAATCGGCCGCTATAGAATGATCGGCCTTATTTGCAGGGCGGGGCATGTTGTCAGCGGTATCAGCCGCAGCTTTCATGACAATCTTCTTGTTTGGGCTGTAGGGGACACCGACATTGACTGGGAGCCTGGAAGTGCGCAGATTTATGCTGGGGATTTCCACTGCGGGTAAAGGCACAGTCTGCTCCGGTTTTTCACCTGCGTCACTCGTGCCCGGCTTGACACCTGCATCAGTTGTGCTCCGGTCTTCCGGTTTCTCCATCACATTGCTTTTGGCAGGTGGCGGGAACAGTGTGGACGCAAACCAGACTCGTCTCTCCTGCTCCTAGCTATAGCTGGTGCATTGGGTATGTCTGTTGGTTGCTTGCGGGGGCTACGATGTCTAGGTGGAAGACCAGCACGCGAAACAGTCGCCTTAGCAGTATCTGCACCGACAGGAGCTGGAGCTGTTGTGCCAGGACTCTCACCTGTAGATGGCATATCCTTGTGAACTGCCGCCTCAGCCGCTTCTGTCGTGGACACAGGAGTGCCACCACGCACGCGCTTGGAATCAGTGTCAGATGAGCAGGGATCTTCCTTGCTTAGGTTCGTCTTGGGAGCGTCCACTTCAACGCTTGCTGATGGGGTGGCATGGCTCACAGCAGCATCCTTCATTGCCAGAAGAGTTGGCAATATTTCAGTTGTCCTAGCAGATACCGACTCGTCACTCCCCGATGTACGGATGCCTGTTGTTCTAGCCTGCACATCTGCAGCCGGCGGAGATGGTCGGCCACTTGCATCAGAGTTGGTGGGAGCGGTCAACGGTGCAGCAGCAGTATTGTCGCCTGGTGCCTCATGTACATCTGAGTTGCCCCCTGTTGACAACTTTGAATGCAGGCATTCGAGCAGGTCCTTACTGATATGCTTGGCCCCGCGCGTAGTAGTCTTCTTCACCCTGCAAAAATAAAAATAAAGCACATGAAAAAGGTATTAAAAAATAAACAAAAATATGTTTGCCTTGGTAGAAATCTTAAAAAAAATGAAAAACAAGTGGAAAAGCTGGTAGTTGCCATGTAAGGGGAACGTGAGTTGCCATGTGTCATAATTAGCAGTTGCCATCCAGCAGCAGTTGCCATGTTAGCCAACTTGAAGAATGATAAAAATGTCTGATCTGCCATGAATGCAATTTCAAACCTAGGTGTGGGATGAGCTCACAAGCCAACGGTAAAGATGGCAGTTGCCATTAGGTACATTAAAGTTACCATTTGGCCTAGATTCCAGTTGCCATGTAAAAAACAATCGGAGTTGCCATACACTTAAAAAGGAAGGAAAAAATCATTTGGAGAACAGTAGTTGCCACGTGGGGGGCGACGACAGAAGACAATGTGACAAGCTAAACGGATGCATTGGAAAATCAAGAAAATATAGCGCTATGTCAATGAAAGCGGATGAAAAAACCTACTTCTTGACTGCCTTCCTCAGGTCTGGCAACACGACAGGATCCCCGGTGTTGGTCGTCGTCGTGCGAGGAGATGACCTGGTGGAAGGGGTGTCACCGGCAATGGGGGCGCCTTTGTTCAACCGAGCAGAAACACAGGTTGGCGTTGGCGCCTGTTTCTTCGTAACTGCACGTCCACCAGCTGTCGGCTCGCTGCACGTATGAGATGGAGGGAAAAAAGGTGGCAATTGTCAGACAGCAAACTCGTTGCCGCGCTTGACAAAAACAAGTGCAAAAAAAGGATGAGTCTATTCGAAGAAAATATACAAAGCAAAAAACTAAAATAAAAGTCGAACCTCTTCCTGGCAGCTACGGGGTCGGTCCTAGACCTCTTGCCAGCAGAACCCTGCCCAACACCCTCTGGAGCCCTCCCCCTCTTTGATGGCAAAACCCCCTCGCCTCTCGCAGCCGTATGTTGTTTGACTTTCTCTGGTTGGGGGACATCTGTTGCATCCTTGCCCTTGTTACCACCTGCGCGAACTTCAGCATGATCATCATCATCGGTGTCCTCTTGCACATTCTCCATGACATCATCGTCATCCTTGCTGAGACCAGCATCTCCACCTAGTTCAGCTTGTGTGTCAGCAGGCTCTTGGGAACTGTTGTAGTCATACCGGCCACGGCAACCGGTTGGCCGGTGTGTACGTTATAGGACAAATGAAGTGAACTACCTCGCAACTGCGTCGTTGTCAGAGCCACTGAGGGACGTCCACCCCTCAACCAACTTCCCGGGTAAGCCGGTCATTCCAGATGCAAACTGCCCTATTAGATGCTCAACGGGTGCCCTCGCCTATGCACGAAACAAAGAAGCATCAATGACCACCCGTATTGCAATCACTTGCACGACATCAAAAAATACTCCACGACAAACCATAGATGTAGATCTTTTGATTACCTCGGCAGGGCAAGACGGAGCTGAGTGCACGTCCATCCACTTTCCAAAGTTTTGAGGCCCCCCAAACACGCTGTAGTCTATAGCATGCTTGGCCATCAGCTGGAAAGAACAAAAAAAGCTAGGACATAAGAGAGAGAATGTAAGTTTAAGCATGAATGAAAAGAGTTGCCATGTGGAATGAGACATGGATACAGTACTCAGACAGCCATCGATAACAAAGGTAGTCATCTCTTATGACCCACAGACGGTTGCCTCATGCCAATTTGTAGGCATGCCGTGTGGGTAAAGAAACCAGAACTAACCTGCAATTTTCCATATGTGGTGTCAGTAGCCTT